>NC_040090.1:55134811-55437842 GCF_003369695.1 Bos indicus x Bos taurus | reverse complement strand
CCATAGTCATGTAGGGAGGTGAGAATTGGACCATAAAGAAAGCTAAGTGCCAAAGAACTGATGCTTTTGAACTGTGGTGCTGGAGAAGATTCTTGACAGTCCTTTGGACAGCAAGCCCAGCAAACCAGTCAATCCTGAAGGAAATCAACCCTGAATATTCATTGAAAGGACTGATGCTGAAGCTGAAGCTTCAATCCTTTGGCCACGTGGTGCAAAGAGCTGACTCATTGGAAAAGACCCTGATGCTGGGAAAGATTGAGGGCAGGAGGAGAAGAAGGTGACAGAGGATGAGATAGTTGGCTGACATCATCGATTCAATGGACATGACTTTGAGCAAACTCTGAGAGATAGTGAAGGACAGGGAAGCCTGGCATGCTGCAGTCCATGGGGTCACAAAGAGTCAGACAGGACTGAGTGGCTGAACAACAACACAGAGGAGAAATAGTAATACTAGGTATCAATCATTCATTCATCCATTTACCAAATATTTACCAAACATTTCTAAATCACCTTCTCTGCCCGCCCCGGCCCCCCCCCCGCCCCCGCCGCCCAGACACTCAGTCTAGGCCCCAGAGTTATTGCTGTGATATAGGCAGAGATGCTATAACTGAGTTTGTATTCTAGGGAGGGGGGCAGATGTTAACAGGGAAAAGATAATAATGTAACTTTAGTGATACAGGGCAAGGGCTGTAAACAATATAAGGTGCAGGGTGCTGTTTGACATCAAAAGTCAGGGAAGGCTTCCCCAAGGGGTGCCCTGTAGGTGGGCCCCACTAAAGTGAGGGAGGGAGAAGTTTTCAAATTTTGAAGGAAGCCGGGGCAGCAGAACATCCAGAGGAAAGTTCCAGTGGTTGAATGAGCATCACGTGTCTGGGGCACAACCCAGGAGGTGATCAAAGGGGCAGTTGGAGACAGCTGAGGTCTCAGACTTAGGCAGGGACCAGGCTGCCATTCTTCTGAGATAGGAAGCCGCTAGAGGGTGCCCAGGGAGCAGCTAGGAGGCACGGAGTTCCCATTAGACACAGTTCAATCCTAGCTTTGCCTTCTGTCAGCTGGGAGAACGTGGGCAGGTTCTTCAACCTTCTGAGGCTCAGGCACCCCCTGTGTAAAATGCACCGATGATATCTACCTGCTGGGGTTATTATAACAATTAAATAAGACAAAACATATAAACCAAAGGGTAGAGGAATTCCCCGGCTGTCCAGCGCTTAGGCCTGCACTTCACTGCAGTGGCTGGGGTTCAACCCCTGGTTGGGGAACTTAAGATCCCGCAAGCTGCACAGCATGGGCCCAAAAATAAAATAAAGCAAAAGGTAGCCTAAATTCTCCTCAAGCTCTGCCCCATAGAAGGAAGAGCTTCTGGGGCACTCTCCTGGCAGGGGCACCTTGGAGCCTGGCCCCTCAGGACAGCCCCTTGGAACTCCCTGGCACAGGGCACTCCTTCTGCAGAAGTTGTTTTTTGTGCCAAGCTGCGGAGGCCCCACCCCAGGCACTGCAGCCTGGAAGCAGGGATAGCAAAGTCCTTCCGCTCAGCTCATTCCTCGGGATGAGTGGCCAGGGCCCAGCAGGCAGCACTTAAGAACAGAGGATGCTCAGAAACATCCTGATGCTGGCCCCAGAGATCAGGACCTAACCATAGACAGCGGGGGCAGACAGGTGGCCCCACCTGCAAGGACAGGCTGCTAGGTGTCCTGACGTGCATGTCAGGGGAATATGAACTGGGGAGGCTGAGCTGCCGGCCCAGAAGAACAAAGCCCAGTTCCTACCTCCCCACTCACAGCCGTTATGAAAGCGCCGAGCATAGATACGCCAGGCTAGGAGGAGGTGTGCGGAAAATGCCATCTCCACCCCCGCTCTGCAGAGGCAGAGGAATCTGCAGGGAAAGAGCCTGGCAGGGCCTTGTCCTGAGCTTACCTCATATCCCAGGAACACCCTGCTTCTCCAGCACCTTCCCTGGGAAGGGTCTGCCCTTTCCCAGGGCTCCTGAGCAAAAGGAGCCTCCAAGTGACATCAGGAAGTAGGTCGGGTGAATCTGCGTAACCCATCCCTGCCTCTGTCCCGCCCCAGCCCACGACATCACTCCACACACAGAACTTGAACCCTACCAGGAAACCCCTCCATCTTGAAGAAGCTAGCACCCTTCGGGGAGGTCGGGACTCTGGGAAGCGAGGGGCCTTTTCTGGCCCGCAGGAGGGAGGCAGACACAGAGATGCAATGCGGATGCCTCCTGCATCCCTACCGCACGTCCGGCAGGAGGCACCAGGCGGACACGTGTGCCCTCTAGCGGCCAGAGAGGTCAATCGTCAATTCCCAACTGCAGAGAGGGAAACTCGGGAATTGTATCCACAGATCCAGCTCCATCATCTTACCAACGAGGAAAGGGAGGCCTGAGGAAGACACACCGCGGATAGGGACAAGCCGGGGCCGGAGTCATGGTCCCTGACTCCCTGTCCAGCGCCTACTTCCACCTGAGGCCTCCCAGGATCCCAGCTCAGGGCAAAGTCTTGATGTCCTTTCACCAATCCAGGCAGTCCTTAAAGATGAGTAAGTCATCAGGCAACACAGGCAGAACTCTGAGCAAACTTCTTGGCTCCTGATGAACTCTGCTGCTTCAGGAAAGTAGCGGAATCCACAGCTAAGGCCACAAAAGGACTTCATAATAACAAGGCCTTTACCATGTACCAGGCTCTGTTTAAGCACCCTACAGATATTGCCCTATGACCACCCCCACTTTCCAGGTGAAGAAATGGAGCACAAAGAAGTAAATAAATAGCCCAAGTTCACAGCTAGTAAGTGACAAAGCTAGATTGGAACCCAGGCTTCTAGGCTCCAGACAGAGAGGGTTGAGGGGTGGAGATTGCGTGAGGGTGTGGGTTTTGTTCCAAGGGGTCCCAGAGACCAGGCCTCCTGCTGTCTGCAAAGCAGGTCCTGCGCCATAACTGTCAGCCCCCAGGCTGGCCAGAGGGGAATGGTCTTATTTAAAATGAACTTCCATACAAGAGGGGGCTTCCCAGGTGGTACTAGTGGTAAAGAACCTGCCTGCCAATGCAGGAGATGTAAGAGACGTGGGTTTGATCCCTGGGTTGGGAAGACCCCTGGAGGAGGGCATGGCAACCCATTCCAGTATTCTTGCCTGGAGAACCCCATGGACAGAGGAGCCTGGTGGGCTATAGGATCACAAAGAGTCTGACATGACTGAAGCGACTTAGCACACGTGCCCCGTACAAGGGGAGCCCACGGTCTTCCTGGACCAGGTCTAGAGCCTGGGTCTCCTGAATTCCAGCTCACAGAAGGGATATGATCAACAGCGGTACAGTCAGGATGTGGCTTTTGACATTACCAGGGCCCAGGCCCCCTCATTTTCTCCTAAGCTCATCTGGGCATCGTGGGCCCCATGTCATACAATGGCCCATCCTGCAGAGATCATGAACATTTGCTCATTACCGTCAAACACTTTCCTACAGAGACTAGGAGTTAATTCTCCTCATGCCTCCTTCCAGTCTATGAGGTAGACTAATTTTTTCTTCGTTAAAAAAAAAAAAAAGTTTGTCTAAGCAGAGAAATTGCCTCCCACCCTTCTGGAGCACATGGCCTCCTGCCGCCCCTGACTCCCAGGTGAGTGTGACGTGCAGTCTATCTCCTGGGCTGCCTCACTATTTAGACCTATCACCTCAGGGCTCCCCTCCCAGGCCAGGCCACCCCCATGCAGCCATGAAAGCCCTTGTCCTCATCACCCCTCACTCCCAACCACCACAGGCTCCCTGGTACTTTCAGGATCTCGTCCAGGCTCCTGGGCTTCCAAGCCCTTTACCATCTGGGGCCAACCAGCATCCCAACCTCATTTCCAGCTCCCAACCCTCCATACTTCCTCCACTCCAGTGACTCCAGAGTTCTTGTGGTGGTTTAGTCGCTAAGTTACATCCAATTCTTGCGACCCCATGGACTGTAGCCTCCTGGGCTCCTCTGTCCATGGGGTGCTCCAGGCAAGAATATTGGAGTGGGTTGCCATTCCCTTCTCCAGAGTTCTTACTTTTCTGAAAACACCGCCTTCCTCCACTCCTCCATGCCTTTGCATGAGTTTTTGCTCCAGGTTGGGACGCTCATTCACCCTGCTGCACCTGAGCCCTCCTGCTTATCCTGCAGACCCCAGCTAACAAGGCATCACTTCCCCAGCGCCTGAACCTTCTCCCCAGCCTTCCAGACCCATAGGCAGAGCAGTATCATGGCCAAGACCAGTGCTCTCATACCCTGCTCTGATCTCAGGCAAGATGGTTCACCTCCCAACACCTCAGCTTCCTCATCTGTAAAATGGGAGACAACAATAGGCCCTACCTCCTAGGGTTGTTGTGAGGATTACATACTAAAACATAAAGCTCATGGCAGTGCCTGGTACGTGGTCAGCCTCACCAAAGGTTAGCTGCTGTTATTATCACCATTCGGAGAAGGCAAAGGCACCCCACTCCAGTACTCTTGCCTGGAAAATCCCATGGACGGAGGAGCCTGGTAGGTTGCAGTCCATGGGGTCGCTGAGGGTCGGACACGACTGAGAGACTTCACTTTCACTTTTCACTTTCATGCATTGGAGAAGGAAATGGCAACCCACTCCAGTGTTCTTGCCTGGAGAATCCCAGGGATGGGGAGCCTGGTGGGCTGCCGTCTATGGGGTCGCACAGAGTCGGACACGACTGAAGCGACTTAGCAGCAGCAGCAGCAGCGTTATCACCATTGCTGTTGTTTTATAGCACGTGTGATGTGGCATTGTTATTTATGTTCCCAAATCCCTCGGGAGACTCTGGGGAGCTGATTCTTACCCATCTTGGCATCCCTGGACCTAGAACAGTGAACGACACACAGGGGACGCTCAGTAACAGTCTGTAGGGGGAAGGGAAGGCCTCTTCCCCCGTGTGTTCATGCACAGTGGGCTTGAGTGAGGACCAGACTCCACTTTCTAGGCCTCACCTAATATGACCCAGGGGCTTCCTGGGTGGCTCAATGGTGAAGAATCCACCTGCCAAGCACAGGTTTGATCCCTGGGTCAGGAACATCCACTGGAGAAGAAAATGCCACCCCACTCCAGTATTCTTGCCTGGGAAGATCTCATGGACAGAGGAGACTGGTGGGCTACAGTGTCCACAAAAGAGTCAGACACGATTTAGTGACTAAACAATACCAACAACATAATCCAGACTCTGGTAACCAGTCCAGTGACTACGGAGCCGAGGCTCTTGAGAAAAACTCTAGGAAAGATCAGTCAATTGGATTGCTTCCAACTGAGAGCTAGTCTCACGTGCTTCTGCCGTGTATACAGCAGGTTGACCCACTGTCCCCTGCCCTGTGTCCACTCTACAGTCATCCTCACAAGCCCAGCCCCTGTCGTGGCCCCACCCTTCTCACCTGTGGCGTCCCGCCATCTCAGGGACTGTTGCTGCTACAGCCGTCAAAGTTGCCTTGTCCACCTGACTCCTTGGCCTTGGAGTGCCAGAGCATGCCTCATCACAGCACCAACCAAGTCCAAGTTCAAGGTCCCCACTCTTGCATCCTCCCCCAATCCAGGTTTGCAGAAGCTTTCCTCCCACCACCACATCACAGCCTCCACACCCTGACTTCTTCACCCCAGACTCCACCTTCCCCTGAGCCACACCCTGGTTCAGGACCCCCAAATACCCTCCCTTTCTTTATTTAGGGAAGGCTCTCCCTCCCACAGGAAGCTCTCTCTAACTCCTGGAAGAGATCGCCTGTCCTGCTTCCCCATCTCCTTATACACTGGTCACTCACCCAGCTCCCCTTTTTTTGCCCGTACTTAAGATTCTTTAATCCAAATTGTTAGCATGTGCTGTGCTTAGTCGCTCAGTTGTGTCTGACTCTTTGCAACCCCACAGACTGTAGCCCACCAGGCTTCTCTGTCCATTGGATTTTCCAGGCGAGAATTTTGGAGTAGGTTGCTATTTCCTCCTCCAGGGGGATATTCCCAACCCATGGATCGAACTCAGGTCTCCCGCAGGTGGATTCTTTACTGTCTGCGCTACCAGGGTAGCCCAAGAATACTGGAGTGGATAGCCTATCCCTTCTCCACGGGATCTTCCTGACCCAGGGATCAAACCAGGATCTAGTGCGTTGCAGGCTGATTCTTTACCAGCTGAGCTAACAGAGCCCATTTTTAGCATAGAAATACCATTTCTCAAACATTGGGGGCAGTAGAGTTCAGTGGTTAAGAATGGGCTGAAGTCAGACAACCAAGGGTTCAAATCTCAACTCCCTTTAAACTATTCCTGGGACCCTATTGGGCAAGTTACTTCTCTGTGCCTGTTTCCTTATCTATAACATGAGAATCACAGCATATCTACCCCACATGATTACCAATTGCCTCAGGACTAAACAATTGCAGTGCACAGGCATGTGAAAAGCATTCATAAATGTTAACTATCATTGAGCATCTGCTGTGTGCCAGACTCAAAACACCCCAGGCAGTAGATACTCTTCAGTTCACCCAGGAAAGAGGTGAGTAACTTGGCAATCAGTCCAGTTCAGTCGCTCAGTCGTGTCCGACTCTTTGCGACCCCATGAATCGCAACTTGGCAATAGTATGAAGTAAATGACAAAGGTGGCTTTAAAACCAGATGGAATCCAAGGCTCATGCTCTTTCTACCACCTTAGCTTCTGTAACACTCTGTTAATACACCCAATAATCCAGCAAAGCTCATTTGCCTCATCGTGCAGGCTGCCAGGGGCCCTGTGCTCTCTCTGTTTAGCACTCCAGCCCAATAGCCAGCATGTATGCTAAGTCACTTCAGTCATGTCCAACTCTTTGTGACCCCATGGACTGTAGCCTGCCAGCTTCCTCTGTCCATGGGATTCTCCAGGCAAGAATACTGGAGTGGGTTGCCATGCCCTCCTCCAGGGGATCTTCCCCACCCAGGGATTGAACTCACGTCTCTTATGTCTCCTGCATTGGCAGGCAGGTTCTTTACCACTAGCGCCACCAATAGCCAGCACAGCATGCCAGATAAGGAGAGAGAAAGAGGGTTAAAGAGTGGGAGTGAGAGAGAGACTTTGTGATAGGGAATATTCCCACTGACCGCCCTTGGACTGGATCCTCAATTGCTACGCCAGCAATGAATAAGTTTAAGAGCAAGAGTGAAACTACCTTGAAAGCAGGCTTGCAAGTAACTCCTTCACCCACCTACCCACCAGGAAGTCCATGAGTGGTCAGGTATGAAATTAGCATTTGGATCTCTTGACAGTCTGCAAGCGGGGTGGTGGGGGCAGTGCTGGGCAGTTTAGAGACATGATCTAAAGGGCCACAACCACCCTCAGTCCATGAGTTGCTTTTTTTTTTTCTCCTGATCCCTTCACCTGACCCCTCCTCCACTCCATCTGGCCCAAGCCAGAGAGCTTCTTCATCAGTGCCTGCTTCAGCAGTTCTCATCCCAATGCAGAAATCATTCCTCAAGCCTGCTTCCCACCTACGCCCCCACACACAGCAACAGATCAGTGGTACAGATTTCCAGGAAGCCAGACCCAGACTCAACTTTCTGCCCCCTACTCCACCACCGAATACTCTTTTCAATACACTAAATCTGCCAGATTCTGAAGATTCACAGACATTAAGTCCCAGATCATCTGTAGCAGCTGAAAGCAAAAATCATGAAGAGGCTCTGCAGATCAACCTACCCTCTGCCCCCACCCCCACATAGGTCCATTTCAGGGAAATCCACAGAAAAATCACTTCTCTTGACACCTCCGGGGAATTCTCAGATCCCCTGACCCAGCGTTTCTGTGACCAGATCACCCCAGCATTAGGCAGTCCCCAGACTGCATTATGCAGTCCCCCAGTCCCAGCACCTCTCTCCCCAAGGACACCAAGGGAACCACAAGCAATGTCTTCTTTCCTGCCCCCGGCCCCCATCCTCCTCCTGTTGCAGCTGCACTTCTGGACCCCTCAGGAGCATGCAGATGTGCAGTCTAACTTACCCAAAGAGAAAAAGAGACTGAGCCCCGTGAGACTGAAGGCAGGGCGAGGTAGCCAGGCATTTCTGTGCATTTTCAGACTGAGATGTTAGTCGGGTGGGAGAGGGGAGAGGGCGATTTGAGAGGGGCCGAGGGCTACGAGGGAGGAATGGTTAGGTGCTAAAAAAAAAAATGCACGGATGTACTTCAAAGACACATACAACATTAAGGAACCTTTATTTCCATCTCTCTAATATGGCCGGCTTGTATGTTGCTGCTAAAAAAGAGAGAGGGAGTGTGGAAGGGAGAGAGAAAAAAGTGGATGGAGTAAATTTTGTGGTTAGTGGATTTTGAAAAGCAGGTGGGAGGGCATAAAAAAGTCTTTCTGCAAAGAAAAAAGTCCCTCCAACAGCAGCACTGAAGTATGGACTGCTTTTCTTCTTCACTGGGATGATTGTTGGGGTTTGAAAGTTGTTTGAGGAACCCATTTATCTCAAAGCAGCTGAATCCTTTTTTGGGGGTGAATTCTTTTTTGTCATTTAAAAACACCCAAAAAAGGAGATGATAATTTTTGTTTACTTGGAATGGGTTCAGGAAGTAGGCTGGGAGATTTTCAGGAAGTAAGAACTTCCTCATTTTTCTAGCATTTCCACTGAAAACAGAACAGCAGATTGGTGTGAAAATGTCTAGGAGACCTTATAATCAAATGTAATGTGAACTTTTGGGGAATCCTGATTCAATCAAATCAATAGTAAAAAGACATTGTTGAGATCACTGGGGAGAGAACAAATATGGACTGGGTGTTAGATTAATGAAGAATACTTCATTTCGGGGGTGTAATAAAAAAAATTGTAGTTATGTTCTTTAACGTTTTTTCTGTTATACGCACTGGAATGTTTATAGTTGAAATGATAGGATGGATGAAATTTGCTTTAAAATATTTCAAGAAAAAAAATTATGGGGGGAGGCCGGTGACACAGGAGACGTGGTAGTTGTTGACTGTTGAAAGTAGTGATGGATGCAAAGGTTTACTATATGTCCACTCTTCTGTTGTGTATGTTGGAAAATACCTCCTTTGAAAAAAAGAAGAAGAAAAAAAGCTAAAATCATAAGAGAACTTGCGGTGTAGTACCCACTCTTCCAAGGAGACATTTAAGGAGAACACAGACTCTCATGCAGCCACTACATGCCCTTGTGACGGGCCACTGAAGAGCCAAGAGGGAGCCACTTGCATCTGAGAGCATTAACTCTGTACCAAGTCTGAACAAGTCTCTACCTTGATATAAGCCTGGAAGAAGTGCTTTCTTCTTTTTTAAGTTTATTTTTTAATTGGAGTATAGTTTCTTCACAATGTTGGGCTAGTTTCTGCCCTACAACAACATGGATCAGTACACAAGCATCCTCTCCCTCTTGAGCCTCCCTCCCGCCTCCCCCATCCCAGCCCTCTAGGCCATCACAGAGCTCAGCTCCCCGTGTTACACAGCAGCTTCCCACTAGCTGTCTAGTTCACACAGGGTCGTGAAACAGGAGATACATGCCCACCCCCCAGGGTAAAGCAATTGGAGAGTCATTCCCTGCGGAATAATAATATAATATATATGTAAGTATTAATAATATGATTCCCTGGTGGCTCAGACAGTAAAGAATCTGCCTGCGATGCAGGAGACCCAGGTTCAATCCCTGGGTCGAGAAGATCCCCTGGAGAAGGGAATGGCTACCCGCTCCAGTATTCTCACCTGCACAATCCCATGGACAGAGAGTCTGGTGGCCTACAGTCCATGGCGGTGCAAAGAGCTAGACATAACTGAGTGACTAACACAACAACAATAATTGTTGTTGTTCAATAATTACATAAATTATGAATAATATATATGATTATGAATTCATATAATATTCATTATATATATATGAATAATTATGAATGAATTATAATTATATGCTGTTGTTCAATAATTACAATAATAAAAATGATATAATACTGTAGCCCGCCAGATTCCTCAGTTCATGGAGTTCTCCAGGCAAGAACACTAGAGTGGGTAGCCATTCCCTTTTCCAGGGGGTCTTCTCAACCCAGGGATCCAAACTGGGTCTCCTGCATTGTAGGCAGATTCTTTATTGTCTGAGCCACTAGGGAAGCCCTAATATAATGTAAGAGTAGGACAATTAAGGGAGGAGGCTGGGCCCTGCCTAGAAAACATATTTCTCATTCTTGAAATCAGGAGACCTCCCCAACCACATGTGCACAGAAAGGCTCCTTGGAGGTTAAAGGGGGATCGATGTCAATGGATGCTCTACCCACAGACCTTTGCGGTAGAATTCATCTTGGCTAAGAAACGCCTGTACACACATGGAAGGATCCTGAGATATACCAAATATAAACTGGCAACTCAAAATGATCAGGCAACTCAAAATGATTGGCCAAAGGAAAACAGGAAGAAATGCCCCACGTAAGTGATTTTAACTGCCATGTGAGCACAGTTCAAGGACTTTCCCTCTGAGTTTGCACTTGTGTCTATGCACACATCCTGTACTCTTTCTTCCTCTTAATAACTACTTGCTTCCCTACTTTCTGTCTTTGTGGAAATTCTTTTCTGTAAAGCCAAAGGGCCAGGCCCCTTGTCACTGACCGCTGGTCTAATGGCCAGGATCTGGTGCACTCACCACCACAGCCTGGCCTCGCTCTGTGGCTGGGAACCCAAGCCTCCCTCCAAGCGATTGCGGGCCAAGGCCACCTGAGATAAGTAGTGTATGTGTGTCAATGCTGCTCTCTCAATTCATCCTTTTCCCTTTCTTTTTGTTAATTGCAATGAGGAAACAGAGGACAACAGGGCCTAACCCACTCAAGTTCAGTTCAATTCAGTCGCTCAGTCATGTCCAACTCTTTGCGACCCCATGGACTGCAGCACGCCAGGCCTCCCTGTCCATCACCAATTCCTGGAGTTTGCTCAAACTCATGTCCATTGAGTTGGTAATGCCATCCAACCATCTCATCCTCTGACATCCCCTTCTCTTCCTGCCCTCAATCTTTCCTGGCATCAGGGTCTTTTCAAATGAGTCACCTCTTTGCATGAGGTGGCTAAAGTATTGGAGTTTCAGCTTCAACATTAGTCCTTCCAATGAACACCCAGGACTGATTTCCTTTAGGATGGACTGGTTGGATCTCCTTGAAGTCCAAGGGACGCTCAAGAGTCTTCTCCACGCCACAGTTCAAAAGCGTCAATCCTTCAGTGCTCAGCTTTCTTTATAGTCCAACTCTCACATTCACACATGACTACTGGAAAAACCATAGCTTTGACTAGACAAACCTTTGTTGGCAAAATAATGTCTCTCCTTTTTAATAAACTGTCTAGGTTGGTCATAATTTTCCTTCCAAGGAGTAAGCATCTTTTAATTTCATGGCTGCCATCACCATCTGTAGTGATTTTGGAGCCCAGAAAAATAAAGTCAGCCACTGTTTCCACTGTTTCTCCATCTATTTGCCATGAAGTGATGGGACCGGATGCCATGATCTTCATTTTCTCAATATTGAGCTTTAAGCCAAGTTTTTCACTCTCCACTTTCACTTTTATCAAGAGGCTCTTCAGTTCTTCTTCACTTTCTGCCCTAAGGGTGGTGTCATCTGCATATCTGAGGTTATTGGTATTTCTCCCAGCAATCTTGATTCCAGATTGTGCTTCTTCCAGCCCAGCGTTTCTCATATGATGTACTCTGCATATAAGTTAAATAAGCAGGGTGACAATATATAGCCTTGACATACTCCTTTTCCTATTTGGAACCAGTCTGTTGTTCCATGTCCAGTTCTAACTGTCGCTTCCTGACCTGCATACAGGTTTCTCAAGAGGCAGGTCAGTTGGTCTGGTATTCCCATCTCTTTCAGAATTTTCCACAGTTTCTTGTGATACACACAGTCAAAGGCTTTGGCATAGTTGATAAAGCAGAAATAGATGTTTTTCTGGAACTCTCTTGCTTTTTTGATGATCCAGCGGATGTTGGCAATTTGATCTCCAGGTCCTCTGCCTTTTCTAAAACCAGCTTGAACATCTGGAAGTTCACGGTTCACATATTGCTGAAGCCTGGCTTGGAGAATTTTGAGCATTACTTTACTAGTGTGTGAGATGAGTGCAATTGTGTGGTAGTTTGAGCATTCTTTGGCATTGCCTTTCTTTGGGATTGGAATGAAAACTGACCTTTTCCAGTCCTGTGGCCACTGCTGAGTTTTCCAATTTGTCGGCATATTGAGTGCAGCACTTTCACAGCATCATCTTTCAGGATTTGAAATAGCTCAACTGGAATTCCATCACCTCCACTAGCTTTGTTCATAGTGATGCTTCCTAAGGCCCACTTGACTTCACATTCCAGGATGTCTGGCTCTAGGTCAGTGATCACACCATCGTGATTATCTGGGTCGTGAAGATCTTTTTTGTACAGTTCTTCTGTGTATTCTTGCCACCTCTTCTTAACATCTTCTGCTTCTGTTAGGTCCATACCATTTCTGTCTTTTATTGAGCCCATCTTTAACTTGAGCCCACTTAAGTTACCTATGATATTAATAGTTAAGGGCAGGGCTGGAGTCAGGACTCAAGCTGAGGTCTGTGTGAAACACTGCATATATCCAGCAATCCATATCACCTGTTACCAAGGGAAGGAGACATGAGAACTTCCCTTGGGTTGTTTAGAGACACAGAGAAGAGAAAACCAGAATAGATGAAGCAAGATGCCTGTGTGTGTGTGTGTCTGTGTGTGTGTGTGTAACAGAATGCAGAAAGAGTCAGGGCACAAAGGAATCAAATGGGAGGCCAGCACAGTGTTGAGTTCAGAGCAGACACCGGTGCTGCCTAGCTGCCCAGCGGTACCCTGGATGAATGAATGAGTGAATTTGGAGAGGGATGGGACATCATCCACATTATTGAGAAGGCAGTGAAATCTAGCCCAGGCCACTGAAGCCATCCTAGGTTGAGGAGGAGTGAAGTGGGTCAAATGTGGGTGGCAGTTGCTGAAGGCAGAGGTGTGGGGAGAAGACCTCTGAGCTTCTCCACACCAGAGGTGCTTATCCGCACCTGATCTTACAGAGACTCTGTTGCCAAAGTGCCTCTCTCACTTCACCAGAGTCTGGCTCTAGCTGGCTCATTCACAGAGCTCACAGCCCAAAGGAAGAGAAATCAGAGAAGGAGAGATGGGGTAGCCTAGGAGAAAAGGGTCTCCTGGTGGCCACAACCCTCAGATCCCAGGCCTCCTCTGCCATCAGCACTGGCCTGGCTCTCAGGTGCACTCACAGGGATACAACGACATTGGTCCAGGGTCCCTCCAGCTCCCTCCCAGCCCCTCAGCCCGGTCCCAGTCTGCAGCACCATGCTGCCGCAGACACATGTCTGGCGGAGAGTTTTGGTTTGATGTAGCCGGCCTCCTCATTTTTCTTAACGCTGTTGAGCATGCCTGTGAGGCCCAGGGAAGCTGCTTGCTTACCCAGCTCACTTGGTCTCACACTGGGTCCAAAAGCTTCTATTTGGGGGACGTCTAAGAAACAGACCCAGAAGTTCCTTTGCCTCTATCCAGAATTTGGCTAAGAGAAGCCAAGCCTGTGACTTAGTATAGCCTTTGTCCAATTCAGCTCTCCAGAACCAAGAGTCAGAAGGCATTGGATCAGGGGAGAGGCACCCTGGCAGGGTGAATTGGGAAGAGAGCAGACCTCGAGCCTCCCCACAGCTCAACCGGGCTTCCAGATGCCCATCTGCTTCAAAAAGGTATGCCTTGCCCCAGGAGCCAATAAAAGCCTGGGAAGCAGAAACTCAAAGAGGTAATCAATAATCTGCAAAACGAAGACACCACTATTGAAGACGGGCTATCTGGGGAATGGGGCCCTCTTTTCAGCATTTCTACCCAGTGCCATTTATCCCTGAAGACTGGATTAGACAACACTCAATTTTCTATCCTGCTGGCAGAAGAATGTTACAAATAATCCAAAGGAAGGTGGTTTCCTTTTGCCTGTGGAATTCTTTTTTTTTTTAATTTCATTTAATTTTTAAACTTTACATAATTGTATCAGTTTTGCCAAATATCAAAATGAATCCGCCACAGGTATACATGTGTTCCCCATCCTGAACCCTCCTCCCTCCTCCCTCCCCTGCCTTTGGAATTCTTAGTTGAGGCTACAGAGACCCCCTGGGTGCCACTGCCTTACTGGACCAACACCCTCAGCCTCACCTGGGAGCTCCTTAGAAATGCAGAGTCATGGGTCCCACCTCAGACCCAAAGAATCGGAATCTGCATGTTAAACAAGATCTTTAGATGTTTCTTGAGCACATGAAAGTTTAAGAAGTAATGCCTTCAATGAATATTAAAAGGGGTGCATCCCAGGAGCAAGAAGCAGTGCAGAGGCCAGGTATGGGAGGCTAGGAAGAAGGGGCTGGCGAGCAGGAACAAGCTTGGGATTAAATGTGTACAGCACCAAGTGGCCTGCTCAGGAATAACAATTGCACTCACCTTTCTTCTCTGCCCCGACCCTTCCCAAGCCGTTCTGCACCAGGCAAGTTTCGAGGTTTCTCTTACCCCATGCAAGAGCTTCACATCATGATGTCTCTACCTTTGAAGTTTCCTCTTCCAGGAATGCCCTTTCTCCCTTGTCTGCTCAGCTAGCTCCTAGTCCTTCTTCAAAAATCTACTAAATGACTTCCCTGGTGGTCCAGTGATTAAGAATCTGCCTGCCAAAAATGTAAGGGACACAGGTTTGATCCCTGGTCCGGGAAGACCCCACATACAGTGGGGCAACTAAGCCCGTGCCCCACAACCACAGAATCACACATGCTCTAGAGCTTGAATGCCACACCTACTGAAGCCCGCGCCCTAGAGTCTGTGCTCCGCAACAAGAGAAGCCAGCACAATGAGCAGCCCGTGCGCTACAACTAGAGAGTTGACCCAGCTCGCAGCAATGAAGATTCAGTGCAGCCATAAACAAATAAAACATAAATAGTTTTTTTTTTTAAATCTGCTACAAAGTAACCCCTTCCTTGTTGTACCTACATACTTCTCTCTGTGCTGCTTGACCCTGGGTCCGCTCACTCATCAGTTCCTTCATACAACAAACTCAAATATCTAATGTCCCCTGTGTGCCAAACACAAGGCTAGAAACTAGAGACATAAACAAGAATGAGAACCAACTCAGTCTGTGAAAGTTTACCTTCTAGACAGATAAATGTCTCAACTCTCATCTACGGTACCCCTGGGATTGCTTAAGCCAGGGAGTATTGTCGTTTTTTGTTTTTATATCTTACCTCCCCAACTAGACTGTAGCTCCTTAAAGACAGGGGTTCTGTCTTATTCCTCTTAGTTTGTGCTAGGCCACTATTAGTCCCTGAGGAGATGAGAATGAATGTATGAATGAATATCTATTTCATGTCTTGGGAAAGAGCAGAAACTCCATCAACCTGACCTTCCACAGCCAAAGAGTGGTGGAACCAGGACTGGGAGCCAGGTTCAGCCACCCTATTCCCTAGGAATTCCATTCAATGAAGGATTTCCCCACATGGAGTCAGATACTGCAACACTCACAGAAAAGACCTAAAGCAGGATCTCTAAAGAGTTTAAGATCTCTCAGAGAAAATAAAACCCACACCCATGAAACAATTAGAAAACATCAGATAATAAAATCCAGTAAGTGTAGAGACACGTAGAAATGGACCATCACCCAAGCAAGACTCAAGCAGGTCCTTGAAGAAATGTTTATTTGGGCAGGTAAGAAGAAAAAGAGAATTCTAGACAGGGGAACACCAAGAGCAAAGGCTCAGAAGCCCAAAAGACAAAGGTATTTGGAGCATGGGGGAAAAAAATGGGAGGTGTGGATGGGTAGACAAGATGTACCCAGTGTCAGAGGCCATGAGCATACAATGGGGAATTCAGACAAGGGTTTGGGGAGTTCTGGGACAAAGTAAGTCACTATTGCTCTCACCATCTAGGAAATATGAAAGGGTTTAGCTTTCTGTTAAAACTCCAAGTTCCCTTATTTTTTGATGAAGAAGGGATGTTTCAAGAGTTGGTTTTTATAGAAGTGGTAATGGGCCACCTGATCTCCCTTGAGGAAGAACGAACCACATTTGCAAACCAACTGGCCAGGACAGAAGGTCAGAAGTTCTGAGAAACTTTGGTTTACTCTCAGTAAGAAGATAACTGGTCTGGGTTGGGACAAAACTTGCAACCTAAGGTTCTCTAGGTCTAAGTAACTGAGCCAAATCAATGGCAGCATGACCGCTTCCAAACACACACACACACATACATGTACAAAGAGCTGGTGTTTTTAAGAAAATTCCCAGTATAGACATGTAAGAACATAGACTAGCTAAAAGGAGAAAGAGTGAGGTGGCAAAGAGAAAAAGACTGAAGGGCTGGCAAGAAGGCAGAAGTCTTCTAAAGGAGGCATGTCTTCTGTAGGTCCCCAGGGGACAGGCTGAACTGTTTCAATTCCAGTAGCCAAACTCTGATGGTGCCAGATTCTCCATTATTCCTGGATGGCCCCACCCCCTCCACCCTTAGGCTGCTTTCTGTTGGCAAAAATTTGGTCACTTCTGGAAGCCTTTGAATATGGGAGCATCTGGTCACCTAGAGACTTAAAATACTGCAAATTCAAGTAACATAACTGCTTGGATCTACAAGGAGATCCAACTTGCTCCATCTCTAGCAGCTGTCTTGCCCTTCAGAACGTCACCCCTCAAAGCTATGCAAAATCCTTCCCCAAGTTTGGCTTCCTAACTCTTTCTTTGGATGAGAAGAAGGACTTAGTTATTATATTTAGGGTTGCAGGGCTTCCTGCCCATAGACATAAAAAGTAATAAGATGGGGACTGAATCATCAGATGACAAATCCACTGGGGAAAACATGTTGGAAGGGGATGGAGGACCCAGACCAGGCTCTAGCCCCTAACCGACCTCATTTAGTTCCCATGATTATTTTCTATCTGGCAAATAGCCTCAAAGAATTGACATCAACTTCGTCATATTGAACAGAGAGTAAGAGGCAGAACCACAATTTAAACCAGGTTTGTTTCACCTAGAAGCCATTCCCTACGCCATATGCCTTCATGGTCCTGGATTTAGTAGACAGCCACCCCTAAGCGAAGGGCATAGGGGGCAGGCAGGTCTTTCCCATGGGCCCCTGCAGGGCTATTTTGGTTTGCGGCAAAATTGTATTTGACAGCTGTGAACTTGCGCTCTCAACCTTAACTCCATGCCTGTGTGTAAGAGGAAGATTTGTGGAGAGGCAGAGTTGAGGGAGAGAGGTAGACTTCCTCTTCTTCCTCCTCAGAATGAAAGCTTAACCTTGAATGAATGGAATTCAAATTTGATGTGCGCTAGTCAAACCCTGCAGGGCTATGTGCACACTTGCGGGGCAGAGCACCCTCTGTAGGGAGGAGCACATGGAGAAGCTGCCTGCCCCACTCAGCCCTTATCCCAAGTATTCCTTTCTACCCAGGACAACAGATGTACAATCACCATCCATCCACTCCACTCAGTATCCTGAAGGTTGTCATCACATGAAAACAATATTTGAGGAAGTGGAAAAGGGCCCCTTAGCCCAGGAAAGCATGTTGCCTAATAAGTCAGAAATGAAACCACTTCCTCCCCATGAACTCTTAGTATATGAAAGAGGGTCCCCACCCCATCATGTCAACATGTCTCCCCTCTCTGATATGTCTTGGACAGGATATTGCCTTAATCCACATATTGTAAATTACTGACATGCTCCTTATTGAGAGCTAACAATGAGGACGAAACATTTCACGACTCTTAGCCATGGCTGAACAAAAAGAGGCTTCAAGCCTCCAAGTAGAGACCAGAGGACAGCTGGTAAAAGAGAAAGTTAATGATGAGTGTCTAGTGGAGGGTCCTTGAAATCTGGAGAGTTAGGGAAATCACTCAAAAATGTAGCTCTGGGACTTCCCTGGTGGTCCAGTGGTTAAGACTCCACACTTCCAATGAAAGGTGCATGGGTTCGATCACTGATCAGGGAACTAAGATCCCACGTGCTGTGGGGTGCAGCTAAAAAATATTAAAAATTACCTCAACTTGAGATTGGATCAGAAATCAGAGACCTACAAAGGATCTGCTCTTTATCCAGGCCCTAAATGGCTAAGAGGGGAAAATGGGACACAGTACCTGAGGCAGGCCGTATGGGAGTAAAGACGAAGAGATCTGAGCTGAGCCCAGACTAGAAACAGGAGTTCAGAACCAGAGGATTTAAAAAAAAAAAAAAAAAACAACTAGCCTTATTAAATCTTACAACAGTAAAGGAACCGAAAGGAAAGGAATCTCACATTTCAGACCAAGAGTTAAATCAGTGGCTGTCCGCTTTGGTGACCCAGGAGTGTCGCTTCTGAAAAAGACAAGTGCTCCAGATCCACCCATATATTCTATCCAGACCTCTGGTGGGGCCCAACCAAGAGCCACCAGCCACTCTGATACCCAGCCGGCATCAAGAAGCACTGAGTTACATCAAAGAGATGTATTTGTACCCCACTTCCACCCCATTCATGCCCCCCAAACTTCCTCAGGCCTCAAACTGGCCCCCAACGTGTGAGTCACAGCAGGGCTTTCTTCCAGTCACTTCAGCTGTTTCAGGAGTTCCCAACTACAGATTCTTCACCAGCACGCCACATGCCTTTCAGCCAGGGTAGAAACACAGGATGATTGCCACAGACTGCATTTATTTAGGGATCGTTGGCCAAAGGAATAATCATTTGGGGTGGTTTTTATCTCTGATTCTTCTCTGGAACCTTCCACAGAGAGCACTGTCCAAGCAGAGGGTCTGACCTGAAGGGATGCTCGAGGCCACTGTGGCAGCTGACCAGGGTCCCCAGGACCAGAGTCTCACTCCAGGGGGACCAAGTCCATGCTCCCTCTTATCAGCCTGTCTTCCTCCAGGACTGTCCAGTCTCTTTGCTGGCCTTCAAGCCCTCCATCGTCAGCCCTCTGCCCAAACAGGGAGGCAGGAAGAGGACTGGGAGGGCAGAGGGTCTGAAACAACCGCTACATGGATGGACTCAGGACACACAACAAGGAGAGTCTCTGCCGCAGCCAAGGGTAAAAGGACCACCCCTTCTTCTCAGAAGGCTTGCTCTGTTTTTGCCATTCCCCAAGTTGACCTTTGGTCTGGAGGGCTAATTGGTGCTGACCTCAGAGAAGGCCAAACTGGGTTCTATGGGGGGGGGGTGGGGAGAGAAACAAAGCATATTTGTAAGAAGCATTTCAATCATAATAGTTACCATTTACTGAGCTCCTTCCATCTCTCTGGGCCAGTTCTGAATTTCACACGCTGCACTACCTCATTTGTTCCTCACCACCCAAGAGGTAGGTTTTATTAATATTATTCCCATTAAGGATGAGGAAACTGAAGCTCAAGAAACCAAGTTACCTGCCCACTGCCCAAGACGATCCAGCTTCTAAGTCAGGGTAAAGATGCGGATGCTGGTCTGTCCAACTCCAAAGCTAGGGATTGTAACCATTGTGCCACATGGCCTCAGAAAGAGGACGTGGTATGGCGCCCCTCCATTTAAGTAAATTTAATAGAAAAGCAAAGGTTCTGGGACTTCCCTGGCGGCCCAGTGGTCAGGACACCAGGGAGGCACGGGTAGGGGGGCAAGGGCTCAGTCCCTGGCTGGGGATTTAAGATCCTGCACACTGCAGGTGTAGTCAAAAATAAACATCAATGTAAAAAAAAAAACCCATGATGAACAAAAATTCCAAAAAAAAATTTTTTTTAAGCAAAATTTCTTTGTTACCCCTGCTCTCTATCAGATAACAGCCCCCTACCTGAAGTCTCAAACAAGTGGTACACAGGCCAGAATTCACCCACAGCCGTGTGTAACTTGACACAGTGTTTTGCAGTAGCTTGACGAGCCCCTGAAGGGCTTTGAGTCTGTGGCCCTGGTCCCCCATCACACTTGCTTTATTGGATCCGTTTCAAGGGGCCATGGGTGCTGTTTTCTGCAGAGTTTAAATCGCAAACACCTGGCGCCAAGCATGAGACGCTGGCACTGAAGGTGGCTCACTGCTCCGTCACCTCTGCCCCACAGAGCGTCTGCGAACGGCACCGCCCAGGTGACGGCCACACTGAGCAGCAGGCACCGTTGTCAGCAGGTCTCTAAGGCAAGGTCCTGGCAGCTGCTGCAGCATCACATGGCAATGATGGGAGAAGCATGGGGGGAAGGGGAGTGACTGTGTTCAACTTCAGAGGGGAGCTCGCGTTTCACTTGGTGGAGCAAGGCCAGATTCTGATCTCACTCTGCCCTGGCAGAACCTTTCTCTGCTGCAATCATCTGGGAGTCATGTGTCCTTGGAGCTGGTGTAACAGGAAAACAACACAAGCCATCATCCTGTAAACAGAGGAGGCCAGCCTTCCTGAACACAGCAGAACACTGTTCCCTCCATGGCTGGGGTGCCTATTGTGAAAGTCCCTCAGTCGTGTCCGACTCTCTGCGACCCCATGGACTACACAGTCCACGGAATTCTCCAGGCCAGAATACTGGACTGGATAGCTGCTCCCATCTCCAGGGGATCTTCCCAACTCAGGGATCGAACCCAGGTCTCCCGCCCTGCAGGGGGATTCTTGACCAGCTATTATTTATCTACAAATAGCATCATGTCCCTCGCCAGCTCATTCCTTTTGTCCTTAGCCCTTCTCACTACACAGCCAGTGTCTTTTCTAGGTGCTAGACTTCCCTGGAGAGTTGAACAAAGAGAACATAGGAATCAGACTCTGTATTATTACATGAAATCCAGCATGCAGCCTTCCAGCAGTTGGATTATGTCAAGGTACAATAAGTCACAGAATTTAAAAATCTAAGAGTTGAAAGATATTGACTTTAAATACAACTGGTGGGTAAATTTAGTTTAGGGCTTCCCAGGTGGAGCTTCGACTCAATGGTCACGAGTTTGAGCAAACGCCATGAGATAGTGAAGGACAGGGAAACCTGGAGCGCTGCAGGCCAAGGGGTCGGCAAAGAGCCCCCGTGGGGCTTAACTGAGCAATTAAACAACACATGTGGAGCTAGCGCGAAGAATCTGCCTGCCAGTGCAGATGTGCATTCAACCCCTGGGTCAGGAAGATCCCCTAGAGCAGGAAATGGCAACTCACTCCAGTATTCTTGCCTGGAGAATCCCATGGACAGAGGAGTCTGGCGGGCTACAGTCCGTGGGACCACAAAGAGTCGGATGTGACTGAGCACATACAGGTAAGTTTAGTAAACATTGTAAATTACAGGAAAATACCAGTGAAGGAGAAGCTCACAAGCTAACACTGAAGACGCGTAACACTCCAGGACATACTAGAACGTATATATTTGGATATACGTTGGCCATCCAGAATTGGAGCCAACTAGAAATCAGTGTGGAGAAGGCGATGGCACCCCACTCCAGTACTCCTGCCTGGAAAATCCCATGGACAGAGGAGCCTAGTGGGCTGCAGTCCATGGGGTTGCTAAGAGTCGGATACGACTGAGTGACTTCACTTTCACTTTTCACTTTTGTGCATTGGAGGAGATGGCAACCCAATCCGGTGTTCTTGCCTGGAGAATCCCAGGGACGGGGGAGCCTGGTGGGCTGCCATCTATGGGGTCGCACAGAGTTGGACATGACTGAAGCAACTTAGTAGCAGCAGCAGGAGCAGCAGAAATCAGTGTAAAGATAAAACCATTAGTAATCTAAGGAATTCTAAAAGATATGTGCAGAGAAGAGGTCATACTCAGAAATGTAAAAAAATAAAATTTAATAACAAGATAAAGCAATTAGCAAGTATTTAAAATATCCCAATGGATATGACTCAGTGGCAAGGAACCCAACTGCCAATGCAGGGGACACAGGTTGGATCCCTGAGTCAAGAAGACACCCTGGAGGAGGAAATGGCAACCTACTCCAGTATTCTTGCCTGGAGATCCCATGGACAGAGGAGCCTGGTGGGCTAAAGTCCTTGAGGTCACGAAAGAGTCAGGTATGACTTAGTGACTAAACAACAACAATAAAATATCCAGACACCATAGGAAAACTGTAAGGGCTGTGAATAAAGGAGCATTGGGTAAAACAGCATAAACAGTAGAGTTCTCATAGTTAGTGGTGCATCAAATAAAGAATGTTACTAGCATAAAGAGGACTTGGGAAAGACATGGAATTCATTAAGGGACCTAGGGCTTAAATCGTATATAGCAGTTCCTTAGCACAACACGCACTAGGAAGTAATTGGTGCTGGGCTTGCAGGCATGTGTATATGAGCATCTAATGTGCATGGTAAATTTGTGTTGTGTTCAGTTAATAAAGTGCAAATAATGATCTTATGCTGCAAAAACAAAAAAATCTAAGAGTTGGAAGGGACCTTTTGAAAGGGAGGAAAACAGTTCCTCATGACATGATTTTTGTACAAGGATCTTCCAGTCCCTCTTCACTACATTGTGAAACCAGTATTGTGCTGATGAGGAAGAGATCTTTGTCTAACCTCATGATGGCACTTCCTTTTACCTCTAAGATCAACCCTCTCTAGCCCTAGAGATGCTCAGAAGACTCGAAATTGGGTATAAGGACAAGTTTGCTACTACTCTTCTATCCAGCAGAGCTTCAACTTCTTACAATTTCCAACTACCTAGAAAAAGCTCTGCCTTCAGCAGAGTGTCCCCCTACCCCACCACCACCCCACCTCACCCCAACCCCTGCTCCCGCCAGGAAACCTAAAAATGTCCATCCCCCGTGAGTCTGCCATATCCTTCCCAAGTTCTTTTCCTGCCTCCAGACACCAGGCTCAGCGGGACCCAGAACAATTCCTCACCATGGTCATGTAGGTGGCCTCTGATTTTCCACTTGATTCCTCCTCATCGTTCACCTCTTGTGTGGTTATTGAGGAATAAATATGTTTCTGGAGGGGAGAAAATCATATAAACATTCTTAAAACTTAACAAATCTTACATGCCAGAGAAAAGGCTTTCTTTTCTATGTTCTTATGATCCCCTATGTTCACAGGGCATCAACCCCCAAAATCAGTGGGTTCTGAGGGTTATTGAGAGCTACAGAATGATCATAGGTCACAATAATCCAGTCCTCAGACTTCCTGAAAATTAACTCATTGGCAAAGAACACTATATTAAGAACCAAATTCTTTGGTTCAAAAGTCAAACCTCTGGGACTTCGCTGGTGGTCCAGTGGTTAAGACTCCACACTCCCAATGCAGGGGGCACGGGTTCAATCCCTTGTCTGGGAACTAAGATTCCACTTGTCCCACGGTGTGACCAGGAAAAAAAAAAAAAAAAGTCCAACGTCTTTGTTTGGATGGGCATTGAGGTAGCAGCAGGGAATTCTTATTTTGCCTAATGATTTGAATTTTGTGGTTATTTCTTCCTAATTAGAGTCTTGGCAGGACAGCATTCATCAGCATGTAATTGTCATCATCTCTCCGATGGGGCTTCAATGGCAGGAACAGCCCTCACTGAACTTCATGTCTGTGAGGTCAGAGGTACTTTGTGACTCCCGTCCCTGTCACTATCTGGGGAAGTGATATCATCCAGTGACAAATTCTTAGACTTCTGGAGTCCCCTGTACTGTGATGTGAGAAAATCCTACTCTTGGGTCCCAAACAGCCCAAAAGATGGATAGGTATGTAAGAAGAGTTTTTCAAAGGAAAGAAAGGAAGGCAGGAAGAAGGAAAACAGGAAGGAAGAAATAAAGAGGGAGGGAGGGGGGAAGAGAGGAGGGAAGAAAAGAAAGAACAAAAGGGGGGGGGAGTTTAAGGAAATTAATCCATTTCTCAGTTCCTACTAGAAATTATTTATTTTTTATATAAACTATCACAAACCAATATGATCAAGAAAAAGTTCTTGATTCTCCCTTTCTAAAGGTTCCTGAATATTTAATGTAACTATTAACTCCTTCACTTAACCTCAGATCAGATCAGATCAGATCAGTCACTCAGTTGTGTCCGACCCTTTGCGATCCCATGAATCACAGCACGCCAGGCCTCCCTCTCCAACACCAACACCAAGAGTTCACTGAGGCTCACGTCCATCGAGTCAGTGATGCCATCCAGCCATCTCATCCTCTGTCATCCCCTTCTCCTCCTGCCCCCAATTCCTCCCAGCATCAGAGTCTTTTCCAATGAGTCAACTCTTCACATGAGGTGGCCAAAGTACTGGAGTTTCAGCTTTAGCATCATTCCTTCCAAAGAAATCCCAGGGCTGATCTCCTTCAGAATGGACTGCTTGGATCTCTTTGCAGTCCAAGGGACTCTCAAGAGTCTTCTCCAACACTACAGTTCAGAAGCATCAATTCTTCGGCGCTCAGCCTTCTTCACAGTCCAATTCTCACATCCATACATGACCACAGGAAAACCATAGCCTTGACTAGATGGACCTTTGTTGGCAAAGTAATGTCTCTGCTTTTGAATATGCTATCTAGGTTGGTCATAACTTTCCTTCCAAGGAGTAAGCGTCTTTTAATTTCATGGCTGCAGTCACCATCTGTAGTGATTTTGGAGCCCAGAAAAATAAAGTCTGACACTGTTTCCACTGTTTCCCATGAAGTGGTGGGACCGGATGCCATGATCTTCATTTTCTGAATGTTGAGCTTTAAGCCAACTTTTTCACTCTCCACTTTCACTTTCATCAAGAGGCTTTTGAGTTCCTCTTCACTTTCTGCCATAAGGGTGGTGTCATCTGCATATCTGAGGTTACTGATATTTCTCCCAGCAATCTTGATTCCAGCTTGTGTTTCTTCCAGTCCAACGTTTCTCATGATGTACTCTGCATATAAGTTAAATAAACAGGGTGACAATATACAGCCTTGACGAACTCCTTTTCCTATTTGGAACCAGTCTGTTGTTCCATGTCCAGTTCTAACTGTTGCTTCCTGACCTGCATACAAATTTCTCAAGAGGCAGATCAGGTGTTCTGGTATTCCCATCTCTTTCAGAATTTTCCACAGTTTATTGTGATCCACACAGTCAAAGGCTTTGGCATAGTTAATAAAGCAGAAATAGATGTTTTTCTGGAACTCTCTTGCTTTTTTGATGATCCAGCGGATGTTGGCAATTTGATCTCTGGTTCCTCTGCCTTTTCTAAAACCAGCCTGAACATTGGGTTCACAAATTGCTGAAGCCTGGCTTGGAGAATTTTGAGCATTACTTTACTAGTGTGTGAGATGAGTGCAATTGTGCGATAGTTTGAGCATTCTTTGGCATTGCCTTTCTTTGGGATTGGAATGAAAACTGACCTTTTCCAGTCCTGTGGTCACTGCTGAGTTTTCCAAATTTGCTGGTATATTGAGTGCAGCACTTTCACAGCATCACCTTTCAGGATTTGAAATAGCTCCACTGGAATTCCATCACGTCCACTAGCTTTGTTCGTAGTGCTGCTTTCTAAGGCCCACTTGACTTCACATTCCAGGATGTCTGGCTCTAGGTGAGTGATCACACCATCGTGATTATCTAGGTCATGAAGATCTTTTTTGTACAGTTCTTCTGTGTATTCTTGCCATCTCTTCTTAATATCTTCTGCTTCTGTTAGGTCCATACGATTTCTGTCACTTAACCTCAGAATGGATCATAATCACCCCTCATATTGATACAGTGCCTCAGAGATTATAGAGCACTTGCACATAGCGTCACGTTATTTGAACCTCACAACTGGGCAAATGTGTTTGTCCTTATCCTCATTTGGGGGATGAGAAAACAGAGGCTCAAGGAGTGGCAGAGCTGGGCTTGAACCGGGACTTTCCGATTCCGAGTCCAGTGCTCTTTCCCAGGACCCTCCAAGACTGGGCGGGGCTGCTGGGCTGGCCCCGCCCACCCCTACTCACTATGCTCCTCACTACTCCTGGGCTGTTACTGAGTGATGGAGATCTCCTAGGCACTGCTCTGGGCCAGGCACTGGAGGTGCTGAGACATAACAATGAATGAGACACAGTTCTCAGGAGAATGATAAAGACACCACCTGGGTGCTGGAGCAGTCTCCACCTTGTCCTCATGGGGCACAGCTGCAAAACAGGATAATTCTGTTTTTTGGTTTGTCTTTTTTTATTATTTTATTTATTTATTTGGCCCTACAGGCCTGTGGGCTCTTAGTTCCCTGACCAGGAATCAAACCCATGTCCCGTGTGTTGGAGGCACAGAGTCTTAACAACTGGACCGCCAGGGAGGTCCCGGAATGGCAGAACTCTTCTCTTACCTCTGCACAAGCCTTCTCTGTGTTCTCCAGGCTTTTGACCAGGGTGGTGGAAGTGACTGAACTGCAAAGACATGAAAAGCATGTGCAATTAACCACCCGGCATTGTAGAGTCAAGGGTGATAACACAAGACCACACATTGTTTTTACAAAAAGAGACCCCAGAGGAGGACCCACTTCTAGACACCTTCAGCCCACACTACACAGCTCAGCTTAGAATCTGAGGCATGCATCTCTTTAATGGAGAGCAGAGAAGTATCTAGAGAAAGCCTGGGCTGAAGACAGCTTCAGCCTCTCTAGTGAGTGAAAGTTGCTCAGTGGTGTCTGACTCTTTGCAACCCCATGGACTATACAATCCATAGAATTCTCTAGGCCAGAATACTGGAGTGGGTAGCCTTTCCCTTCTCCAGGGGATCTTCCCAACCCAGAGATCGAACCCATGTCTCCCGTACTGCAGGCAGATTCTTTACCAGCTGAGCCACAAGGGAAGCCCTCAGCCTCTCTACTGTCACCCTAATAACTTCCTGTAAGTGAATTAATAGAGGGACTCCATGGGATTCGATTTCATCATTTCCGAGGACTAGGGAGAAGAAGCTGGACCAGCAGGGGGCAGCAGAAACTCAGCAAGACACCAGTTTAAAGGCTCTGGGACTCTCCCTGGGGGAAGGACAAGCAGAATCAACCCGGCAAACACCCAGGGCTGGGAGCTCTGGCCCCTTCCTGGCCCCTTGGCCTTTGATCTCTTGACCATTTGCCTTCTGCTTTTGCTACTGAATGGCCTTCTGTTTTTCTACTTTGGCCTGAAGTACAGCTAAAAATAACAACCAGGGTTAAAGCTAGAAGGGGAATTTGTTTTTTTGTCTCAAAGTGTAAATATTTTAATCATATTTCCTGATTATAAAGTTGTATGCTCTGATTGTAAAATAATTCAAATATTACAGAAATGTAGACAGTCTGAAGTTCAAGTTCCAGTAAACCTCCTACCCTCATAGGACCCACCTTTTCTTTTCTCCCAAATAGCACTATTAGTATTTTAAAATTATCCTTCCAAACTTCTCTCAATGCATAAGTATGCTCACACAGAATATATTTAGTATGTGTGCTGCTGAAGTGAGAATTACATAATTTACTTTTTTATTAAAATAAGACCCTACTATGCATTATATATTACTTCTTGGACATCTTTCCCCATCATTACATACAGGGCTGAGCAGTATTTCACTGACTGCTGAAATTCATTGGATCATTACCTTTCTGACAGGCACTGACAATGATTTCAGTTTTTAATTATAACCTTTGTTACAGCAACCATGTTTATGCACAAATCTCAACACATCCATCTGATTATTCCTTAGACTAAACAGATACACAGACATGGGAGTTCTGTTCTTCATTTTGAGAGAAACTGAGGTCCAGATCAGGGAAGTGAGCTGATAGGGAAGCCACACTGTCTAACTCTTCGTTCCGTGTTGCCCACCTGTCCAGAGCAAAGACTTTCAATTTCAAAACCAAGTCAGAAAGCCCCTGGGGAGTCAAATGCAAACCTAGCGGACACCAGCAGTTTCTGTATGATCCATGTCCCATGGAGAAAGGAGACCTAAAAGTCAGCTCTACTCAGTCTAAATGGGGGTTCTTGCCCCTTGACACTATTTCAAAAGGAGAGTCAATTTGCCCTAGCAACATAGTTCATCAATAGCTGGGTAAACAGAAGGGTATGGCCCAGCCAAAATCAGTGAAATGCTAGTGCTCACACCAGAGCATCTACAAATTCCTGAGATACTAGGAGAACTGCAGGTGATGGAGCTGGTAAAGAATCTGCCTGTTCAATGCAGGAAACAAACAGATACAGGTTCAATCCCTGGGTCGGAAAGATCCCCTGGTGGAGAAAATGGCAACCCATTCCAGTATTCTTGCCTAGAAAATCCCATGGACAGAGGGGCCTGGAGGGCTATAGTCCATGGTGTCGCAAAGAGTCAGACAGAGCTCTGAGCATGCATGTACAAAGAACTTCAAGCCTTTAAAAATACATTCACTAAAAATAATTTAGGACCTGAGGCTGTCCATTCAAAAGTAGCTTCTCATAATTAAAATGTGGTCCTTCAAATAAAGTCACTGACAACCTTCAAAATCTGAGCTTCTCTAAAAAGTGTATATGTACTATGGGTAATTAAAAAATCATTTCTTTCAGGCATTGAATAGCACCATTATGGTTCTTGCATAGGATTTATACTCTTAATTATGCTCTACTTGGACAAACATTTGTAAGTCTTTGTAATCTTATAAAATGAGGATCATGTGGGAATGTGCAAGGCCTTTCAGGACAACCAAGAACAGAAGAGGCTTCCCTAGTGGCTCAGTGGTAAAGAATCCACCTGCCAATGCAGAAGATATGGGTTTGATCCCTGGGTCAGGAAGATCCCTTGGAGAAAGAAATGGCAACCTATTCCACTATTCTTGTCTGGGAAATCCCATGGACAGAGGAGCCTGGCAGGCTACAGTCCATAGGCTCGCAAAAGAGTCAGAGACAACTTAGAGACTGAACAGTGAGCAAGGCGGGTGGGGTCACTATATGATGACATCTAACGTGATTACCCCAGATGATGGCCAGTTTAAAATACTCCCTTCCGGGCTTCCCTGGTGGTTCATTGGTTAAAACTCCTCAAGCCAATGCAGGGGACACAGGTTCGATTCCCTGGTCCAGGAAGATCCCACATGCCATGGAGCAACTAAGCCTGTGCACCACAGCTACTGAGCCCACTCACCACATGACTGAAGCCTGAGCACCTAGAGCCTGTGCTCAGCAACAAGAGAAGCTGCTGTAACAAGAAGCTCACTCGTCGCAACTAGAGAAGACCCACCACAGTAAATGAATAAATCTTTCTAAAAATAAATAAAATACACCCTTCTGGGGAAATGGTACACATAGGGTCCTACCACTCTCCTCCACTTCAGCCTAGAGGCACCTGAGCCTCCCGGTCCAAGAGATGGGAGCAGCCCCATACCTCTTATTTCCGTAGGCCATCTTCACAATCAGTATCAGAACCGGAAGCAGCAGGATGGTGGCACAGACAATCCCCACGATGATCACCAGCTGGTTACCACCCAGGATCTCTGGTCTGAGGGCTACCGGGGTCACCAACGCTTGGGAAAGGAGAGCAATGACAGAGCCTCAACATTCCAGAGAAGAGCTGGGAACCTCACCAGTTCTATGCCAAGCAGCAACCGCCACGTCAGGAAGGAGGAGGAGAAGGCCAGCCTTCACCCCACATGGAAGCACTGGGACTCCAGCTGACCCCTTTAGACTGAGAACCAGTCTTTGCCCACCCCTTTTTCACTTAAAATATAGATGAGGGTGGGTGGGTAAACAGAATATCACCTGACGTACTGTAGAGTTTCTGTTACATTAACAATTCTATCTTAAAATGCGGTTCACCGAATGACACAAATAACAGACATGAGGAGGCTGCTGTCCTTTCTATGGTGAAGTGATTGGTCTCAAAGGTATCTAGGCTACAACACAGCCCCACAGTCGTGATACCAAGCACGACACTTCCATCCGTCTATATAGCACCCTTCACCCATTTCCTCAATTCACTCAGAACACATACATCAAACACCTCCTGGGTGCCAGATAGTACTAGGCGCAGAAGATACGAAGACCAATGATGCATGGTCCGTGCCCTCAAGGAGGGGGACAGTGTGCACGGAACACCGGACTGCTATAGGAGCTATGAGAGCAGTCCGCATGGGGGACAAAGCAGCGCTGAGAAAAGGGCACCCAGTTCTACGGGGAGCAGAACCTGAGACTTTGTCAGCAAAAGTTTTAAAGTTTGAGTCTGAAAGGAACGATCAAAGATTTTAGCAACAATGGGAGAAGGATAGGGGTGAGGGAGGTAGGGACATTATACCCAAGGTCTGGAGCCTTTAGGTTCAGGATGGTGCTTAGAGAAACTAGCAAGAGGTCCATGGCTCTGGGTCAAAGGTTGCGTGTGAGGGCATGATGGGGAATGAGGCTGGGTAGATAATAGGATCTAAGTCATGAAGGGCCTTGATTATCTCAATGAGGAGTTTGTTTCAATTTTCGTTTTGCTCTGTTTTTTGTTTTTTCTGTAGGCAATGGAGAAGACATTGAAAGGTTGTAGGAAGTTCAGATTGTGATTGAGAAAGATGGCACCGAGGATGAGGGGTAGTGACTAAGTGAAAGCAGAGACTGGTGAGAGGCCTACAGCCTGAGACAGGTCGACAGGCAGAATGAGGGGATGGTGCCAGATGAGAAAGAAGACAGATCCAAAGTCAGCAGTCGAAATGACAGGACCTGTTGACTTGTTAGATTGGGGGTCCTGGGAAAGGGAAAAATCAAGTACAACTCCCAGGCATGCAGTTGGATAATTGTGTAGATAGAGGTGGCATCGACTGAGGTTGCAGAGGTGGGCAGGGGAGAGGTGTGAGTGGTAGATTTGGATTATTCATGTTTGAGTATTTGTGGAATATCTGGGTGGAGTTCATATACAGAGATAGATGGATGGATGGATGGATGGATGGATGGACAGATAGGTTGTGCCTAACAGAGTATATTAAATATATACAGAACATGGTGTTCAATACTGCTGGGGTAGGAAAGTCAAGGATGAACAGTTAGAGTGCCTCTGTGACCTACACTGGAGGAGAGGTACAAGTAGAAGGCTGGCTGCAGGGCGCTGGGAGTTAATGCAAGATGAGACAGGAAGCACTGAGTTCAGTCCTTTGCAAACTATCTGACGGTGTCTAGAAAGAAATGTATTATGATGAAAGTCGCACAACTCAGAATATACTAAAAACACTGAGGTGTACGTTTTAAATGGGTGAACTGTGTGGCGTGTGAGTTGTATCTCGATAAAGCTGTTTCAAGAAAAAGTAAGACACTGGCTATCTATTTTACATATGGTAATGTATATCTTTCAATGCTATTCTCTCCAAGCATCCCACCCTCTCAACTCCTCCCACTGAATCCAAAAGTCTGTTCTTTATGTCTGTGTCTCCTGGAGGGGTGGTGTGAGGAGGGATGTGGGGAGGAGTTCAAGAGGGAGAGGATACATGTATGCCTATGGCCGATTCATGTTGATGTGTGGCAAAAACCACCACAATACTGTAAAGTAATTCAATTAAAATAAATAAATAAATAAAGTTTAAGTGAAAGAAGAGAAAAAAGAAAAGGTATGACATAGGGTGAGAGCTAAAGTAGACAAGGACACAGGTAAGAGGAAGAGTTGAGTGTATGCATGGGCTTAATGGCAGAAGCCCATGGGGAGTATGAGCTTAAAGAGGCATGTTGTGAGGGTCCTAAAAAGGAGAAGAGGGTACCACCTGAGCACAGGGGCTCAGATAAGCCCCCAAAGGGAAGGCCACTCAGGATGGCAGGCCAAAGATGAGGATGGAGTAGATGGAGGTCTGTTTGTGGGTGTGGAGGGCTCAGAAGTTGCATGAGTTTCCGCTAATGGCTTCTCTTTCCTGTGAAGCACAGGTTAAGACTTCTGAGAGTGAAGAAAGCCATCTGCCCTGCTTCCCTCTCTAGCTGGGATCCTCCGTTATTGACAAGAAGGTGCCTCCATGGGCTTAAGTCTCTGGCCAGAGGTATTGAGGGTAGAGGTGCTTCCTCACCCCTATCCCTGCCCCCAACCAACCACAGCCAACCCCTGGGGCCCTTGCAAAAGGCAAAGTCCACAGGCCACATCCTGACTGCTAACTGGGTTCTGGTTTAACTTTAACCCCTCACTTATCAACCCCTCTCAGTCAACACAATTGAGTCTTTACTCTCCTCCTCACCAATGCCCTTAATACACACTGCCAGAATAAAGAACCTTGGATCAGAAACTCCCTCTATTTTTGGTTCCTTCCCCTTCCTGTTTCCTCTGTTCTTTGCTGTCTCTCACCAGCTTAGGAGCATCTTCCCTTCTACTACAGAGCATAGAGCATCTTCCTTGAAGCCAAGTCAAAATGACCCCAACCCATCTCTGAGCTCCTGTATCTTTAAATTGGTATATTACAGAAACCATGAGTGAGGCTTGGCAGAGGGGTTGGCATTCACTCAGTATTATTATCTTTTTTTCCCTTGACCTACCATCAGGGAAGCACTAGGGTGAGGCAGGCAAGGTGCCTAGGGCACCAAATTTAAGGAGGGATTACTCTCAAGGTCATGCAAGCACAGGGTAGGAGTGCTTGATAAGTCCGAGGCTTATCAGGGTCAGGCAAGTACAGGACCTGAGAGTGATGCCTCCTTAAATTGTGCATCCTAGAAGCCTCTCCAGCTTCCCCCCGGTACTGCCCCTGCCTACCGGCTATGCAGCCCCTCCTCCCTGCCCGGCCAGTTGCTACATACTTCGGGACTCTTTCAGGATCACTTGCAGCACAGTGGTTTTCCTGAATGTCAGGTTCCCCAGGTAGATATGGCAGGTGTAGTTTCCCCCATCAGACTCCTTCACTCCGTGGAGCATTATAGAGACATCATTGCGGGAAGTGTCTCCCACCAAGTTTACACGGTTCAGGAAGCGGCCCCAGTTCTGGGAGTACCCCATGGGTGTCCTGAGTTTGCGCTGATAACGCAACACAATCTCCTCCTAGAAGGGAAAGGTAAAATGTAAGAGACTGAAGGACTGGGGTGGGAGGGAGCTCTCGGGATTCACAGGCCCTGTGTGTAGAAGCAGTAAAGGTATCATCAGAAAGTATCAGAAAACACAAAGCCACGGACACACGTGTCCACACCAACCTCCTTGCTGTTCCTTGAGTGCTGGCCTCAGGGCCTTTGCACTTGCTGCTCCCTATGCCTGGAACAGTCTTCCCACCTAGACAGATGCATGGTTGCCTCCTTCACTTCCCGAGACCTCTACTCAGATGTTACCTTTTTGGTGAGGCCTCCCTGGCCACCTACATAAAATAACAATCACAAAAGCCTGCTTTCTTGTTCTCCATAGCTCTTACTATTACCTGACATACTGTGCATATACTTCTTCATTATTACTATTATTTAGCCGCATTGGGTGTTAGTTGCCCCACAGCATGTGGGATCTTAGTTCCCTGACCAGGGATCAAACCAGTGTCCCTGCATTGCAAGACGAATTCTTAACCACCAGACCACCAGGGAAATCCCTACTTCTTCACTATTCTTCTATGTATCTCCCTCCATCTTGATTGTAAGTCTCCCACCAGGGCAGGAGCTTTGAGTATTCACCACATAACAGACACTTTAAAAATACTTGTTAAATAAAAAAGTGTCTGAATTTTTCAAAAAGGTATATAAATACCATTATTTTTTAGAAGTTTTTAAGAACAGGAAATGAGGATACAGACACAAATATGAATGAAAAGACCTGGCACCAAACCTGTTGTCTCTTGTGATTCCAATTCATAACTCACAAAAGTCAACTACCATCCTGTGTTCTGCAGTGACTCACTTTGGTGGGTGACAATTAAATACACAGTGAGTTCCCAGAGGTGAACCCGAAACTACATGTAATTCCCCAGACCCCACCATGAAGCCATCCTTTCTGATCCACTCGGACAGCATATAGGAATCAACTGAGTGTAAATGACATTTTGTATGGATGACCTGGAATATGTCTTCATTTGTAAAAGCTAAATCTTTTCTAAGCTTGGTACCTTAACTTTTATTAATGATAAGTCATGTGAGATATCTCTCAAGACACAGCTTGACTCATCAGGACATCACCATGCCATAGTTGACATCTACTGGTCTAATGAACTAACCTGCTGTTTACTGCTTCAGAGTCCCTGTGAAGTACGCTCCTCATCTTGGCTTCCAGCACTACTAATCCCAACATTCAACCCATCCACGAAGACAAAGAAAATCCCATCACATAAATGGGGTGAAGGGGCGCAGAAGAAAACTCACAAAAATAACCCAAATAAGACAATCATTCTTATGCCTAACCCACTGCTTTCCTGGCTAGATCACCAAAAGCATTCCCCCTTGTTATTCCATGAATTCTATAAAAAGGAAAAGAGAGAGAAAGGATAAAGCCAAGACGCAGTAGCCAAGTCATGAACCAATGCTCTACATCACCATGTCCTAGATGCATCCTGACAACCCAAAAAGTCGAGCGGTAGCAACATCTACTTCTTCATCATCTTCATTAGTCATTTTTCCCAACCGGAAGCTGAAATTGCCCAGCCAAGCTAAGAGGCCCAGTTGTGTTTTTTTTTTTTTTTTTTTTAAACAAACTCCAAAGTCCAAGCCCTCATGAGACCACCATGTGGCACCTGATGCCTAGGTTCTTGTTGTCCCCACTCTGTCCTGACACCACTGGCCAGGGGCTTCTTCTACACAACGAGGGCTTCTCCTCCTTACCTTGGCAGGCTCTCCTGATGAGAACATCCAGTCTGCCCTGCTCATGTGCTTCTCTTCTGTGCTGTGGAAAACACATCTCATCTGAGTCGAATCACCCACATGAACCATCAGCTCTGGGGATAAAACGATAAGTCAAGTCAAACTCAAAGTATAATCTCTAGAAGCCAAAGAACTTCTGGAAGAGATCATGTTTAGCCAAAGATCCTCTGCAGTAAAACCAATGTCACCACCACACACTGCACACTTTCCCTCTGTGCGGCCAGAATATTCAGAGGCCTCTCATCAAACCAACACGATGCCCCAAGGGTAAGACAGCATCCTCTAGCTGCCAACACACATCAAGTCTGAGGGTCCCACTGACGTCAATAAACACTTTCTGGCTTCTCTTTAATTTCTTTCTCCTTCTCCTTTTCTAGAACTTCTCCCACAAGCCCCAACTTCACTTCAAGCCTGTAATAAAGAATGGAAAACCATGAAGCCCTCCACTTTCTGTTCGCCCACTTGAGTACCCACATCTGCTTAACATAAACAGGAAGTAGAAGTAACTCTCATTCTTATAAATAACCCACTGGCTCTCCCAGGTGAAAAACTGAATCATGGGTGACTCTTCTACTTAATTCTTTTACAAGTTGTCTTAGGACTTGCTTAGGACAATTCTGGCTAGACTACAGGTCACAGGACTGCTTGCTAATTAGGTCAAACAACAGACAGTTTTCCTTTTGACTTTTCTCTCATTTTAATCCCTGCCCCCACTTCCCCACCTGTTCCCTCTTCTGCACCTGCTCCCCCTTCCCCTCATTCTTGGCTTTCCAACTCATAGTCTCTTCCTCCTGCTTATTTGTGTAAACAGCTGATCCCATACTACTTATATCATTTTAAGAAGTCCCTGAAAAAGAAAATAATTAGAAAGATGCTTCTGATTTTTCAACAGTGCTCTATATAAATCAACTACAAACTCAGTCAAGATATTAAAGGCAGGATGGTATTTAAGGGAGACACAAGTCTAGGTCTTATTTGGACAGAGTTCCTTCAAAAGAGCATTGAGCAAAACTCACAAAGCAACACAGTACATCAGCTAACTTTTTCATCCAAATTGTGTCCCTGGCAGAACACTAACTTCCCGCTCAGCAGGAAAGATGTACAATGGGAGGAAAGCAAAAGAAAATATCATGAACTTGGAACTCTATGGAGGGAATTAATTTGGAAGTAATAAAAATTCACTCCAAAGAATATCAATAGCAAACGAAATGCCCTCTAAATCTATGCGTATATCAAGAATTGAACCCTATATTTTAAATGCAGTAATAAGAACTAAATATTATGAATTCTTTCAACACACCAGACATGTGCTAAACACCTAGGTTATCACCTAGTCATTACAATATTTTGAGATATGCACTATTATTCTCCCATTTCACAGAGAAAGAAACTGAATGAGTGCAACGCTTCATGGCCAGTAAAAGGCAGAGCAGAACTCACACCCAGGTCTGAGTGAAAACAAAGCCCATGTGTTCTCACTCCCTTTACTATTACCACCTCACATAAGTGGAAAGATGGCTGATTCTAGAGCAAAAGTACAGGAAGTTAACATTATTTTTATTTGTAAGAAAACTGCCTATACAACTGAAATTTGTCTTTCAAATATTAGGAACTTTCTCTAAATTAAAATTTAAAGCCTGTCACATGTGATTCTAAAACATGGACTTTTAATTATTTCATTCTCTTCCCTCCTTTCTAGTATCATCAGTTCAGTTTAGTCGCTCAGTTGTGTCTGACTCTTTGCAACCCCATGGACTGCAGCATGCCAGGCTTCCCTGTCCATCACCAACTCCCGGAACTTGCTCAAACTCAAGTCCATCAAGTCAGTGATGCCATCCAACCATCTCATCCTCTGTCATCCCCTTCTCCTCCTGCCTTCAATTTTTCCAGCATCAGGGTCTTTTCCAATGAGTCAGTTCTTCACATTAGGTGGCCAAAGTATTGGAGTTTCAGCTTCAGCACCAGCGCTTCCAATGAATATTCAGGACTAATTTCCTTTAGGATTGACAGATTTGACCTCCTTTCAGTCCAAGGGACTCTCAAGAGTCTTCACACCACAGTTCAAAAGCATCAATTCTTCAGTGCTCAGCTTTCTTTATGGTCCAACTCTCACATCCATACATGACTACTGGAAAAACCATAGCTTTGACTAGGTGGACTTTTGTGGGCTTTTTCTAGTATCATGGGGCTTCCCTGATAGATCAGTTAATAAAGAATCTGTCTGCAATGCCGGAGACCCCAGTTTAATTCCTGGGTTGGGAGGATCTGCTAGAGAAGGGATAGGCTACCTACTCCAGTATTCTTGGGCTTCCCTTGTGGCTCAGGTGGTAAAGAACCGCCTGACCGGATTTGTGGGAGACCTGGGTTTCATCCCTGGGTTGGGAAGATCCCCTGGAGAAGGGAAAAGCTACCCACTCCAGTATTCTGGCCTGGACAATTCCAAGGACTGTATAGTCCATGGGGTCTCAAAGAGTGAGACATGACTGAGTGACTTTCACTTTCACCTTCACTTTCTTTATTTCTAGTATCACAGACCTTCATAAATTGAGAAGAGATTACAATAGAATAAAAATAGCTAGAGTAATGAAGTAATGATGTTGAAGCTGAAACTCCAATACTTTGGCCACCTGATGCGAAGAGCTGAGTCATTTGAAAAGGCCCTGATGCTGGGAAAGATTGAAGGTGGGAGGAGAAGGGGACAACAGAGGATGAGATGGCTGGATAGCATCACCGACTCAATAGACATGAGTTTGAGTGAACTCCGGGAGTTGGTGATGGACAGGGAGGCCTGGCGTGCTTCAGTCCATGGGGTCACAAAGAATCGGACACGACTGAACGACTGAACTGAACTGAATGAAGTTAGGATCCAGAAGTCACCTAAAGCTCACCTACTATGCCACCTATCACGTGCATGAGTCTCTTCAATAAGAGTATTTTCTCTCCCTGAACAACTCAAAACGTTGTTCAGGCAATTCATCCGCTATGAAAACTTTAATTCCATTTTGAATCTTAAAAATACAGATCACACAATTGAAATAATATGCACATGCTTGAGCAACAATTACTTTTTGTTCTCTTTATACATCTCATTAACATATATCTATACAGTGTAATTATATAATCTGTGAACACACACATTCAGATGCCTTAAAATCCTTTCACAGAATACAAGGAAGCAAATTCTTAAAAGAGAGAGAGAGAGAAAAGAAAGGAAAAATAAAACTGTCTCTAGCTTTTAAAATAAGAATTAAAAGAGTTGGAGCAGTAGAAAGACGGAAGAATTACAAACTGAAGAGTAAACTTCGTGGAGGAAGCCATACATGAGTTTCCACATGGGAGGAGATGGCCACCAGGCAAATGGTGAGCACTCAGAGCTATCCCCACTCTGGCTGGAAGGAAAAAGTAAATACAAGTTGCTCCACTGGCTACTGGAAAATATCTGCCTCCCATAAAATTGCTCTAGCCTACTCCCATGGACTCAACTCTTAAAATTGCCTCCTTTGGATTTGTTCCCTCTGTGCCTCTTCTAAGCAGGAAAAGGCACCATTTTGTAAGACATGCTTGCATGTTCTCAAGGCCAGCATCAGAGACCAAAGAAGAAAGGGGTAATTCAAAGATAATCCTTGGGAGACACAGGTAGCTGGTTCATTTCTTCTTCCTGGAGAGCCCTAGCTTTGAAATCAAAAGAAAAAATGCAATTGATAAAAAGTATTAGTATGAAGTTAGGAGTGAGGTCAGAGGCCACCTTCCACAATTCCTTCTACCACTTCATGTTTTTAGAAAGCAGATTCAAGTGAGAGATGCTCACCTAAGGATTTCATTCATTTGACCAATGTTTATTGACTGCGTACTCTGTGCCAGGTGCTGAGCCTGGGGCTGGTCATGGAACCAAGAACACGGATGCAGGTGGACAGGGAGACACAACTGAACAGGTGTGATGAGTGTGTCACCAGAGAGGAGAGCTGGGTGCTCCAAAGGAGCTCACTGAAAGGACAGACCTAAGCAGGCTGGCAGGGGGAGCGGTCTAGATCCTAGCTCCTGCCCTAGACAGCAAGCTCTCCTGAGGACAGAGCCGGTTCTTCCGCTTCACACTTTTTTGTTGTTTTCTTTTTTTCAGTTGTTTATGTTTGGTTGCACTGGGTCTTCGTTGCTGTGTGCAGGCTTATTCTAGCTGTGGAGAATAAGTGCACTCTCTAGTTGCACTGTGCGGCCTTCCCACCGTCGTGGCTTCTCCTGCTGCGGAGCACGGGCTCCAGGGTGCACAGGCTTCAGTAGTTGTGGCGCACAGACTTAGTTGCTCCACAGCGTGTAAAATCTTCCTGGATCAGGGATCAAGCCCGTGTCCCCTGCACTGGCAAGTGGATTCTTATCCACTGTACCACCAGCGAAGTCTCCATTTCACACATTTAAAGATACTTCATTCTGTGATTTTCAAACTTTTAAAGCAGCAGAATTCTTTCTTCAAACAAAATCTTACCTGGAAGCCCAAGAATACAACAGAAAAAAGGAAAAGGACTCGGTTGTAGTGGAGGTGGAAACCTGAGGTCCTGGCGTGACTAGGTCCTCTGTCCCCGCTGCCTTGTTCTCACCCTCTGTGTGGCCCACCAGGTCCCTTGGACCCTGAGTGTTCCACAGAGTATGTTTTTAAAACCAACAAACTACTGAAGCTATTTATAAATAGGAACATGAGGGAAACCTGCTCATTTCTTTTGTATCCCCCAGAAAACATAGTTACCTACAAAGTATGGAGACAATATCAATCTGCAAAACTCATGGGGAGCATCAGGGTATAGTGGAAAGAACATGAACTATGTTGACAGAGGTACAAGGGTCCAAGTATTGGATATGCCATTTAATAAATATATGTCCTCAGGCAAGTCACTTAAACTCTCTAAGCCTCAGTTAACATGTCTATAAAATGAAAAGGAGAACACGGTACTTCCTTCACAGAATTTTCATAAGGATGAAATATGTTTAAAGGAATGATAAAATAATAATCATCATTATTTTTATTTAAAGAGCACCACTGGAACTTCCCTGGAGATCCAGTGGTTAAGAATCTGCCTGCCAACACAGGGGGCACAGGTTCAATTCCTGGTCTGGGAACTAAGATCCCACGTGCCATGGGGCAACTAAACCCATGCACCACAACTACTGAGCCCATGCCCTAGAGCTCATGACCCACAAAAGAGAAGTCACCTCAGCGAGAAGCCTACGCACCACAAGTACAGAGTAGCCCCTGCCGCGAGCAGCAACAAGGACCCAGAGCAGCCAAAAATATTAAATAGATCATATTTTTTTTAATCCTCTATGGGTTACTTTAAAAAACTAATAATAAATAGAGAGCACCATTTATTGAGGACTCACTTCGTGGTAAGTACCTAGCCCACTGACTAGGATTTACTCAACAAAATCAGTTCACATCCCTCTTTGCACACCAAATCTCTTGCCCTTTGCCCTTCTCTGAGTAAGCATTCATGTTACCTTTGGGTTCCTCTGGCAGTACATGCAGGACCACCACTTTTTTGAACACGAGGCTCTCCATTTGGAAGCGGATTTCACAGGTAAAGTTTCCTTGGTCGGTCTCTTCCACGTTTTGGAGCAGGAGGGAACCGTCATGGTGTAAGATGTCCCCCACCAAATGCACACGATTCTGGAAGTGCCCCACAGGCACGCTGATGTTAGAGTAATAGAAGAGCACGTACTCATCCTGGAGGGCAACACAACATCAGAGGAAATTTCAAGCCCATGGCACCAGACCCAGAAGTCTGAGTTCAAAAGCCCCTGTTCCATGGAGGCAGCATAGTCATTGTCACCACCAGCATCAAAGAAGTACTTGGTACCCAATTAATAAGAAGAAGAATAAGAAGAATGTGCCAGACAATACTTTAACTGACACAAGACTCTGTGGCTTCTATTAGACAATGACAATTGGAGAAACGGGATGAACACATTTTCATTTCTTATAGTTTAAGGTAAAATGTAACACCTACTCTGAAAATCACTTTGGTGATTCAGACTCACAACTTTTGGTGTTTGTTTGGCCACGCTGCACGGCATGTGGGATCTTAGTTTTCCAACCAGGGATTGCACCTGGACTCTAGGCAGTGAGAGTACAGAGTTCTCACCACAGGACCTCCAGGGAATTCCACAAACTCACAACTTTTGAAAAGTACCTCCCTGTGTTCTGCCATGGCCCCTGGATTCAATGGCATCTAAATGCAACCCCACAGACTGGCTGTTGTAAGAATTCCTGCCGTGTTAGCGGTCAGCCCTCTCCTTTCCACCCTCCTCCAGGCAGCACATCGTAAGGCATGAGAAGGAGTCATCAAAGGAAATGGTTTACAGACTTGGGGGAAAAGCCATAGGGAGTTCGTAGTTTCACTTAGACCATGGGTATACCCCTCCTATAACAATAAACAGTCAGGAGGTTAAGACTTTGCCTTCCAATGCAGAGGGTGAGGAGGGTTCAATCTCTGGTCAGGAAACTGAGATCCCACATGTCTTGGGGCCAAAAAACTAAAACATAAAACAGAAGCAATATTGTAACAAATTCAATAAAGACTTTAAAAATGGTCTGCAGCAAAAAAAATCTTTGAAAAAAATAAATAGTAACAAACATTTGAGTGATAGTAACATTATGGAAATAACATGCTCTGAGCTACTGAAACAATATTTCATTTGAAAACCTTAGGACTTTATTGCTAGTCATACATTACTTGGAGTATATTTCACAAATGAGACCAATACACAAGTATCTATCTCCACAGAATCCCAGATGAGGCTTCATACACTTTTGCCAATCCAAAGAGCTCCCTCACTCAGCCATGCTGAACCCGCCAATCCTAACAGTTTAAGCAGCCATGAAGGAGAAAGAGATGATTCAGCACTTAAACGGATCGGCAGAATGCCGAAAGACTCTCCACCCTCCTGAAAGATTACAGTGACATCATCCCTGTGCCTGGGCCATAACTCTTTTTGTCTAGACCAATGTGTTTTCATTCTTCTCACCCCTCCCACCCACCTATGCTACTCCACAAATGGGAGAAACAGGAAAGAAAAGAAACTGAAAGAACTTTATGTGTATGTCTCCCATTAGCTTCTCAATGACCTGAAAAGTATTACCATTATTCACAGATGGGGAAGAGAAGCTCTGAGAGGTTGAGTAACTTTCCCAGCTGATTGTAATCAGCTGTGTACCACCAAGAGCTCAAACTAGGAGGAGGCTCAGTTCTGGTGAGCTCCAGAACCCAACTCCTGAAACCACCCCCACCTCATGGCATGGGATGACTTGATTCTCCCTCTCCCCATATTCTGACACCATTGGCTGGGGCTTCTAATACACAGCAGGGTTTCCTCCTTGTTACCTCGATGTGCTTTCCTGATGAGAACATCCAGTCTACCTTGGTCACATGTTTCTCTCCTGTGCTCTGGGAAACACATCCCAGAAGGGCTGAATCACCCACATGGACTGTTAGCTCCACGGCGGAAATACTCAAGTCATCCAGGCCCAAGGAATAACCTAGAGAAGGCAACAGGCAAGAGAGACATCATCAGACAAACACACTCAACACAAAAACTAGTATTAATCTCCAAGTAGATGCAGACTTTCCTGGTGGCTCAGATGGTAAAGAATCTGCCTGCAATGCAGGATACCTGGGTTCAATCCCTGGGTCAAGAAAATCCCCTGGAGAAGGGAATGGTTACCCACTCCAGTATTCTTGCCTGGAGAATTCCAGGGACAGAGGAGCCTGGTGGGCTATAGTCAATGGGGTCACAAAGAGTCCGATATGACTAAGCAACTAACATCTTCCCTCCCCAGATAACCCAACGTGAACAAAGTATTCAGAGGACTTTAATTCAACCCAGCGTGGCATTCCCAAGGGTAACAAAAATACCCTGTGGTTATCCCCACGTGGCTCAAGTCAAAGGACTTCTACAATCTTCATACTGTCCAATAGCTCCTAGCTAGACCCTCTCTCTTTTCTAGTCTTCATCCCTGAAATCTCCTTTCTAAAGAAAGAAGAGAGGGAATTCCTTGGCAATTCAGTAGATAGGACTCCGTGCTTTCACTGCTGAGGGCACAGGTTCAATCTCTGGTTGGGGAACTAAGATCCTACAAGGCATGTAGCAGGGCCAAAAAACAAAACAAAAATAAGAAGAAGAGAAACCCTGAAGTCTCTCCCCTGAGGTCGTGAATTTAGATGCCTCTAAGCAGGTGATGATGTCTCTGGCTCCTAGTTTCCCACCAGTCCCCTAACTGAAAGGCCAGTTCACAGGTAACTTTGCTTCCCTCAGTTTTTCTCCTTTTTTCGTCCCTCTACAAAAGCTTATCTCTGAGTGTGCCAGCTGATTCTGGCCGTAGTGCAGATCCTTGTAATTAGGTCAACACAGAGCTCGGCCCCTCCCTTGAATTTCCTTTGTTTGCTTTCTCCCCACCTGCCCCCTCCAGGTCTGCCCTCAGCCTGGCTTTCCAGCCTCTAGGGGTTAATCTTCATCATACCCCTCCAATATCTGTCCATTGTTCAAGTAATTTCTCTTTTCACTTAAAGAGAAAACCATTTCTAAAGAGAAAACCATCACATGGATTTTTCTGTTTTTATAAGACATGCTCTATGCAAAGAGACAACCACAGCAAGACACAATCAGATGCTGGCCAGTTCCCATCAAAGAAGAGCCAAGTGAATGGATTTGGGTATAAACAAAATGCACCGGCCTCTCCATCCAAGTTGTTGTTCCAAGAGAAGAGTGTTAACTTCCTGCCCAACAGCAGGCACACACAGTGGGGAAGATGGGAAAGAAAACATGAACTCACCACCCTCTGGAGGAAATTATTTTGAAAGAAATCAAAAGTACCTCCAAAAATGATTTGGAATTTTCCTGTAGGGAAGAACTGAGCAGCTTCAAGTGTGGTTAAAGGGATAAGAAGCTGTATAATGTGATATGAAGAGTGCTGACTGTAGAATTAAATGAGCTTGCTAGAAGGTAAGAGCAGCAAGCAAAGCGGACAGAAACTTAGACTTGACCGGCAGCCTTTGTACAGAAATAACTGAAGAAATCAAGACTTTCTACAGAGGAGGAAAACCTCTCCATCAAGAAGTACAATCCTGGTCGCCCAGTGTCACCAGGCAACTCCACAGGGGGTTAGATTGCTAAGTCTCTGATGGAAGGGCAAAATGCTGCAGGCTGCTTCACCCATCTCTGGAAAGAAAAGAAAGTGAAAGTGAAAGTCTCTCACAACCCCATGGACTAAACAGTCCATGCAATTCTCCAGGCCAGAATACTGGAGTGGCTAGCTGTTCCCTTCTCCAGGGGATCTTCCCGGGGATCTTCCCAACCCAGGGATCACACCCAGGTCTCCTGCATTGCAGGCAGATTCTTTACCAACTGAGCTATCAGGGAAGCCCCTGAGATTATTATAACCCTGATTCCATGGTGAAAAAACTTCTCTAATATGGACTATTTTCTTGTGCGCGCACGTGTCTAACTGCATGTGTGTGCAAATGCTATGTTGCCTGGAATTAAAGCAAAGACCATTCTTTTGTGCACTTTGCTGAGTCATTCTTTAGGTCACCATGCAAAGTCCAAAAAGCTAATAAAGAAGAGAAAAATGGAATGGATAAACAACAAGGTCTTACTGTATATCACAGGGAACAACAGTCAATATCCTGTGATAAACACAATAGAAAAGAATATGAAACGGTATGTATATATGTATAACTGAATTGCTTTGCTACACAGCAGAAATTAACACATTATAAATCAACTATACTTCAATAAAATAAAAAATTTTGGACTTCCCTGGTGGTCCAGTGGCTGAGACTCTGAGTTCCCAATGCAGGGACCTCAGGTTCAATCCCTCAACAGGGAACTGGATCCCATATGCCACAACTAAAGCTCCCGAGTGCTGCAACTCAGGCCCAACACAGCCAAATAAATAAACAGAATAAATTTTTAAATGAAATTCAAAAAAAAATTTTTTAAGAAAACAAATTTAAAAGTCATGAGAGTAAAGCACCTAATTAATTTATCCATGGGATAAAGAGAGAGACAAGGGGCTAACGGATGAAAGGGGGCTAAAGGATGAAAAGACAACAGATGAGCAAGAAGCAGCAGCCTTGAGCACTGTAGGAACAGGAGACTCCAACCCGGTTCAGGGAGGCAACCACAGCAGGCTTTTTAAAAGGAAGTAGAGCTTAAGGAAGAAGGCTGAAGGCTTAGGCAGGCTTGCTAGGGTTAAGTGGGGAGAGACGGTACTAGGCAAAAGAAACTATCAAAAACTGGGCAAGAGCTTGGTGCATTTGAGGAACTGCAAGAAGGCTGGCATGACTAAAGCAGGAAAACAATTACAGAGACTTAGGGACTCTCTTTGATGATTTCATTTCCTGATAAAGATAACAGTTGAAAGTGCAGGAATGCCAGTGAGAAACTTTCTTCATATTCTGTAAGAAGGTCATAGAACACCCAGTCAGGACCAAAAGGCATTCTGTTTCTAATAGAAACAGAGGAATATTCAGCTTTCCAAGAAAGAGTCTGCTACCTGGCTTCTAAAACAACTGTTTCAACAAAACTATAAAGTTCCAGGCTGGGGTTTCCGTTTTCAGCAAAGCAAGGGGAAATGAAAATACATAACATTGGCTTCTGAACACACATGAGACTTAAATCAAATACCCTCCTTGGTCCCTTGGCTTCCACTTACCCAGTAACACTGGTATCAGGATGACCTTCAGTGGGTAAAACATGCTGTTGTCAATTTTTCAATCTTAAAAGAAAAAAAAAATCAGAAAATAGTGTTAGAAGGAGTTCATTCATTCAACCAATCACTAGTGAGTACCTCTGTGAGCCAGTCTTTCTCTGAAGTACTAGGATGCAGCATGGAACAAGGAAGACAAGGGCCTAGTCACATGCAGCTTGCATTGGCAGGGAAATGGAGAGAAAAAAGCAGCAAATGAATGAATAAGAAACAGCGGATGCTGGTAACTGCTATGATAAAACAGAGTGGTGTTTGGAGAGTTACTTGGGGGCTGCCTCAGATTGGCTGTAAGGGAAGATCATGTGAAAGTTGCTTTTCGAGAGAATAAAAGCAAATAATTCCAGGATAACCTTGAGATGACAACCCTAAACTATCTACAGTCTGACAGTTTCATAAAAATGAAAGATTACAGGATACTCAGCCTGAAATGTTGATCTATATCTCCAACTAAATTAAAACAACTGCCTTAAATATATAAAGAACATTCTGAACATGTAAGAAGGGAGATACACAAATAAGGGGGAAATTTCTAAGCTCAGTTAAGGCATTCACCAAGTTCTATGACACAAAGAAGCCACCTGAAAGGTCCATGGCGAGATTTTATTTTTTCACTTTTTCAGGCAGGATAGCAGGAGTAGAAGGAGAATCGGGCTGTACACAGGCAAAAGTACTTTAAAAGCATCTCTATTATCTCTGTGGTATAAATTTCACGGCATCCACCATTTCCTGGGAATAGATTTGCTGTTCTACACAAAGCCCCCCAGTTTTCTTAACAAAACAGAAATACCTTAACTCCAAAGAGTCACAATTCAACCAGCCTTAGGCTCCAACCTACTCCTGCGGCGGGCCTCAGCCATGGTCTCTGAACCCTTGACAGCCTGGAGTAATTCCACCTCAGAATTTGCTGAAAGGAAAGGTCTTCTTGGTGTATTAACATCATATTACCCTAGCCAGCTCTGCTGGAAGTCCAGCATGTGTGTGGTGGCCATTTCAACTTATAAAAAAATGATTACCTAAGAGTTTCTTATCTGAATTTTAATCAACAAAATTCTCCAACTGGGTCTTCCCTGGTGGCTCAGTGGTAAAGAATCTGCCTGCCAGTGCAGGAGACATGGGTGCAATCCCTGATCTGGGAAGATCCCACGTGCCGCAGAGCAACTAAGTCTGGGCACCACAACTCTGTGCTCTGCAGCCTGGGAACCACAGCTAATGAAGCATGCACGCCCAGAGCCCGCGTTCCACAACAGGAGAAGCCACCACAGTGAGAAGTCAGCACACCACAGAGAAAGCCCGCACACAGCAACGAACACGCAACACAGCCACAAATGAATAAAATCATTTAAAAAAATTCCCCATCTGGAAAATCAGGGTCAAGCTGTTCAAGGCAGCCCTACCTAGGTCTTGCTTGTGCCGAAAGTCAGTTGACCTTGATGAACCTCAATTTCCTCACTTATAACATGGGGATAACGACGCAAGAATCAGATGTAAGAATGTAGATATCAGTGCTTTAAAAAATAGAAAGCATTACTATATAAGATCCTATTTTTTATAGCCTAAAAGTCATATAGGAAATTTAGAGGAGATTTTGGACTCTGAGAATTTACCTTTACAAGAATGGCAAATGATGAATCAGAATGAACTGGAAACTTCTTAAGTTTCGGTTCTTGAATCCATTACAACAATGAAGGTAACAATTACACTGACTCAGATGTACCAAAAGTCACATTAAGTTTTCCCAAATATAAGTATTTCTAATGAAAATACAGATCTCTCTCAAGATAGCCACAGCGTGCTTTATTCCAGCTCTATATAAAAGATACACCCACCTTATCCCACACATCCATCGCTGAGCATAAGGGGCTTCCTTTATAGTATAACTTTAATTCATCATATCTGGGACAACTAAGATCCCTGTTGTATTCTGGATGAATTTTTTCTCCAGGAAGTTGGTTGTGCTCCCTTCATTCCCCAGCAAATAGTTTTTCTATATTCCCCAAAGCAGTGCACTATTTGCACCGAGGAGTAGTCATTGATTACAGAGTAGACTTACCTACACCCTCAAGGGCAGGACCAAAATGCATCTCATTTCTGACTGTCCATGCCTGTGCTACAGCACTGGTGAAGTGTCTGGCATATACTGGATACGTGCTGATAGCTGCCAATATAACCATCAAATTGAAATCAGCTTCGACATCCTGCAAACGCACTGTTCTATTTTAAGAGGAAACCAGCGACTCCAAAAAGATTCTGAATCTAGTCACCAAACTCAAGACACACAGAGCCACACCCAAACCTTTTTCAAACAAATTCTAAGAAATGTGCCAACAATCTGACAAATAGAAGATACCCATTTTCAGTCCTAAGTACTCAAAGGCACCATTAGAACTCTGTGTGAATGAATAAAGAAGCAATGACTTAACAGTAAAAGCATTAAGTTTTTTAAAAATTCCCTTCCCAGATCAGACATTCCATTAACTAATTCTTTGATATTTGGGAAACCACTCCATCTCCCCAGGCCTTATTCTTAACATTAAAGGATCAGACTTTTCCCCTCTAGTTATAGCACCACACTAGAAGTCAGTAACTGACACTCATTAAACTAGAGAACAGTATGTGACAGGCACTGTCTGAGTGCTCTGCACATTAACCAATTTAATTCTCACAACCCTCTATGAGGTTTTACACATGAGGAAACTGAGGCACAAATTGGTGAAATAACCTGCCTAACAACACAGAGCAAGTAGCAGAGCCAGGATTCAAACCGGGGTCTTCTGGATCAGAGACCGTGTTCTTAACTACTATGGACGTCTCCTCCATGCATGTGAAAGTAATCAGTGTTTTAGAGCAAAGCTTTCCTGAACTTCATTTAACAAAACAAGATTAATCTGATCCCCCTGACTGACTATTCTTCTCACCTCCTGCCCCTAGTTAACTCCTGTTCATCTTTCAGATCTCAAATTAAATGTAATTTCCTCAAAGAAACCTCTCCCAAACCACCCTATCCAGGACACATCCTAGCCACATGTTTTAATAGTACTGTTATTTCTCTTTCTTTTAGGGCACTTGTCACAATTTCTAATTACATATTCGCTTAAGTGCTTGTTTGATTAAAGGCTTGTACTCCACCCCTCAACCCCCAAGACTATAAGCTTCATGAGGCCAAGAGCCATGCCTATTGGCCAGTGCATCTCCAGCACCATCACAGAGTAAGACCCAGAGTGAAAGTCCAGGGACCACTGATCAGATGAATTAATAAACACTTAAATGGGCCAAGAACATGACTTGAGTCAAGTTTCAAGTTTCCTAGTTAGTTGGCAGATATTCAGAAATTCCTACCATGTAATACAGATAGATAAATAATAGTAGACGGGTAATCTTATATATATATATATGTATATATATACACACACACATATAGTTCAGAATTTTATTATTCAGATGAATAATTCAGAATACATATATGAATCTCAGTCTCTAAAAAATCTAACAAAAGCACTCAGATGAACCTTAAGCACCTTGATGGACTCCATCTGAATCTTCGACTCTGCCAGCTTCCTTCCCAGATGCTGATTTATCTTCTCACAAGCATGTTCTTGAGGTAATTCTGCATAGTAAGTTATCTCATGTGTTGGTCAAATGTTTGGAGCTAAGCTTATGGTTCTTTCACAATATAACTCTTGGCAAGTATCTTCTATCACCCCTGGGGAGTTGTAACTATCAGGACCTCCTTTTCTATTATTAAAAGTGTAAGGGAATTGTTGTCTTTGGCACAATTATAACAGAAAAAAAAAAAATCTTCAGAAAAGAGGTTCACGGCAATGAGATGACCACAGAGGATGTGGAAATGACCCCCTCAATATTACAATATTACAGGACAAAATAACGGAGAGGCACTCTCTCTCAGTCAAGTGTTTGCCCCTAGTAAGGACAAGTGACCACTGAGCTCACCGATAACCTCACCACCTTCCCTCAATCAGGCAGTCATTATTCCTGCTCTCTCCTTTAGACCAGCTTCTATCTAAACCATCCTACTTTATCTTCCCTGAGATCCAGCCATGCAGATGGTGAGGCAAGCATGAACAACAGCCTAGCCCTCTTGGGAGGTTTAAGTTCCTGACTTCTTAAGGTTAAATATTGGCCTGTGTAGGATTGGGAGAAAAGAAACAGTTCAGGAAGAGTTCTGCCATGAGTCCAAGGAACAGCCAGCCACAGCTCTATCTTAAAGACACAGGCAACTTAAAAGCTAAAGCTTATCACCATCATCATCATCATTTATTCTTTTATTAAGAGCAAACCTTACTGGTTTTTTCTCTGAGGATCTTAATACAGGTTACTCTACACTGCAGAAAGGAAAACTGGACCCACTAGACTACCTTATGGCAGTCCTCCTGCAGAGGCTCACAGTTCTGGGATTGCCTCACAGCCCAAAAGGATGGCCTTTAAATGAAAACCTTCAGAACCAGCTTTATTCCGAGTGAGAAAAGTTCAAGTCACTGCTTAAGAAATACAAAGCAGGCGCTTACCCAAAATGATGAAAACCAGGAGAAGCAATTCACTCAATTCTCCCACCACTGCAGTTCCCAAGTCTGACTGAAGACACTTCTGCCTGCACAGAAGGTCAGGCTCAGATCAAACCATATGCGTGCATCCTGAGGTGGCTGCTGCGACACAAACAGGAACCTCCGAATTAAGGTTCTCGTTTCAGTCAGCTGGCCTATTACTCAATTTTTATTTACACTTTCATTCTAAAATGAGGTAATAAATTCACCTTACTGAGGCAAGCCTCATGCTTCAGACCTCTGCAGGTGTCATCTCCTCTCCTAGGTGACAACCTCCTAGGGTGGGATGTTGAATGGTCCCAGGTAAACAAGCTGAGAAATCAGCTTCATGCAAACAAAATACGTTTAAGATTAACACAAAACATTTTGCTCTGTATCTAAAATATAGCAATCTTGCAATTTTATTTTTCCTCTCAGTACAGAGGGGCAATATAGCCAATCCCTGCTTCCAAAGGTATGCCTGTCCCGTCCTCCAACTCACCACCGAGGCATGTCAGTCTCCCCTGACCATGTGACATCAGCATTTCTAGCATACAAGAAGCATTTTATTCCTCAGAGAATCCCCCGGGGGACTTGGACATCCTAGATTAAAAACTCAAAGCTTCTTTGAATCAAGGTATCTTTTGCTTTCAAGTCACCACTTCAAAATAAGTGTTTTCAGTGTACACACCTTCAATCTTGCCTGCATTTGTTTGACTTACACATGGGCATACTTGTTTTTTGAAACTTGTTCTGTATTGTTTGACAAGTTGTTGAATGCTTGCTCTTCTCCAGGACTATGTCTCATGGTTCTTGAGAATGGGCATGCCGGTAAGCCAGCAACTGAGCAAATACCCCCAATGTGGTCTATTTTAAACTACCAACATTTTAACAATTGTTAAAAATTCCTAAAAATTTAACAATCAGCTCTTAAGCCGTGAGCTGGCTCCAGCACACCTCTGAATCTATGTAGATTTTTGCTGGGGTACGGCTCAGAGATGAATGGTTACTGGGTGCCGAAAATCATAAACCACCTCCCTTCTCTTTCACATGATGGCTCTAGTCTTATATGTACACACACACCAAAAAGTAGCCAGAAAGTGCAAAGAAGTTTATTAACTATGATGTGGTAAAGATCTCAAGAGTTACAACGTCTGTGCATATGACCCAATAGTGCATATCCTCCTACAAAAATTAACAAACAAGAAACAAAGTGAAATGCAGCAGGTAACAGTCCAATACTAGAGTCAAAAGGATGGAGTTTCCTCTTCTAGCAGCAAAGTTTTAATTGTGCAATTAAATGAGAGTCTTGTGCCACACATTATTGGTCTTCTTACAACTCCTGTTTGGAATCATAACCGAGTAACACACAAGAACATGCAGTCTCAGGATTTGGCCACCAGAATTTTTTCTAAACAAGGACATGAAACATTCCCTCGTGAAGCACAGAGCCCAGTTTAAGGGCTGCAGAGAATGTGCCCCCCAAGAAGCTTGAGGTACTAGGTCACATGGGAAACACAAAACATTTTATAAGTTCACATTTGGTAACAGAATTAAGAGCTCAATGCACAAAACTCATAAAAGCAATGTAGCCACAAGTAAAGACTTCAGCAGCCAAAAGAAAAATTCTGAAAGGCTTTTAACCCGCTCTGAAGGTTCAGAATTCAATTCCGTTTCTAGACAAGGCTGGTCTCCATAAAGTGTGATAAGAACTCATGGAGAAGCAAAATGAAAAAAATAAAAAGAGACAGTAGCACCTTAGAAAATATTAAAACAGTAAGTTAAAAAAAAAACACTTTATCTTCCTTTCATCCTTAAAAGGCAGGTATCCAAACACTGCTTTGTGCTTCTTTGAAGAAAAAAAAGAGCTGTAATTTAGACCCCAATAAAAGGGCTGAAGAAGGAGACTGAGAGCAACCTTAAGACTGTGATGTGACCACAAATCCATGGAACAGACTAGTGGTCAACTTACTCTCCTACCCTGAAGGATTGCATCATTTGGTCACTTAAAAAGGAAGGAACTGATTCAAACCATGATCAAGGCTACAAAATAACATGGCCAGGCAGTCACACAGCACTATTTACCTAAATTGATAAACATATCCCGCTGGATGAATCCTTATAACATGCCTGAAAGGAAACTGCCAGAAAACTCAGTCAAAACTGGTCCTTTATTGAATGGGATATAACTTTCCCTGGATTCCTGTAACATCATCTCTTTCTCAAAGAATAAGGACCCACAAGAAGTCTATCTCACAACTAGATCTCTATCTTTTAAATGTCCTAGAGCCCAAATTATCTACTCTTGTTGCTCAAACTGTTTTCCTTTCTGCCTTGAGGTGTCAGACTAGACTGTCTCACTAGATTGGCCCCAGACAACCGCATACTTTACAAGTAGCCCAAGACTGTAAGACTTAACCACTGTAGATGCAGATGACAATCTTGCTTCTGCCTCTTCTTTCTTATATGATCAGAGGTAAATCATAACATCTATTAACTAATCAGACTTTCTCATTAATGGACTAGATTAACATAAAAGGCCAGGCCAAATCTATGAGACAGAATAACCTAAATTTTTAAAAATAGATCTTGGCAAAAAAATATAAAAGTGATTTTTGTACAGCATACAGTGCATTGTGCTATAATATGGAAACCTCCTGAGTCACTAGCAAAGAATCACAGAAAGGGGCTATCCTGTTAAAAGAATCAAATTATGAGACACATTTTTTGTCTCTCATAATTAAGAAGCAAATTCTATCCCTCTATTACAGAGGACTAGACAGTCAACCCTTCCTGATATGTCATACATATTTCTTAATGGCTTATAGAAAATCCCATGTAAATTAATATTTGAAATAATGTGGTGCAGTAGAATGGAGGAACTTGATAGAAGATATCGAGAGAACAGAAGAAGGAACTATAAGTTGTGTACACCCTCACTTCCTTATCTCAAATATTATGCAAAAAAGGATTTATAAATACCTTCTTTCACTCATATTTTCTGCATTTTAGAAGAAAATTTTTAAGAACAGCATAGGTTAAAAGAGATTTCATTGCAAATAACTGGTAAAGTTATTCTACTTATCCCCACTAAAAACCCTATGAAGAGTTTTTCTTGCCTCTGATCTGAAAGGTCAAGAAGGAAACCATAAACCACTCAGCTGTAAGAAAGTAAAATAACAAATTGCACCTAGTGAGAAAAAGAAGGGAACCCCTCCATCTCAGCATTTCTTAATTGTAAATTGTTGACACTTTAATACTTTAGAAACTCAGTCAAATAAACCACTGACTCCCAATCCCACCATCTCTAAAAAACTGGGGTTATACACTCCAAGCCTCCCAAACACAACTGATGATGAGATAATTAAACCAATGAGTATATGCTGTAGGCTAACTCACAGCTGAAAATATTCATGGAGCAAAAAACAAAGAATATCCCCAAAAAACATTTTGTCCAGGAGCACATCAGGAAGCTCTAAGATCCATTTCATTAAATACATACATACATATATGTGTGTGTGTGTGTGTGTGTTTCAGCAGTGTGGCCAACATCTAGGATTCTCCCTCATAAAAACTGGAAGAAAACATGTAATACATTCAAGAGCAAAGACTAAACAAAAAGTTATCTACTTAGGAAAAGAATTCCTTCATTCAATTAGAGTATAAGTTATTAACAGGGGTAGTTATGAGTCTCTTCTGAGAGTTTTTGAACAGTTTATAAATACAAAAAGAATATTTCTTCAATAAATAAGTCACTCCTAAAGTCTTTACTGATGACTTCCAGGATTCTCCACCATTATTGTCCAAGCCAGCTCCACTTCTCTAGGAGGATTTAGCTGCCAGTGGAATGAAACATTTTCTGTTGTTAGGTGACTCTTCTTCAATCATGCAAACTTCCATCAATATGTCTCTTCATAGTCTGAATCCTGGAAAGGAAAGAATAGTAGTTGTGGTGTGTATATGAAGTACATGCCACAGTCAGAATTCAGGTAAAGACCATACGGAAGAGCCCCCCAAATGGAACTCAGCTAGGGGCTTCATTAAGAGTAAAACGGCACTGACTCAATCCACCTAAATTTACTAAGTATTTCAAATTTAATATATCCAAACTCAGCTCCTGATCTTCTGCCTAAAACTTGTTCCAGCCACAGGCTTGTACATATTAGAAAATGGCAACTCTATTCTACCATTTGCTCAGGTCAAGAACTTTGGATTTATCCTTAACTTTTGTTCACAGACACATGCAACTCATCAAGAAGTCCTTCTGGCTTTACCTACAAACTATAACCAGAGAACAACCACTTCTCACCATCCCCACTACCACCGTCTTGGTCCAGATCAACACCCTTTTCCCTCATCTCCATTATTGCTAAAGTCTCCTAAATGGACTGTGTTTCTGTCATGGTCCCTCACCACCTGTTTTCAACACAGAAGCCAGAATGACATTTTTAGCACTTAAATCAGTTCAGCGTTCTCTTTGCAAAAACCTCCAGTGGATTCTGTTTCAGTAAGATTCAAAGTCTAGGTCATTACAGTCATGCAACGTTGTATAAGATATGACGTTATCTCTCTGAAGAAATGCTATTCTTTGCCTTGCTCTCTTCATTCCTGCCACACTGGTCTCCATGCTGTTCCTAGAACATGCCAATCATGGCCACTCCCCGGGGTCTTTGCGCCAACCATTTCCTCTGCCTAGAATAATGCTCCTCCATGGTAGCCATGTCTCTTGCTTCTTGTTTTGGATGTCTATTTAAATAGTGTCTCAATAAAGATGCCCCCAACCATCCTATTTTTTTTGGCCACAGCATATGGCTTATGGGATCTTAGTTCTCCAACCAGGGATTGAACCTGGTCCACAACAGTGAAGGTGTCTAGTCCTAACCACTAGGACCACTAGGGAATTCCCCCAACCATCCTATTTAGTACCATACCCCCTTCTCTAGCCATTCCATCTCCTCTTCCTATTTTATTTTTTCTCTATAGCATGAAGCACTATCTGAGACACCATGGGAAATAGATGGGGAAACAGTGGAAACAGTGTCAGACTTTATTTTGGGGGGCTCCAAAATCACTCCAGATGGTGACTGCAGCCATGAAACTAAAAGACGCTTACTCCTTGGAAGATAAGTTATGTCCAACCTAGATAGCATATTCAAAAGCAGAGATACTACTTTGCCAACAAAGGTCCGTCTAGTCAAGGCTATGGTTTTTCCTGTGGTCATGTATGGATGTGAGAGTTGGACTGTGAAGAAAGCTGAGCGCTGAAGAATTGATGCTTTTGAACTGTGGTGTTGGAGAGGACTCTTGAGAGTCCCTTGGACTGCAAGGAGATCCAACCAGTCCATTCTAAGGAGATCAGCCCTGGGATTTCTTTGGAAGGAATGATGCTAAAGCTGAAACTCCAGTACTTTGGCCACCTCATGCGAAGAGTTGACTCATTGGAAAAGACTCTGATGCTGGGAGGGATTGGGGGCAGGAGGAGAAGGGGACGACAGAGGATGAGATGGCTGGATGGCATCACTGACTCGATAGACGTGAGTCTGAGTGAACTCTGGGAGTTGGTGATGGACAGGGGGGCCTGGCATGCTGCGATTCATGGGGTCGCAAAGAGTCGGACACGACTGAGCAACTGAACTGAACTGAACATTTCAACTGTGTCCTGGAGGATGAGACATAACTAGCAATGTTGTGTAGTTTCAGGTGTACAGCAAAGTGATTCTTTTTCTTTTTAATTTTTACCTTATATTGGAATATAGTTGATTAACAATGCTGTATTAGTTTCAGAAAAATGATTCTTTTTCCTCTGTTTTTTAAGTTTTTATTCTATCTTGGAATATAGTTGATTAAAAATGTTGTGTTAGTTTCAGGACATTAGCTTATTTTGTTTCATCAAAATATTCAAATCCCAAAGGGTTTTAATTAGATTTTATCCACTGGCACTATCCACCTTTCTCTCATCAGAGAAGCCACTTATAATACGCAAGTACATGAGAGAAAGAGAAACAAAGAACACTGTGATGAGTAATTGGGCTGTAGTCATCTGGCCAAGTGCTGAGCTTAGCAGTAAGTACAAAGAAGGCTCCAGCTTAAACCCTGAAATGACAGGTATACTTCATATTAGATCATGAGTTGCTTTTGACCTGTTTCCAACAGTACTACATCAGAAAGCCTCTCCTCCTAGGATCCTGGGGCAGCCACGCAAGCCTACCAGTCACAGCAAGTGCTTTCCGCAATTTCAATCAAAACTCAAGCCTTCCAACATGGGTATTTCTTATGGACAAAACAATCAAGTCATCTAAATGGTGATATCACTCTAATTTCCTGGGAAAAACTGAGGCTCAGCAGAAAAGCTCAGTTCCACTGGCTTTAGGTTGAGCCAGTTCAGCCAGCTCTCCCACTATGACCTTAGCAACACAGGACACTCCTCTTTCAGGATGCTCCCTGTTAGTCAGCAGAGGCTGCCTACACAGTCCCCTTCCCTAACCTAAGGACACCACTCAGTGCCCACAAGACAGAAAATAAAATAGTGGTTAGAACTGGGAAGGGTCCCCTGAGACTAAAATGCTCTGGGCAAAGACCTTGGTTCATACTTTGCTGTAGACCTACCTGCATGTCCCCTGCTTCTCTGAGGACAAAGGATTACCTTAATTAAGCAGGAAAATAAAGTATGAACAGTGAAATGGCATGGGCTTACCACACACTCGGCACAACGAACACAGAACTTCGCCATGCAGTCATCCCCCTCCTGGTCAGTGCTGTAGAAAGAGGACAGACCAAATATGGACAGTCACCATCCTTGGTAGTGACTGTTAAGAGGACAAGTATTGAAGTCAGACGGGTGTGGTTTTAAATTCCAGTTCTGCCACTTACTAACAGGGTGACTGGGCAAATTATTTAAGCTCCAGGAGCCTGTTTCCTCATCTACAAAATGCAGGTATTACCAGCTACACTTAAAGGATAGTGGTGAGGAGTATATGCAAAATAAAAACATGTAAATCATGGGCCACAGTGCTTGGCACATAGTAAGTGCTCAATAAATAAGAGCTAGTGGCAACTGTTCATTTAGAAATATACTCAGCATCAATCATGTCTGGGCACTGTTCCTTGAGCTCATGATTTCCTGAGGGTGAAAGACCCATTAGAACGTAACAAGTATGTCACAATACAATGTGATAAATGTTTTCACAGAGTTAAAATCAAACTGTTGCAGCAGCAAAGGGGAGAGAGAGATTAGTTTACCCTGAAAGAGTCAGGGAAATTCAAGAGAAGGAGAAGCTGCAGCAGGGTCTTGGAAGATAAGGAAGAGTTTTCCAGGCAAACAAGGGAAGGAGGGAGGGGAATCCAGGTGAGAGGGAAAGCACATTGAAAAAAAATTTTTTTAATATCTAAATAGGGCTTCCTTGGTGGTCTAGTGGTTAAGAATCTGCCTTGCAATGCCAGGGACACCAGTTCAGTCCCTGGTCTGGGAAGATCCCACATGCTGTGAGGCAACTAGGCCCATGTGCTACAACTACTGAGCCTACGCTCTAGAGCCCATGCTCTGCAATAGCAGAAGCCACCACAGTGAGAAGCCCGTGCACCAGCACTGGAGAGTAGCCCCCGCTGGCTGCAACTAGAGAAAGCCTGTGCACAGCAACAAAGACCCAGAGCAACCAAATAAATAAATAGTTATTTTTAAAGATCTAAATGAGTATACTGGGTTTGGAGAAGGAAACAGCTCACTGGAACCAATGAGAAGAAATAGCAAGAAACAATGTGGTTCAGGCTTAGATCATAAGGAGGTCTTATTGGACCATACTTAGAAATAGACATTTTAGTTATTTTTTACCAAGAGTTCTTTGCCTTGTGGGAGGCCACAGATTCCTTTAAAGGGGACTCTTACTCCCATTATATAAATGTGTACATGCATACACACACACAGAGAAAGATTTTAGACTCTCTCAAAGTCAGATTTTTCTCCCAAGGTTCCAAGCCCCTGAAATTGACAATGGAGAATCAACAGAGTTTTATGTAGACTTTTGCTACCTTTTTTTTTTTTTTTTTAGTGGATTTGTTCTTAGGGAAAATACTGGATCACACCTGCTCACCTGCTTTTGATAATCAGAATCCAGTTAACCTCTTTGGAGCATTTGCTGACCAAGAATAGTGCTCGCTTATTTAAATTATGTTGCCCTCCATGGCTGTTCTAAAGCCTCTCTCACTGCTCAGGCATTTCTGTCAGCTTGGTGCCAAAACAAGGAAAAGGAAAAAATAATTGACTTGGTGATCTCCTGTTCATTTGGAAAGAATTAGAGATTCATTTCAGAATTTACCCTCTGAACCACAGCACTGTACAATCTTATTTCCAAAAAAAAGAGACTAGGACCATGCTATTAACTCCTCTATCTCTTTCTCTCCAAATTAATATCCACAAATTTCCCTTTCAGCAGAACTGAGGTCAGCCTGGAAGAAAGGAAGGCATGGATGCAGAGGTCTGGTGCTGTCCAGAAAGCACGGCTCTGAAGAGGGTTGACGGCTCAGGACTGCAACTGGACTTACTCATCTGAAACCTCAATAGACGACTTCTTATAGCCAGACTTGCTCCTCTTCTTCAGCCCCGCAGACTTCCTTCCCATTCGCACCAGTAGCAGAATAACCACTACAGTTGAGGGAATGAAGACAAGAATGGAAAGAAGGGCCACAGAGGACAGCATCGTGCCAAAACCTGAAGGAGGAAAAGAGAAGGTAAAAGAGGATGTGCAAAGTGCTTCCTATGACATGAGATAGTCTTACTTTTGCTCCAGTTTCCTTCTGATTACAAAAGGAATGAATTCATGGTAGAAACACTAGAAAACACACAAAAATACAAAGGATTAAAATTTACCCATAATCTGGATACCTAGGATCAACATGTCAGTATCTATCTGTTCACTCTTCTTTCTAGGAGTATGTGTCTCTGTTTTATGTTTTGGGGTTTTGGCCATGAGGCAGGTGGGATCTTAGCTCCCCTGACAGGGATGGAAAACACACCCCCAGTGTTGGAAGATGAAGTCTTAACCACTGGACCACCAGGGTAATCCCCAGGAGTATGTGGGTATGAGTGGGAATACAGGGAGGAGACTATATGTTCAGAAGTGTAGACCATACTTTACATACTTTTTCTAACCTCTTTTTTATTTACTATATAAATATTTTCCATAAATATTCCATCCATGTGTGATTTTTTTCCATTTTATTTATTTTTTTCATTGGAGTATAATTGGTGGCTTCCTTGGTGATTCAGACAGTAAAGAGTCCACCTGCAGTCCAGGAGACTCGGGTTCAATCCCTGGGTTGGGAAGATCCCCTGGAGAAGGAAATGGCAACCTTCTCAAGTATTCCTGCCTGGAGAATCCCATGGACAGAGGAGACTGGCGGGCTACAGTCCATGGGGTCACAAAGAGTCAGATATGACTGACTAACACACACATGATTTCTTTACAATGGTGTGCTAGTTTCTGCTGTGCAACAGTGTGAATCAGCTGTGTGTCCGTATCTCCCTCCCCTCTGAGCCCCCCTCCCTCCTCCAGGCCATCAGTGCCGAACTGGGCTCCCTGTGCCCCACAGCACTTTCCCACTAGCTGTCTATTTTGCCCGTGGTGTGCACGTGTGTCAACGCCACTCTTCCAGTTCACTCCACCCTCTCCTGCTCCCACTGTGTCCACAAAGTCCATTCTCCAAGTCTGCATCTCTTTTCCTGCCCTGTAAATAGCTTCATCAGTCCAACTGTGACTTTTTTTAAGGGCTGCATGCCCTTCACTTCAGTCGTGTCCGACTCTGTGCAACCCCATAGATGGCAGCCCACCAGGCTCCCCCGTCTCTGGGATTCTCCAGGCAAGAACACTGGAGTGGTTTGCCATTTCCTTCTCCAATGCAGGAAAGTGAAAAGTGAAAGTGAAGTCCCTCAGTCATGTCCGACTCCTAGCGACCCCATGGACTGCAGCCCACCAGGCTCCTCCATCCATGGGATTTTCCAGGCAAGAGTACTGGAGTGGGGTGCCATTGCCTTCTCCAAAGGGCTGCATAGTATTCTGCATATTGAATAATTTATTGAATTAATCAGCTAACGCTGGATATTCAAGTTGTTTCCAATTTTTGAATCTATCAGTTATGTAGCGATGATCATCCTTGTATATAAACGTTCATACTTAGCCCTATTTTTTAAAACAGTTTAAAATGGAATTGCTGGATCAAAGGATATATAATTTTAAGGTATCTGATTTATACTATCAAACAGTCTGCCAGAAAAACTATACCAGTATCTACTCCCACCAGCAGTATGAATGTGCCCATATCTTTTAAATCTATGAGTTGTCCTAAAAAATAAAGAGAAAGGGAAGGGGGAAAGAGACAGAGACATACAGAAAGATTTGAGAAATGACAAAGTAGCTATAATGAACCATAATGCAGGTCTCTATCTCTAAATCTTTGGTTCAAATCCAAATAAGGACTAGAATGACCACTCAATAGTCACCAGGGAATGGTGGAAGAAAAAAGGTCAGTCCTTATCCCACTCATGTTTCACACCGAATGCAAACAGCTGCTCTTTGCAACAGAAAAGAAATGTGCAGCCTCCATATTTAAAGGAAGTACCCTTTCAAGACTCAGGCAAAAACACAGTCTCATAACTGAGGGTATGAACATATTAGGGAAACCAGAATGACATGTTTCACACAGATAGCAACCCTCCATTTACTCAGGGGTTTCATTACATTCCACAAGACTCTGGTCACCTGAAATGAAAATTTAAAGAAGAATCATGGTGAAACTGACGATATTTGGGGGAAAAAAAAGCTTTAGTTTGCAAAATAAAGAACTCATCTTCAAAGACAATTCAAGATGGCAGAATGTTCTGATAAAGATAAGGTAAGTTCTGCTTATCACTGATCTCTCCACAAACCACCACAGAAGTCCCAGAGCACTCACTGCAGCACAAGGTTGGTAGCAGTTAGCTTACCCCGTTCTGTGACTGTCAGCTCTGTCGCCGGAATATTATGGTGCACGTCTGGGGGGTTTTTCACAGCACAGCTGAATGTCCCATTGTCCTTCATGGTAGGATTGCTTATGCTTATGGATGCATCCCCTTTGTACACATCTCCAACCCAGGATATCCGATCCCGAAAAGTGCCCGCTGTGGTTGGGTACTGGAAAGACTGATAATGAAAAATCTAGGAAAGCAACACCATGAGAAAAAAAAAAAGAGTTAATATGGACAATGCAATGAAACGTAAATCTAAGTAGGTCCAAAATAAAATACAAATGTATAATGGGTTTTCCCAGTTGGACAATTTTTTCTTACACTTTGTTCACTTCTGTACTATAGGTTAAAAAGACAGGTTTATGAAACTTGTCCCCAAAATAGTCCTAATGAAAGAATCCAAAGATTCTGATTCTCAAACCTCTTCTCCCCAAAGTACTAAAGTAGTAGGTCTCAATTAGGGGCAATTTTACCCTCAAGACATTTGGCACCATCTGGAGATATTGTTTGTTGTACTACTGGTATCTGGAGGGTAAAGGCCAGGGGATATTGCTGAAAATCCTACAGTGCATAGGCTAGCCCCACACAACAAAGAATTATCTGCATCAAAGTGCCAATAGTGCCAAAGTCGATAAATCCTATCCTAAAGCAGCACCTACTATCATATGGTACTTCATAGGGTGCGATCAATCTCTACACATTCACTCATCTGACCTTCACAACAACACTGAACTACCCACGGGGCAGACGGGGAAACAAGGCCAAAAACAGAAAATTAAGTGAGTTACTCAAAGGCACACAACGAATAAGTGGGAACAGAGAGATTTTTCATTTATCCTCAAAATCACCAAGAGACTATAACATAAGCCTCTCTCAAGTCATCTATCTTGGAAATTAATAAAACCCCAAGTCAGATGTGTGATTTGTACTCAATGAATATACACTGAATTAAAACAACACTGCTTCAGATTGGTGATCACATACCTAATCGCCAAAAAACACCTCATTACACCTGATGGTAGGTTGGGCAGGCCCTACAATACAATATCATCTTTCTCTCTTTTGCAAGACTCTAGCCTTTCCTCGTTCTTTTCTTACTTGGTATCCTCCCCACTTAGGAGCCCAGGCTTTTACAAACTGCATTGCCCAATTTTGAAAAGCAATTTCCCAGAGAGGACACTAAATCACTTCCTGGTTCAGGCATTCATTCAATGAATACTTGTTGCACACCTACTACATGCCCTTAGTCACTGTGTTTAGCAAAATGATACAGTGGGATTAGGGCAGGAATTTACCAGCTAGTGGGAAATACAGATATTAGTAAACAATATCTGTTTACTAATTGATTTACACAGCTGGAACACTCTTTGAGTGTTCCAAAGAGGGAGGTAAAGAATACCTATCACAGATTATCAGCATCAGCATAAAAGGGTTTAAAACTCCTTATTGACAAAACAATTTTTGTTCAGAAAACAAAGATCATGGCATCCGGTCCCATCACTTCATGGCAAATAGATGGAGAAACAGTGAAAACAGTGGCAGACTATTTGGGGGGTTCCAAAATCACTGCAGATGGTGATTGCAGCCATGAAATTAAAAGACACTTACTCCTTGGAAGAAAAATTATGACCAACTTAGACAGCATATTAAAAAGCAGAGACATTACTTTGCCAACAAAGGTCATAGTTAAGGCTATGGTTTTTCCAGTAGTCATGTATAGATGTGAGAGTTGGACTATAAAGAAAGCTGAGTGCTGAAGAATTGATGCTTTTGAACTGTGGTGTTGGAGAAGACTCTTGAGAGTCCCTTGGACTGCAAGGAGATCCAACCAGTCCATCCTAAAGGAGATTAGTCCTGAGTGTTCATTGGAAGGACTGATGCTGAAGCTGAAACTCCAATACTTTGGCCACCTGATGAGAAGAGCTGACTCATTTGAAAAGACACTGATGCTGGGAAAGATTGTAGGCAAGAGGAGAAGGGGACGACAGAGGATGAGATGGTTGGATGGCATCACCGACTCAGTGGACATGAGTTTGAGTAAACTCTGGGAGTTGGTAATGGACAGGGAGGCCTGGTGTGCTGCAGTCCATGGGGTCCCAAAGAGTTGGACACGACTGAGTGACTGAACTGAACTGACTGACAAAACAAAGCCTACTGTGAATCTTCAAGATTAATCTAACCTGTAAATTTCCAGTTAAACTAGTGATATTCAAATCCTGTTATCTGATTAGTTTGATAGAATCCTGACTGAGCACATAACTGCAACATAGCATAATGCAAACTTTAAGGGTCCAATAATTCCAGCTTGGGTGTGTTTGCTGATTTCCTGACTAGCCTCACAAAAAGCAGCATCATATGAGAACTGCTGTTTGCATTTCAGGTTTCTACCCCTAGAAAATCCCCATTGTTTATTCTGTCCTACTTTTGGCCAAGGAAGAAGAGTCATATAAAGCCAGCCATAGTTTCCTGCCCACTCAAAATAAAGTGACCTATTTTAAGTCTAAAGAAAAAGGGACTGCAAATACAGCCTTGCTTCCCTCACTGGAGCCACCGTCACTAGAACACCCTACCGGGACACCTACTGTAGCTACTGGGAGATGCTACATGGCATTCAATAATGGCTCCTAAAACAAAGTCCAAAGCTTACACATTAAAATCAAAGAGAAAGTACTTCCAGTGAGGGAAATAGGATAACAAATGAAGGATACTTTCAAAAACACAATCTTACATACCGCTATGACATTCACATTCTTAATAAAATGTATCCTGACCTAGGATGTTGCTGAAAGCATACGGAGAAAGTATTTTTTAATAGCATTGCAATCTTCAATTAGACATCCACAATGGATTTGAGCCATAAACGTGTTTTATATGTGTGATTAAAATATATTGCTTCTAATATTTCAAGACCAAATGTCACCAACAGCATCTGTCATCAACATAAGGTGCCACCACTTCCTTCAAAGGGAGCTATGTAAATCAATGCAGATGTTTATACACTGGAGAAGATGCCAAGATAAATCTACACAGTACCGATATGCAAACAGATACACCCACAGAGATGACCTCACATGACAGGAAATGAGCAGTATTAAGTGAAAGGATGTCTAAGACTGAGACCTGTAGAATTTTTCTATCCAACAGCCTGGAGGTACCCTTTTTGTACAACAAATCTGAAACTCAAGCTATGAAGCCAAGCAAAATGAAACAACAAAGGGGAAACAAAATTAAACCACATTTCCTCTGAGTTTCTGACTGGTTTTTTCCTATAGCATATTTGCAAGATTCTTATGTAGAAGAAAAAGCCCTCCATGACCAAAAATGGCTGTCATACAGAGTAGAAGCTCATCTCCTTCTATTTAATAGAAGCTCATCTTCTATTTGAAGATGAGAAGGCCTAAAGTATGCCTGTGACTTAGAATAAAAGGGTTCCAGAGTTGTTGACCACAGAAAGCTCAAGGAAAGAGCCTTAAAGTATACACTTACTGGGATTTCCCTGGTGGTCTAGTAGTTAAGAATCCACCTTGCAACGCAGGGGACGTGGGTTCTATCCCTGGTTGGGAAACTAAGACCCCACGTGCTGTGAGGCAACTAAGACCACGTGCCACAACTAAAGAGCCCATGTGAGTCAACACAGCCAAATAAATGAATGCTGTAAAAATTAAAGTGTACACTTACTGATTCTGTGCGACTGCTGCTCGGAGGCCGGTATGTCCAGTCTATGGTGAGTTTGTCTGTGATAGAAGAGGATGACTTGAAGGTGCATCTCAACTTGATATTTTCTCCAACATAACCCCGGACGTGGGCATCCGCTTTAATCTCCAGGGAAAAGATGACATAAACACCTAATCAAAGCAAGCCCAAACTTTAAAAATGTGTGCATTGGATGGAATACATAGATGTAAGTGAACAACACAGAAGCAGTAGGTATCATTTTTAGGTCTCTCATCAAAAAGCCATGGGAATAAACATCTTCTCAGGCAGGCCCAAAAGGATAGGGAGTAGATATCTACATTAATTAACAGTGGGGTGGTGGTTCATCATTTTACGAAATGAAGTCATAGAATGAAAGTCTGGGTAAAAATTTTAAACCTGGTCATACCAGCATTTTTCCAATAGACTTGTGGTTAAATTAATGATAATGAAGCATGTCAGCCCACAGAAGGCTAAAAGGCAATGCCACCCACTCCCTTGACACACTTACACTGCAGGAGTATGACAACTATTGTATCTGAGGGATTTACCCCAAATACAGTTCAGCTGTTAACCTAAAGCTATCACTGTCCCAACCACCAGCAGAAATAAGAATTGGAATTTTTTTCAAAGAATTTTATAAATCTACCTCAAGGTTCTATCTGGTTTTGTTTTGTTTTTCCCTTTCTTAAAGCCGGTTAATGAAATAGATGGGGAAACAGTGGAAACAGTGTCAGACTTTATTTTTCTGGGCTCCAAAATCACTGCAGATGGTGACTACAGCCATGAAATTAAAAGACACTTACTCCTTGGAAGGAAAGTTATGACCAACCTAGATAGCATATTCAAAAGCAGAGACATTACTTTGCCAACAAAGGTCCGTCTAGTCAAGGCTATGGTTTTTCCAGTGGTCATGTATGGATGTGAGAGTTGGACTGTGAAGAAAGCTGAGCGCCAAAGAATTGATGCTTTTGAACTGTGGTGTTGGAGAAGACTCTTGAGAGTCCCTTGGACTGCAAGGAGAACCAACCAGTCCATTCTAAGGAGATCAGCCCTGGGTATTCTTTGGAAGGAATGATGCTAAAGCTGAAACTCCAGTTCTTTGGCCACTTCATACGAAGAGTTGACTCATTGGAAAAGACTCTGATGCTGGGAGGGATTGGGGACAGGAGGAGAAGGGGACGACAGAGGATGAGATGGCTAGATGGCATCACTGACTCAATGGACGTGAGTTTGAGTGAACTCTGGGAGATGGTGATGGACAGGGAGGCCTGGAGTGCTGCGATTCATGGGGTCAAAAGAGTTGGACACAACTGAGCGACTGATCTGAATCTGAATGAATCACATATCCATTAAAAGTAAATCAGGGGCAGGAAAAAGTTTACTAAATTTGCAATTTAATGCATTTTTTTTTTTTGGCTTGGTAAGGTTCTTTTTATTTTTTTTTATTGGAGGATAATTGCTTTACAATGTTGTGTTCATTTCTGCTGCACAACAACATGATTCAGCTGTGAGTATACATGTATCCCCTCCCCCTTGCGCCTCCTCCCACTCCATCCCCCATCTCATCCTCTAGGTCATTACAGAGCTTAGTATTCCTTGCTGTACAGCTGCTTCCCACTAGCTATCTACTTTACGCATGGTAGCGTATATATGTCAGTGTCACTCATGTCAATTTGTCCCATCCTCTCCTTCCCCTGCCGTGTCCGCAAGTCCATTCTCTGCGTCACTATTTCTGCCCTGCAAATCTGTTCATCAGTACCATTTTTCTAGATTCCAAATATATGTTAATATACGATATTTTTTTCTCTTTCTGACTTACCTCACTCTGCATGGCAGCCTCTAGGCAATTTCATGCATTTTAAAATGTAAAAATAAGATATGATTTTAAAACTCTCTAGAGACTTCCTCTGTCCAAAACCACCGCCATAGATCCAACTCTGAAACCCTGTCTCCCCTAAAAGAGTTGGCATTTTCTTTGGACAATTCCCTCTACTTTCAGAGAACAGTAGTAGAAATTTCTCTCCCACTAGGGAGCCAGTTTTTAGGAAAGTAAGCCACTAGCAGTTCGTTTTTCCTGCTTCCTTCTCCACCACAATGAGCTATGATTCATATGGCAGGCCAAAGGCAGAGAGAGCTGCAAGGTTTCAAAAGAGAACAAACCCACACACCATCCTGAAAACCAGCAGTCCCTCTGGTTGAGACAGTATACAAATCCCAGCCCTATCAATTGCTGATTCTGTGGTCTTCATACTTGATTTCTTCAGCTTCTCGTTCTGGTAGGAATGAGAATAATAACACTTACCTTAGTAGGTAACTGTGAGAAATGTTTGAATTAAAACAGGTGCCACACTAAGAACCCTACCTAACCCAGAGTAAGTGATCAATGCGCATTAGCTAGCTTCATCCTTACTGCCAACTCTTTAGTTCTATCCTTAACCACCTCAGAAATGCAGAGGATACCACCCTAATGCCAGAAAGTGAAGAGGAACTAAAGAGCCTCTTGATGAGGGTGAAAGAGAAGAGTGAAAAGGATGACTTAATACTAAATATTCAAAAAACTAAGACCATGGCATCTGGTCCCATCACTTAATGGCAAACAGATGGGGGAAAAATGGAAACAGTGACAGACTTTATTTTCTTGGCTTCCAAAATCACTAAGGACAGTGACTTCAGCCATGAAATTAAAAGATACCTGTTCCTTGGAAGAAAAACTATGATAAACCTAGACACCATACTAAAAAGCAGAGACATCCCTTTGCAACAAAGATCCATATAGTCAATGCTATGGTTTACCTAGTAGTCACGTAGGGATGTGAGAGTTGGACCAAAAAGAAGGCCTAGAGGAAAAAAAAAAAAAAGACTCAGCACCGAAGAGTTGATGCTTTTGAACTGTGGTTCTGTAGAAGGCTCTTGAGAGTCCCTTGGACAGTAAGGAGATCAAACCAGTAAATCCTAAAGGAAATCAACCCTGAATATTCATTGGATGGACTGATGCTGAAGCTCCAATACTTTGGCCACCTGATATGAGGAGCTGACTCATTGCATGAGCCCCCGGTGCTGGGAAAGACTGAGGACAGGAGGAGAAGGGGGTGACAGAATGAGATGGTTGGATGGCATCATCAATTCAATGGACATGAATTTGAGCAAACTCCAGGAGATGGTGAAGGACAGGGAAGCTTGGCATGCTGCAGTCCATGGGTTGCAAAGAGTCAGACACAACTTAGCAACTGAACTGAACTGAACTTGGGCTCTCAACCTTTCTTATCACAGACATACTTATGAGTCATCCATTCCACCGCCTTTACCTCTGCTGCTTTTAATCACGTTTCTCTCTCCTCTCTGGACAATCCAGTCTGTTCACATTCCTCTTAAAAGGAGGAGACCAAGACTAAGCTCACAAGACCAAGACTAAGCCCATCCCCAAAATGAGGACTATTTTTGGCTCATCTAAAACATCCTGACTTTGCCATGCTAAACTTGTCATTCCTCCCATGCCTTTGCAAATGCTGCTACTTTGTCTGGAAAGACTTGATCCTTCAAAACCTAGTCGCTCCTAAGCCCTCACTCCTGATCCAAGATACAGGGTCTCTGTACTAAAGATGCAGCTCTAAAAACTGGAAAGCAGAAATAAATAATAAACGGATAATCTACATTCTCCTCATATCCTTTATATATTTGGATTGGCCAAAAAGGTCACTCGGGTTTTACATAAGAACTTATGGAAAAACCCAAACAAACTTTTTGACCAGCCCACTATCTTTATCTTAAAACATAAGAATACCAGAGAGATTTTAAAGTTGGGATTTAGAATTAGACAGACTTGAACTTGAGTTCTAGCCCAGCTACTTTCTGCCTATGAAATCTTGATTATAGTTACCTAACCTGTTCCAGACTCAACTTTCTCACTCTAAGTGGGAATAATAAAAAAGACCTACTTCACTGAGTCACTGGGAGGATCTAATAAGATTAAAGAAGGTAACACATAAAATGTTTAGCATAGAACCCGAAATTGAAACTTCCAATAAATGCTATTATCATTAAAATGAACACCACGAAGATTCAAAAACCTTCAGGAATTTTCTATTGGGCTATAACATAAAATCTAAATAGTGCCAATCTGGCCTCCTTCTGCTACTGTACCCACTACCCATCCCATTCCCTTCACTATGCCCAAAATGTCCTACCATTTCCCAAATTTACTATATCCTTCATGCCACTGTGACTTTCGTTGACTATGTCTTTGTCTAGAATGCTCTCCCCATCCCTACCAAACCTGCCTGGGTTGTTCCCACAACACCACATCCCCCACACCCTTCAAAACTCAGCTCAAATATCAGCTCCCTTACAATGCCCTCCCAAGTTCTCTGATGCAGTTTATTATTTTTTTCAATTTTCACATAATATTTAGCATATAGTGCTACTCAAGCATACATACCACTGTCTGTACTCAATTTGTAAAGATAATTTCCTCCATTAAATAGAAGTAACTTAAGGGCAAAATTCAGAGGAAGAGAAGCAAAGAGAGACTGAGAGAAAGAGGTGGACAGGTCACCAAAGTTCTCATATAGCAACAAAGTGTGCTTATTAGTCCCTCACTCTCCTCCTTTCCCATTTTTATAGTATTTTCAACATTTTTAAGCCTCCTAGACACCTATCTTTCCTTTGCACTGATTCAGGAAAAACAGCCTAAATGACCACGTCTAGACTATAGCTGGTATCTACTGAAGGAGAAAAATCACACCGTTGCACAAATAGTTACCATAAGAAACTCATGAATTCCATCACAGCTAAGCCTTTAATGAGGCAAGATGACTTTTTTTTTAAATTATCTAGATTTTTTTTTTTTTTTTTGCCACACTGCACAGCATGTGGGATCTTAGTTCCCTGACCAGGGATCAAACACACACTCCCTGCCCAGAGTCTTAAGCACTGGACCACCAGGGAAGTCCCAAGTTATGACGACTCTTTCACCAGCCTTGGTCAGCTCCTCTGACTCCTCAAACTTTGCCATTATCTTTTATCCCCTGTACAACCTATAAACACCTCATTCTCAAAAGAAAACATCTCTCTTCTTCAAGAAACTTGAAGCAGTACAAACTGCTTAGTCACACACCTTCCTGTGTCTGTACCCATGCCTACCTCCAATCTGAAAGGGTGTGGTGTCCCTTTTTCTATGCAAGGTCAAGCCCTTCTTCTCTGCCTGAATTCCTCCCTTCCAAGCCCTGCTCCAGAAAAAACAAAAACAAAAACAAAAACCCTCTCAATATCTTCAGCTTACCCCTTTCAAGAAGGGCGGTCTCTTCCCTCAGCCTCTAAAAACATAGGAGTCTCTCTCATCTATATAAACAAATATATAACTATTGTTACAGTATTACAGTTTCCTTAACCCTGTCATACTATTCATTACCAACCACTGCCCTCTCTTTCCTAAGCCAAGTTTGTGCAAGAGTTCTCTACATCTAACATCTCCCTTTCTTTCCTGCCTATCCACTCCTGGACCCCTACAGCACAACCTGGACTCCACTACCACTTTTAATAAAAGGTAGTATTGTCTTAAACCTGAAAAATCCAAGGGATCAAAACTGACTTTTCTCTCCTGACTTTACTGGCTCCCTCTGCAAGAGTGACCATTTGCTCCATGACCTTCTCTGTCTCAAAGTTTCCAGGATGATACTCTCATTCATTCACTCATTCTTCAAACATAGATTTATTGAGCATCTGTTTTGTGCCACCCTCTGAGTTTGAGATTAAATGTGAGCAAAATACATATACTCCCTGTTTTGGAGTTTAAAATGCAGCAGAAGGGGACTTCCCTGGTGGTCCAATGGCTACAACTCCACACTCTGGGGTTTGATCCCTGATTGCCCCACTCCAGTACTTCTGCCTGGAAAATCCCATGGACAGAGGAGCCTGGTAGGCTGCAGTCCATGGGGTCGCTAAGAGTCAGACACGACTGAGCAAGTTCACTTTCACTTTCACTTTCATGCATTGGAGAAGGAAATGGCAACCCACTCCAGTGTTCTTGCCTGGAGAATCTCAGGGACGGGGGAGCCTGGTGGGCTACCGTCTATGGGGTCGCACAGAGTCGGACATGACTTAAGCGACTTAGCAGCAGCAGCAGCAGGAAACTAGACCCCACGAGCTGCAACAAAACATCTCACATGCCACAACTAAGACCAAGTATAGCCAAATAAACAAATATTTTTTTAATGTAGCAGAAGTTCAATATACTAATCAAATAATCATAAAGACAAATGTATAATTACAAACTCTGATAAGCACTACATGGAAAAGACAAAGAGAGTGCTATGAGAACTATATCAGTTTGACAGGGGAGTAGGGAGTGGTTAATGAAAGTTTCCCTGAAAAGGAAAATTAATTTTGGGTTGAGTTCTGAAGGAAGGGTAACAACGTGAGGAGACTGGGAGCATTCCAGGCAGAGAATTCTGCATATGCAAAGGTCCTGTGCCAGAAAGAGGACAGTCAGTCAGGGAACAGAAAGAAAAGCAGAATGGCAACAACACAAAAGCACAAGAGAGAAGAATGAGACGTGACTAGGAGGTAAACTGAAACCAGATTAGGCAGGACGTTAGAGATTTGGGTCCTTATTCTCCAAGTAATGGAAGTCGTGCTTTCAAAGTGGAAAATACTTAAGTATGGGACGGAGTGAGAAGGGGCATGATGAAGTTTGCATTTTTAAAACATCACTCTAGGGAAGACACTTAGAGTGAGCCAAGAGTATATATAAAGAAATAACCTAAGAAGCTACTTAAATAGTCAAAGGGGGAAATAAGGAAAGCTTGAACTAACTTGGTGGCAGTGGACGTGGAGAGAACTCAGAAGACAACAGTACTTACAACATAAAACCAGCAAGAGCTGGTGACAGGTCATATGTGAAATGTTTGGGGAAGAGAAATGTCAAGGGTAACTCCCAAGTTTATGTCTTGGTGATACCATTCACTGACACAGGGAAGACTAGAAAAGTACCAGGCTCGGCAGGATAGAAAATGAGTTTGATTTTGGATAAGTTTAAGGTGACTTTGAGATATCCAAGGGATAATATCAGGGGCTGGGGGTGGGGAGGCAGTTGATTTAGGGCAGGGGTCAGCAAACTATGGACCATGGGCCAAATCTAGCCCACATCAAGCTTTTTTTAATCATCAATTTGCTTTATTTATTAGGATTGCAAAATGGTTATATTCTATACTATTCTCTACATTCTTTTTTAAAAACTTTTATTGTTGATTTACAATGTTGTGCTAGTTTCTGCTGTACAGCAAAGCAAATCAGTTATACGTATCAGATCAGATCAGATCAGATCAGTTGCTCAGTCGTGTCCAACTCTTTGCGACCCCATGAATCGCAGCACGCCAGGCCTCCCTGTCCATCACCAACTCCCAGAGTTCACTCAGACTCACGTCCATCGAGTCAGTGATGCCATCCAGCCATCTCATCCTCTGTCGTCCCCTTCTCCTCCTGCCCCCAATCCCTCCCAGCATCAGAGTCTTCTCCAATGAGTCAACTCTTCGCATGAGGTGGCCAAAGTACTGGAGTTTCAGCTTTAGCATCATTCCTTCCAAAGAACACCCAGGGCTGATCTCCTTAGAATGGACTGGTTGGATCTCCTTGCAGGTATTTATTTTTTTAGATTCTTTTCCCACATAGGTCATTACAGAATATTTATTAGATTTCCCCGTGATACCCAGTAGGTCCTTATTAGTTATCTATTTTATATATAGTAGTGTGTATCATAACATCTTTTTATAGATAAATTTTATTCAAACACAACCAGCTCCATTTATTTATGTATTGTGTAGGGATCCCTTTGTGCTACTCCAACAAAATTGAATAGTTGCAACAGAGATTATATAGCCTAAAAGCCTAAAATACTATCTGGCCCTTTACAAAAGTTTGCCAATCCTGGTTTATACCAAAGAAGAAATATGGATTAAAGCTATAAAATCAGAATCTCATTAGTCTCCCTCCAACCAAATCTCCACACTGTGTTACATATACATACACACGTACACACTCCACTTCTCTGAGAGTTTCTATCAAATTTCTTTCTAAGGCTCCTTTTTTCCTACCCTATCTCTTAAACATTGGTGTTGCTCAGAGTTCACCCTGAGCCCATGGTCCTGCTTTCAACATGTTCTCTTTAGACAACCTTATCCAGTTTTACAGATTTCACAACCACAAATGATTCCCCAAAGTATGTCGCCTGCCATGACCTGCCTCTGAGTGTCCAACTATTACAGGATATACTCACTTGACTATCACCACCACAGGACTCTAACCTGAAGGTAGTGAACTCTTGTTTGTTACCAGCTCAATACCCATTCCTTTCCTCATCTCCTTTCCTCACGATACCCAGATTTTCTCAGGATATCCACCTTTCCCACATAGCCCAAAAGCTTGCAGGCCTCTGTCAATGTCCAGGCAGGAAACAGAAGGCAGAGTCAGCTAAGACTTTAAAAAGTGTATGGACCACTTTTCAGAGGGACTTTTCTCAGGGTCAGGGTCAGGTCTAACTCTTATCTGTCTTTCTCAGGGTCAGATCCCCAACGAAGGCACAAAGTCTTTACCACTCCAGTCCTGAGGGGCAAAGAGAGGAAATGGTGTTACTGCAGCCTGGTAAGAGGTGGATGTGTGGCCCATTTGACAGAAGCTGTATCCACAGCCACTATCAACCATGGCACCATGACAGGGAGGGAGTATGGAAGAAAAATGTCTTTCTCCTCCTGCCTTCCAATCTCCTGCCAATGCCTCCCATTGACCAAATCTAATTGGAAGCCAGAGGACGGGAGCCTGGATGATGTAGTTTATAGGTTAGCTTTCCGGGGAGTAGGAAAAACAGAGAAGAAAAGTGAATGGATTTGGTGAGAGAACAGCAAATTAAGAATAAATAGACCCTACTTACTCCCAGCTTCCCTGGTGGCTCAGAGGTTAAACGTCTGCCTGCAATGTGGGAAACCTGGGTTCAATCCCTCGGTTGGGAAGATCCCGTGGAGAAGGAAATGGCAACCCACTCTAGTATTCTTGCCTGGAGAATCCCATGGATGGAGGAGCCTGGTGGGCTACAGTCCACAGGGTCACAAAGAGTGGGACACGACTGAGCTACTTAACTTTCACTTTTCACTTTAACTTTCACTCCCAGCTCTGGATGGTGCCTCAGACTGGCCTAAACCAATCATTACATCCAGAGGTGTGCTGGTGAAAAACTAAAAATAGAAAACCCAAGTGTGTAGAGTTTCACAATTTCTGTGGTACAGATACTCCCACCATGGCCATTTTCAAGCTACAAATGGCAAAGTCTGTGAATGCGAGTTAGGAAGACACATGCATGATCAACTCTTGAAAGCCAGTAGGAACTAGATCCAGCACACCATCCTCCTGACCACAGAGATATACCTGGGTCAACATGGGATTTAGGTTAATCTAATCAAATTTGTTTGGAAAATTACTTAATACCGCCATCCCTTGTTTATGTTTCTATGTCTGGAATTTTTCCTTACTCTCTTTCTCTACTGTTGTTGTGTTAGTAGCTCAGTCCTGTCCAACTCTTTGTGATCCCGTGGACTGTAGCCCACCAGGCTCCTCTGTCCATGGGGTAGCCAGTCCCTTCTCCAGGGGATCTTCCCAACCCAGGGAGCAAACCTGGGTCTCCTGCATTGCAGACAGATTCTTTACCATTTGAGCCACCAGGGAAGCTCCATTTTCTATTCTTCAAGACCTAACTCTTATCTGTCTTTTAAGATTTAATTTTTGAGACACCTCCAGTAAGTCTTCCCTGTATCATCTTAGCAGATTAAGGGCACCTCCTCTGTGATGTCATGGTTTCTAGTGCATTTTGCTTAGTACTAGATTCTAAAATAATCTGTTGACTTGTCTGTCTGATTCAATAGATCCTAAACTCATCCAAATGGAACCTAGCATATTATGGATGCTCAGTAATATTTATTCAATGGAAAAAACCAAGAGTTTCCCTTTACAAAATGAAAATTGCTATAAAGTAAGCATAAAAATGACAAGTTCTGAGAAAATTTTGATTAATGAATTATAGTAAGCACACCTTCAATAAAACTACCTACTAGAAACTTTCTTCTTTATAGAAACTCCATTTCCATGAACATAATTTTGCCACAAAGCGATCAATATGTAAAGTCACTTTCAGTTCAGTTCAGTCACTCAGTCGTGTCCAACTCTTTGTGACCCCATGAATTGCAGCACGCCAGGCCTTACTGAACTTTAAACACTAGATAAGCAGGTCTTCAATGTATAGTTACAGAAAAGTAACCATCTTATCCATGGTGAACTAAACAAACCTACACTAACATTGGTTCCCCTGGAGGAGAAGGGAGAAAGCCTGAAAGGAGGCATGAGGAAAGTTTCTGGAAAGTCAGTAACAACCTGCATCCTGATTTTGGCTCTGGTTAGCTAACCAGGCATGCTCAGTTTCTCAAAATTCACTAAGCTGTACACTTATGACAAGGGCACTTTCCTCTACATGTTTTACTGAAATTAAAAGTATTCTAAAATCACTGGATATAAAATAATTCATCTCTCCCACTCAAAAAAAAAATGAGAAAAAAAACATCCATCCAAAGTTACATTCATTCAGAAACTTTCACCCTAGGCCTAATGTGCTAATGGATATTTATCTTTTCCCCAGAAAGAAAAGGGTTTTCCAGGTGGTACTAGTGGTAAAGAAATTGCCTGCCAGTGCAGGAGACATGAGATGCTGATTCAATCTCTGGGTCGGTAAGATCCCCAGGAGGAAGGCGTGGCAATCCACTCCAGTATTCTTGCCTGGAAAATCCCATGGAGAGGAGCCTGGCATGCTACAGTCCATAGGATTCCAGAGTCGGACATGACTGAAGTGACTTGGGACACATGCAGAGGGAAAAGCATTTTGCCAGGTAAAAATAGCCAACAGAAGTAATATATAAATTAAAAAATTTTTTTAATCTGGGAAGAAAACAAGAAAATCATATTTAAGCATACGTAATTTTATACATGGAAGAAATGGAGAGAAATTATAAAACTCCCAATTTTATACACCCAATTTTCCAAATTACAAATCTGTCAAACTTTGATTCATAAAATTGTACACTTAGATGGAAAAGAGAAAAGTGTAAGCTCTAGGAGTCTTAATCCACTGGTTCTACATATTTGGGCTTCCTTGGTGGCTCAGACAGTAAAGAATCCGCCTGCCAAGCAGGAGACTTCTGTTCAGTCTCTGGGTCGGGAAGATGCACTGGAGAAGGAAATGGCAACCCACTCCAGTATTCTTGCCTGGAGAATCCCATAGACAGAGGAGCCTGGTAGGCTATTAACAGTCCATGGCGTCGCAAACAGTCGAACACGACTAAGCAACTAAACATCAACAACAAAAATATGAAAAGGCAAGGCAGATAACTTGGAATGAAACCAAAGTCTATTACCTAATAGACTCAAAAGTAAGACCTCCCAAAAATAGATGAACCTTGAAAACACACTAAGTGAAAAAAAAAAAAAAACCTAGTTACAAAAGAACACATATTGTACAAGTCCAATTCTATGAAATATCCAGAATAGGCAACCACAGCAGTAGAAAATAAATTGGTGTTTGCCAGGACCAGAGGAGTGGGAAGAATAAGGCATGACTATTAATGACTATGCAGTTTCTCTTTGAGATGATGCAAATGTTATAAAACTGTCGTAATAATTGCACAACTGTAAACAATACACTTTATTTTTCTTTTTTGGCTGCACTGCACAGCATGCAGAATCTTAGTTCCCTATTGTGCTCGTGCTCAGTCGTGTTCGACCCTTTGTGATCCTATGGGCTTTAGCCCACCAGGCTCCTCTGTCCATGGGATTTTCCAGACAAGAATACTGGAGTGGGGTGCCATTTCCTCCTCCAAGGGATCTTCCCAACCCAGGGATAGAACTTGAGCCTTGCGTCTCCTGCACTGCAGGTAGATTCTTTAGCACTGAACCACCACCAGAGACCAAACCCCTGCCACCTGCAGTGGAAGCAAGGAATCCTAACCACTGGACCATCCCCAAATTCCCTGAATGGTACACTTTAAATAGGTAAATCATTTGGCACATGAACTATATCTCAATATATCTGTTTTGGTTTTTCTTTTGCTTTTCAAGGCAAAAGATAAATCAACAAGTATATACAGACCATAAACTCAACTTTGAACACTTGGATTTTTTTGGCCTGCTGAATTGATGGATGTTTTTTAATGTGAAATGACTTCAAATTTGTGAGATCACCCACTATTTCTAGAATTTTTTTTTTTCAATAGGGTAATATTTGAACATTTGTGTGAGAGAGAAAGAGGGAGACAGGAAACCAGGATTATTTAGAGTGACAGCAATTCAGCCTAAATAGTATATTGCAAAATAATTTAGCTGAAAAGCTGGGAAGGATCAGGGAGTGTCCTGGCGGCATAAATACTAGTCATCATCAAATAAATAAAAACTCCCTAGCCCTACCTGCTGAGACTTACAACACCTGAAGCCTTTATGTCAAAGGTCCTCTTCAGAAATTCCCACAGGGAAATTTTTTACAAAGTTAACAATTCACTCTAATGCTAGCTCTACTAACATATGATTTCCTGGGGAAGACAAACACATACATACACAAAAATCCAGGAAATAATTGCACCCTAGATGAAGGTGATTAGGTTGACTGAAATTTATGCAACTTGAAAACTGAATGAAAGCAAAACTTATCCAAATTTTAATATTATGTCATAGAGTGAATATTAACTGATGTTTAATTAAAATTTTAACAGAATTGACATTCCCTACCTTCCATTAAAAAAAAAGAAACTGTTATTAAAATACTAAAGCAGTTGCTTTTCCTCAACAAATGCATCACTATCACGAGATCAAAGCACATCCTTTCTGCGGCTAACAAATGTTTTACTTCCTTGGCCCTGACAATCTCTTACAAAAAATAAAATTGCCAACAATCATGAATTTACTTTCCCAAAATTACTGGGACAAACTGCTGAAGACTAGAACTGTTCTCTCCTAAGCAGAAGATAAGGCCCACAAAACCACAGCCGAGTCAACCGTTGATAACTCATCACAAGATAATGCCAGGTGCCCCAAAAATCAGTGCCCTCCGTGTTTCTATCAAGTCGCGCCCTCGCCCCAATACAAGAGTCACGCAAGGTGGTCGAGCTCTCAGGGGCTCGGGAAAACACTGACAAGCAACCGAGCCCCTGCTCAGTGGGTGGTAATTCCGAGAACATCCCCCGCCACGGCCTCCCGCTTACTTCCTTCCTTCCCAGAAGCTCAGTGGGGGCTTTCCTCAGACCCCCCACCGGAACCGGAAAAGCGACCATCTTCCCCGAGCCCCCGGCCGGAAGTGTAAGTCGAGCCCGCCGCCGGCTCACTCACCCTGGAAGAACAAGACACCCAGCAGTGGGCACAGAGCGCAGCCACGGCTTCCAGGAACCCCGCTCTGCTGCATCCCGACAGGTCTCCAGAAGTTTGCACACCTTGTTTACGGCTCCCGATAACCACACAGGTAACACCGGAAGTGACGCTTGGGCGGGAGGCCGCGAGAAGACCTAAAATGGCGATTTAAGTTGCCATAGCAACGTGGCTTCTTTCCAGAGCCACACCTGGACTTGCTCACTTCCAGTCAGAGACGCTTAACTCTCAAGTAGGAGTTCATTATTCTCTTTTACTCGAAATGAAGTCGGACAGGCTTTGGAGAATTGACTTTTGTAATGGAATTCTGCAGGACTTTATCGTCTTGATCCTCTGACTCTAAGCCAGAAATCCTTTAACTCCTTACAGATTATTTTATTGAATGCTTTCGGAATAGATTTCTATGCATTTAAGAGTTCACAGGAACCCTGGAGAGTGAGTATACAGGGTCATTCAGTGAATAGATAAATTTGTATTAGGCCTTCGTGGGCAGTTTGTACAAAACTGATTTGTATTTTGTGTGTATGTGTAGCTAATACAGCATCCATCTCAGTACGTACCTAAGTTTAAATTAGGTGTCTGTTAAATTACTGGAGACTCCGGGTTCGATCCCTGGGTCTGGAAGTTCCCCTGGAGAAGTAAATGGCAACCCACACCAGTAATCTTGCCTGGGAAATCCCATGGACGGAGGAGCCTGGTAGGCTACAGTCCATGGGGTCGCAAAGAGTCGGACACCACTGAGCAACTTCACTTTCTTTCATTTAAATTACTGCTGACAGTGGCAATGATGAAATCATTACAAAAAGGAGCTGAGGCTTATGCTTCTTTTGGTTGGAAAAGTGAGAAAGTGTTTTCACAGTGCTTGAAGTGCAATGAAGAGGCGGTGTCAGATTCTTCTGAAAAAGAAATGGGATGGTACCTTCCTTTAATTATTAGTCAGTCTATTCTCCTGGAATCTACGCATGTTTAATGAAAGCAAGGGAATGAAAATATGCTTCAGCTTTTGGAATAGTTAATAACTTCACATTTTTCAACTTGCATTTCTTTACCAGACTTGAAAGCTGGTAGTTTTCTCTATTAAGAAGGTAATGTAAGAGTATCAGATGGAATAGATGATACTGTTCCTTCAAAAGAGTCCCCAAACTAAGTAGTTTGTTGTGCTCAATCCTGTTATTCAAAGCAATGTGAAAATTCTGTGGAAATTCATATAGGTTTATTTACCCAGTAGAAACTAATTCTATTATTGACTTCCAGGCTGCTCCTTAGAAAAATTTTCAATAGAGGTAAAATACATTCCCATCAGTTTTCTATTACCTGCTATGTAAAAATTTTAGATTTTTGTATAAGCAAATTATTTAATTGTAATGCTTTATTACTGACGGTTATTTACATAGTGTTTAAGGCACAATAAAAAATAAATTACAATACAAAAGTTCTCTTTAAGTAGAAGACACTGAACAGTGGGGCTGTATTAACCCTTGAGCATTTAATCAAGACACGGAAACTACAGGTTTTGCTGGAAACAGCTTCCATGAGTTTTTAACTATCTCTTTACTCTTTATCGGAGAAGGCGATGGCACCCCACTCCAGTACTCTTGCCTGGAAAATCCCATGGACAGAGGAGCCTGGTAGGCTACAGTCCATGGGGTCGCTAAGAGTCGGACAGGACTGAGCGACTTCACTTTCACTTTTCACTTTTCACTTTCATGCATTGGAGAAGGAAATGGCAACCCACTCCAGTGTTCTTGCCTGGAGAATCCCAGGGACCAGGAGCCTGGTGGGCTGCCGTCTATGGGGTCGCACAGAGTCGGACACGACTGAAGCGACTTAGCAGCAGCAGCAGTTACTCTTTATCCAGGCCATCTGTTTGAAGAAATATCCACTTACTATATTTTCAAAGGTTGAATGTAGAAGAAAAAAAGAAAATGTGAATGAAAGGTAATAATGGACTTTAAATCTGATTTTTAGTTTCAAAACTGGGTACTGAAACTACTTTTTTAGACAGCATAAAAAGCAAAATGAGACAGGCATGAGAAGCATTTCAAGTTCATAAGTAAATTATACCAGGGTGGGTTTTTTTTTTTTTAGTATTGGGGGAAAAAAATCAAAGTTCATCATCTTTAAATACAAATAAACTGCTTTGAAATTCCAGTTTGTTAAAAGAAATAATATCCTCAGCCTAGTTGGTGAAAACAAAGTATCAAGCTGTATTAAAACAAAAAATAAATAAAAGAAAGAAAAAATGTAATCTCTTCCAGTTCTCAGAGCTTTGTATAACACTAGAGAAAATTATCACAACTTAGGGTTGATTTTTTTTCATTAGCCCTCAATTTTTAAATTGTAATATACTACTTCAGAATCCTTCCATTTAACTGCTTAAAGATTCCAGTCTACAAATGAGCATAGATTTTGCTCTGTTGTTGTAAATAATTGAATTGGAAGTGGGGAATACAGTAATCTAAACAGTCATTCACTGCTCGTGAAAAATCAGAGCACAGAAAAAAGGTGACAAGCATTTCACCTTAGCAGATCACTTAGCAGAGCACAGAAAAAAAGTAACAAGCATTTCATCCTGAGGTGGCATTTGTCAATCTATTAGCATTTATATCACCTTCCCTATTTACTCTGTGGTTTTGGCTTGTGCTACTGTAAACCTTGGGTCAACTGGCCAAAAACAAACAAAAACAAAACCCTGCCATCTAGGGTATTGAAAGAAATTCAATAAAATAAGATGTGTCTCATACTTAAGGAGAGCCATAAAAATCAAACTGTTCTTTAGCAGTTTGAATTTAGGATTTTCTGTTAATTAATCAAAACTCTTGAAAGAATTAGCTCACCTTTTAATCAAGCATGTGAGAAGGAAAGAATAAACATGTTAACTTTAGTAGCTAAAACGCTGCTCTAAAGAAATTAATATATCAAAGTAAACATAACAGACAGTTTGGTTTTTATCTCATTTGAGGCCAGTATATGTGAATATAAATCATAATCCACAAGGAGTGTTTAAGGGCAAAAATATAGCTTCTTAGTATATAAAACCTAGTGAGCATTTGAAAAATATTTGCACTCTGAAATTAAATAAAACCTTAGTAACAGAGCTGTTTGTGAGTCTGGTGGTATTTGCTCAAGAAGGGCCCTATGCTGGCTCCAGAGGAACGTTGCTGGTCTAGGTGGTTATATACTGCAGCACTGGTTGGAAGGTAGGTCACAACCGAAAAAGCCAAAGAAAAGCTTCCATTAACTCCAGCTTATCTTAGGGTTCTTGTTCTGGGAAATCTTCAGCTTCCTGAAATACAAAGCAGAAGTTTAAATGGATAATGCATTTGGCAAGAGTGCAATAGGAATACCTGACGTGAATATATATATATTCAGATCAGATCAGTCGCTCAGTCTGTCCGACTCTTTTCGACCCCACGAATCGAAGCACGCCAGGCCTCTCTGTCCATCACCAACTCCCAGAGTTCACTGAGACTCACGTCCACCGAGTTATATTACTAGATCTATTTCCCATTGTGAAGAAAAATATTCTTAAGTATATTTGCCCTCTCCTAATTTAACTTTTAAAAAAATTTCCTGATCTTTATTACATAGTTCTCAGGGTCAGTGTCCTTAATTCATAATCCCTGCCTCGCATAGACCCTTGGATGATCCATAGCTGCTTACTCACATATATACATTCTCTCTCTGTCTCCCCCCAACCCCTTTATAATAAAGAAAATCAAATATACAGAAAAACAAAGAAGTCAGTGTGTGGAATACACTCTCACTTAATTGTATAGCTATAAATTGTACCTGCTAAATAACATATGGGGGGCCTAGAGTTTTTAAAACAAATTTCTGACATTTTACCCCCAAGTACTCCAATATGCATTTTTAAAATATGTATGTCTGCCTGTGTAAGCACAATATCTTTATTATACCTAATAAAAATTAATGATAATGCTCTAATATTATCCATATTGACATTTTTCATATTAAGACTTTCCCAATTGTACCCCCAACTCTTTTTACAACTAGTTCATTCAAACTAGTATCCATCCAGTCAAAAGTCATACACTGCACTTGATTGTATCACTCCCTTAAATTTCTTTTAATCTTAAACATCCTCTGTCTTTATTTTCCATGCCCCTGACTTAGAAAATCTGCTTGATTTTAAAAATAGCCCTTGGTAAAAATTTCTGTGATACCAAATTTTTTTCCTAGGTTTACAATAGAATCATTTTTCTCCATACTGTTTTTATAAATTCTTGTGAACTTTCCCTGGAGCTTTAGGCTGTAAAATTGTGGCTCTTTTTGCAAATGATAATAGTGGGCTGACTTCAGGGAATAGAAATTATAATCGTATTAAAATAAATCAACCTACCTTTTAAGCCTAATAAACCTAAAAACTGGAAACACAAAATTACACACACTAAAATTAGGTTCATAGTCCCAAAAACTAAATGAGAGGAGTTGAAATCAGTTCCAAAGAATACAAAAGTTCTCTTGTCAAAATGTCAAGCATATCTATTGAGTCACTCTCTGAACTGCCATGATTAGTTTACAAGAAAAGAAAAGAGCAAATATTAATTCTTTCATTTAAAAAAATTTACTTACATATTGCAAGTTAATTTATTATTCTTGGAAGTGGTAAATATAACCCCAAAGTTTCAAATAATCATAGAATTCTCAGCTTTAATGATAGGGGGTTCTAACTTTCTAGTCCTTTGCACAAAACACACTCAAAGGGGAAGCCATCCATAACACAAGAAAAGACTTATCTCTCTGCCCAGCTCCTCTCATTTCATACAGGAAACACCGAACAATCATATCATCTAGGAGATATACAGTAGAGATGAGACGTGCAAGTAAGCTAAGGAAAGAAATCAACCCAATTGTGAAACTTACCATGTAGACTGTCAGTCTGTGTATTCTAAAGAAACAGAAGCCTTTTTTTCCTGGTTGAGCTTTTCTTCTTCTTTTCTGTAACATAGAAGCAGAAACCAATGTCAATAGAACAAGACAAGGAACAAGGGAGGCAAATCTGTATACAAAGTTTCAGGTTAGATATATTCCCCCAAATTTGTGTAAGAACTATATGTACCTGGGAGTAGATCACGCTTACAGAGCACTAAACCACTAGTACTGTCTAACTAATAATACCCATGCCTCCACATGACCCTGGGTATGTGGATTTAGACACTTTTCAGAATATTGCTAGAGGGAAGTTATCACTTGGGAACGCCAGGTATTTAAAACAGATACTTTAGCATTAGTATTGTACTTCTAATTCTACTTCTTATTCAAAAAAGAAAAAAGCATAAAATTAAAACCAAAACAAAGGCAAAAAAAGACTGATCTAGAAATGTTTATCAATTGTATTCTATTCAAATCAGCTCAGAGTTGGATTCATTAAGCTCCTTAAAAATCAGTTCTGTTTACTATAGTAAATATTTCTTGAGGGAAAGAAACAAATGATGCTGGGACAGCTGAAAAAAATTACAACTGTGAGAGAATGAATTTGGATTCCTCCTTCACACCATATATAAGAATTAATTGAAAATGAATCAAAAAATAATAATAAAAGAATCAAAGGCCTAAATGTAAGAACTGAACTGTAAAACTCTTAGAAGAAAACAGGCATAAATCTTTTTGACCTTGGATTAAACCATGGTTTCTTAGTATGACACCAACACAAGCAACAAAAGAAAAAAGATAAACTGGAATTCTTCACAATTTAAAACTTTTGTGCTGCAAAGGACATCAGTCACAATAATGGAAAGGCAACCCACAGAGTGAGAGAAAATAATTGCAAATCCTTTATCTAATAAGCTGCTTTTGTATACTCCAAAATATATAAGGACCTTAAAAAAAAAAAAAAAAAAAGACAAATACCCTAACTTGGAAATGGTTTCACATATTCAAAAATTCAAATATTTAACATATTTGAGTAATATCTTTCCAAATTAGATATTAAAATAGCCAATAAATACATGGAAAGATGCCCAGCATCATTAGTCGTTAGAAAAATACAAATCAAAACCTTAATGAGATACCACTTCACACACACTTAGATGGCTGTAATCAAAAGGACAGACAATACAAGTGGTGTTGAGGATGCAGACAAACTGGACCCCTCATACGTTGCTGGCGGGAATATGAAAAGGTGCAGCTGTTTTAGAAAACAGTCCAGCAATTCCTCAAGAAGGTAATGTAGAGTTACTATACATCCCAGTAATTCCACTCCTATTTATATACTCCAGAAAATTGGAAAACATATGCCTACACAGAAACTTGTAGATGAATATTCATAGTAGCATTAATCCTAATAGTCAAAAAGTGGGGAAATTTTAAATGTCCGTCAATTGAATCAAATAACAAAATGTGGGGACTAACCTAGTGGCTCAGTGGTTAAGAATTTTCCTTCCAATGAAGGGGACGTGGGTTCTGGTTGGGGAACTAAGATGCCCCATGCCCTGGGGCAACTAAGCCTATGTGCCCTCCAACTAGAGAAGCCTTTCATGCTGTGAGGAAAGTTCCTATGTGCCACAACTAATACCTGATGCAGCCAAGTAAATTAAAAAATAAATACTTTTTTAAAATGTGGTATATGTATATGATGGAATGTAATGCAGCCACAAAAAGGAATGACATACTATAACATGGTTTAACCTTGAAAGCATTATACTAAGTCAATGAAGCCAGACATAAAAGGTCACATATTTTTTTAAATAATAAATAAAAATTTTTTCAAATTAAAAATATATAATTTTTTTAAAAAGGTCACATGTTATATGATTCTCTTTACATGAAATGTCCAGAACAGGCAAATCCATACAGACAGAAAGCAGATTGATTAGTAGCTGTCAGGGGCAGGGTGGGAGAGGAAGATAGGCAGTGATAGCTAAAAGGTATGGAGTTTCTTTTGGAGGTGATGAAAATGTTCTGGAATTAGCGGTAATGGTTACACAACTTTGTGAACATTAAATAATGAATTTTATTATATGTAAATTTTATCTAAAAAAAAAAAAAAATATATATATATAGTATACCTTACATCAGCATGGCTGACTTTCCTAGGCACTGATTCAGAGGCCCTGCTGACAGCCCAGTGGTTCTTAGAAATGTATGCTTTACATTAAAAGGAAGGAATATCCTAGAAAAGCTTTACATAAGCAAATTTTTGTATATCAAATCCTACATAGTAAAGAAAGACTATGATGAAATCATCCCTAACATTAAGAAACTAAACACCCCAGAGGAAACAAACTTACAGCTACCAAGGGTGAAAGGGTGGGGGAGGGGTAAATTAGGAGTTTGGAACTAACATATACACACTATAATACATAAAATAGTGAACCAACAAGGACCTACTGTATAGCACAGGGAAATATACTCGATATTTTGTAATAACCTATAAGGGAATTGAGCCTGAAAAAGAATATATATATATGTGTGTGTGTGTGTGTGTGTGTGTGTGTAAATAATTGAATCACTTTATTGTACACCTGACTCGATGGACGTGAGTCTCAGTGAACTCCAGGAGTTGGTGATGGACAGGGAGGCCTGGTCTGCTGCGATTCATGGGGTCGCAAAGAGTCGGACACGACTGAGCGACTGAACTGATCTGATCTGATTGTAAACCTGAAACTAATACAGCAGTGTAAATCAACTGTATTTTGATACAGAAAAAGCTAAAGTTACTAATTCACACCCTTATTTATCCATCCTGTGAATTTGAATTCTGTATGAGATTTACCCAAAAGAAAGGACATGTGTTCAAGAATGATTTAGCCCCGCTATAAAATACCAAGAGTTGCCATAAAACAGTGTTCGAAGAAGATTTCTCCAGAACTGCCCAGCCTTACGATTTTATCTCCACCACTCTATGCGCTCTTTCAGCCCGTCGCTTTTTCCGGAAATGCTGGAAGAGGACCACCACAATTACTATTATGACCATCAGTGCACAGGCGGAGCCAATGGCCAGAGCCAGGAAGTGGATCTCAGAGAAGCGTACTGTAAGGAGAAAAGATCAAGTTGGGATTCTGAAAAGAGGAGGACTGTGATGAAATCTAAAGATATAATAGGGGTGTGTTTTCATCCTTAAATGAAATATTCCTTTCTACTATATTAACTGTGTAAACTCTGGTAGCAATAGGAAAGCCATACACACTACGGGATTTTCCAGGCAAGAGTACTGGAGTGGGGTGCCATTGCCTTCTCCCACAGACTACTTTAGTGGTTCTCAAACTATGGTCCTAGGAGAAGCAGCTACAGAATGACTTGAGAAGCAGCTACAGAATGACTTGAGAACTTCAAAAGGCAAGTTCCATCAGGCCCCACCCCAGATCTACCCAATTACAGGTGGGGCCCAGCAACATGTTCTAACTTGTCCTCCAGGTGATTCTGTTGCATGCAAAAAATTTGGGAATCACTGGGGCAGGTAACCTAGCTAATGGGGTAAGGTTATTGCTGACCTAATCAAATCGAGTGTTTATTTCTCCCTGAATCCTTCTCACCTCTGTCATTCAGTCAGTCATTTATTCAGGTTTATTAAGAGTTTATTATGTCCTAGCACTTTGGTGGAAATACAAAGCCAGAAAAGACATTACCTTCAAGGAACTGATGCCCACAGGAAAGAAAGGCAAGTAACTGTACTCTAGTGGATCAATGAGGTAAGAAAGAACCCAGAGGGAAGGGTCCCTAAACAAGGTTAGAGACTGTGAAGTCTGGGTCTCTTGATTTTGAGCTTGATTTCTGATTTAAATTTCAAAAAACCTAGAGCTAGAAAGGACATTAGCGAATATCTAGCCCAGGGGTTCCCCAGCCTCAAGTCTGTAAAGGAAGAGGGCAGGGAAGGTGGGGTGAAGGAGAACAAACCCACGAAATCCATGTCAGATTGTGTGCCTTGTTTAAGGTAAACAGGGGTTAGGGGTTAGGCTTTCATTAGGTCCTCAGAGGAGTCATCCCAGTATGTTTAAGACCCGTGGGTTCTTATCTACCTGTTCATTTTGCAAAGAAGAAACTGAGATCCAAAGACATTACATTACTTCTTTCAAAACTCAAATGACTTCTCCAAAGTCACACAGCTCTCTGTTGATAGGGCCTTGAAGGATGATGCTAGGACTAAAAGGATTTCATACCATTTTATGGGCTTTTATGTTTTGGATAGTAACGTATTGGTTAAGAGAATACACCAATGACAGCTAGGTTAAAATACCAGCTCCTATGTGACTTGGGTAGTTAACTTCTTTGAGCCTCAGTTTCTTCAATGTATAAAGTAGAGATAACAATACTCATTTCTTGAGTTCTTATAAAAAAATAAAATTGCTTATGTAAATTGTTCCACGCTGTGCCTGCACATAATATTTTCAATATATGTTAGCTATTATAATTTTCAGTACAATTTAGACTTTGGGGATTTTTACTTTTATTATGTCATTTTATCCTCATCATAATCTTAGCTCTATTATTCTCACTTTACAGAAGAAAAAATTTATTTACAGCTGATAAACTGTAGCAGTGACTCAGACCCAAATTTACAACTGTTAAGTTTTGTGGTCTTTACTTTTTGTTATCTGGCAGTTTTCTAGGTTGTCCTTTCTAGGCCTGCAGGCAATACAGTGCATTAGATGGAGCACAGTTTTGGAGATAGAGATGCTTGGGTCTGAGTTCTGAGTGACTCCATTTATCTGCTCCATGACTTTGGACAAGTGACTTAACCTGTATGAGCATTGGTTTCCTCATTAGTAAGATGGGGGGAGGGGAGCACTAAGAGCACAGTGGATTGATGTGTGTAAAGATTAGACCGAGGATGCTGTGGCTGGACGGCATCGCCAACTCAACGGACATGAGCTTGAGCAAACCCCGGGAGATGGTGAAGGACAGGGAAGCCTGGCACGCTGCAATACATGGGGTCACTGCAGTCCATGGGGTCGCAAAGAGTTGGACATGACTTAGCACTGAACAACAACAAAGATTAGATGCGTTACATAAATCTCCTTGCATGCGGGAAGGGCTCGATAAACAATAGCTACCATTATTGGTAGCTACTTCCAACAGTGAGTGTGAGAATTAAATGAGATGGTACATGTCAAGCACTTTGGACAGTGAGTAGGTACTCAATAGTATCTTGTGACTAAGTGAGTGGATGAATGGACTTATTGTTAGCCTTTTATCAGAGCATTGCTTCCTCTCCCTTTCACGATCTCAATGCCATTTTTGTAACCGATTCCCTAGGTCCCTTTGCCTTATTTTCTGTTTCTTTCCACAGCCAAACAAAGCCCTTCTCTTTTTACCCCAGGACTCTTCACTCTTCCTCTGCAATCTCCAGATCCAAAGAGTTGGTCCTCCTCTCTTACTCTTTCAGCCATCACAAAACTTTGCCCCTCTATTTTCTACAAGCTCTCATACTTTTCAAAAACAACTTGTCTCTGCATCACCTACCGGTCTGCACGACGCTGAGCTGGATCTCCCCAATCAGCCCATCAACGTCAGGCGGGTTCTTCACCTGACAGGTGTATGTCCCGTTGTCATCAAACTGCAGCTTCCAGAGGAGGATGGAGACGTCATACCGCTCGGGGTTCCCATCCCAGGCCACTCGGTCCTTGAAGCGCCCACTCATGGGCTTGAAGGGATCCACATGGTAGTAGAAAACCTAGAGAGGAGCCACGACCAGAGGCGTTACTCGGCACCTGGGCAGGGAGACGGACAGCAGGAGCAGACAAGAGACACCGGGGCGTCCCCGGCAGCCCAGGGGTTGAGACTTCACCTTCCAGTGCACGGGGTGTGGGTTTGATCCCTTGTTCCCATGTGCCTCGTGGCCAAAATACCAAAACAATAAGGCAGAAACAGTATTGGAGCACATCCAATAAAGACTTCTTAAATGGTCCACGTCAAAAAAAATCTTCAAAAGAGAAGCACCAGCAAGCCTGACTGTCCGGTCTGCAGCTCTCCTGCAACAACCTCTTGCTTTCCCCTCCACCAGCCTCTCAGTTCTGTCTCTGTGCCAAGAATCGTTCCCCAGCTGTACCCTGTGCTTATGGCCAAGAAAAATACAAAAGGGCCAGGAGAAATGGACTGGCTTATTTTTCTAATCAAGGGCCCCAAACTTACAAACTGCTCAGGGCCCCCATCTCGAGGACGGAAATTCCAGGTCACCGTGAGAGCATCACCCACTGGGGCAAAGCTGGAGAAAGTGCATTTTAACCGAACATCTGTCCCATTGACAGCCTCCAGCACGCGGGGAGTGTAAATTTCCACAGCTGCTGTTGGCCAAAGAGCTGCAATGGAAAAAAGGCAATGAAGGGTTAACAGGAGATGTGTCTTAAGAGAATTTCTGCTGACACTACCAAAATAAAGGTCTGAGTAGGGTGTTCTTGCCTGGAGAATCCCAGGGACGGCGGGGCCTGGTGGGCTGCTGTTTATGGGGTCACACAGAGTCGGACACAACTGAAGCGACTTAGCAGCAGCAGCAGCAGGGCATCCAACAGATGTGAGATGCCCCAGCTCTCACTCAAACTCAGCTTCACCCACCATGTATTCCTACCTACATGTAACCTTGACCCTCCCATTCCTTTAACAACTAAAAATAGCACACAGTAAACTTTACTTAGCAGTCACACTTTGTCTAAAACACGATACCCTAGCCTCATGGTACACACTTCAAAACTGCTCTAACAAACTATAAACATTGGCAAATAAGATTGAAGGCAGAAACAAAAAAAATTAAAACTAATCAGAACATGAATTAGACCTCTGTTCAGATTAACCATAATACGTTATATGTATAATGGTCCCCTAGCAGTAAGTTTTCCAGAAAGGGTCCTTGTTAAGTGAATTTCCTACTATTCCTAGTCTTCTGGAAAAAAACGGAATTAATCAGCCCCAGACAGTTTAGCTTGCTTGTACGGCTGGAACCTTTATACCATGTAGCGTTTTTTTTAGCATGATATTTACATTTAGTATGTGCATGTTGGGGCAGTTAGCAAGCCACAGTGGGTCTCTCTCCTTAACCATCTCCGCTTTCCCAGTGCTGTCCAGAGTCTGACAAGACCCACACACAGAAATCCAAGAGCCAGGTTCTGCCTGTAGTGGGAGGTGGAGAGCAGCCACCAAAAAATGGAGTGTAATCTGAGATTAGAAAACCCTCTCTGTGCCCCAATCACTGGCAACCAGAACGCACCTAAACCTGTTTTTCCAAATGCAGTTCCCCCAAAACAACCCCCACTTCAGTTTCATTAAAGTCAACACTAAAGCAAAATATAACTGTGGCTCAGGCTCCAGTAAAAGACTCGCAACTTCTGGGACAATGAGCTAACTTTATAGGATAGGCAGTGGAGGAAATGCTCAGAGAAGCTCGTGAGCTCTTACCTGTGAGCTGTAAGCCAAGGAGAAAAAGCACAGCACGCGTAGGGCTCTTGCCATACATGAGGGAAACCCAGCCCTGGCCCCAGAGACCAGACCGGGCAGACCAAGAGCGCCAGCACCCTGCCAAGGCCACTCCTGGCGGAGAGAGCGCCTCGGCGTTTTTCCGGAGAAAGGAGTCTGTCGCCTCACCTGTGGGAACCTGAGCACCCGTGCCTGTGAGTCATTCCTGCTCTGCCGGTGCACTTTGCTGGAATGAAAGGTGGGGCTTCAGCTCCCAACACCCTCCTCCCCTCCTTCCTTGCCTCCCTTCCACCCTCCGCACTACAGGCACGTCTACACAAAGTCCCAGACGCTGCAGATCTGTCTTTTCAGCTCATCTGGACCCTGGCCTCTGGATGGCCTCAGAAACAGCCAGAGGAGGTGGTGCCTGTCTGAAAGGTCCCAGACTGCTGGGTCTGGCCCACACGCACACATTTTATTTTTTTTTAAATGTGTGCATGTGGGCCAGGTTTTAAGCTTGCCTAAGAAGTGAATGTTGAACTTACCTGCAGTGATTTCACTTATCAAAGCACCGCCCTCAGGCCACAGTAGCCTGAACTGGATTACCACCTCCAAAATAATCAGAATTCCTTAGGACCCTCTGTATTCAAAAAGTCCTAGAGTTTGTATACTTGATTTTAACCAAATGTTACCACAAGGATCCCTGCGCTTTTTCTAGCTGGTAGATTTCCCCTGAAAACCCTCTTCCCCCTCCACCCCACCCCCGTCTAAAACAGACTGACCAAAATAAATCTCAGACTTTAATGACCCTTTATGTTTGAAGGATGTAAAGAGGAATCGTGTGGTATCTCAAGACACTTTGCAAAGCGCTTTTATTGACACGACACTTCCCTGAAAAGTGTTCCCATTTCACCAGTGAAGACAGACACTAAAAACCCAGAGGTGATTTATTTGCACACCCAATAGGTAGCAGAACTGGAACTTTTTTTTACTTTTTTTTTTTTTTGGCCACACAGCATGTGAGATCTTAGTTCCCCAGGGATCGAACCCATGCCCCCTGCAGTGGAAGTGTATGCCTGTTAACCACTCGACTGCCAGGGGAGTTCTCTTTTTTTGCCCTAGTCTAGTGCTCTTTCCACAAAAATCATAGCTCATGTGAGCAATCAGAGGATCCTCAAGAAAAGCTTTTCCTAATAATTTTTTTGTACTTCAGGTTTTATTTGCCATTTTGGGGGCAGTCAACTGTCTGAGAAATCTGAAGAGCTGAAGATTTGAAGTGAGACAAGGTGTCTCCTTGTCTGTAAGGATGAGGGGTAATTGTTACAAATTAGTGAAGCTGTATGGAAACTCAGTAGAAGGAGGATGAAAGTTACCCATGCAATTAAGAAGTAATCTCTTACTGCCCTAGGTCCAGGGTTTAATCCCTGAGTGGGGAACTAAGATCCCACAATCCGCGTGGCACGGCCAAAAAGAAGCAGGTTTGACCAGTAATCCAACCCAGAACAGAAGAAATGAATTGCTATCCCTGGATTAGCGATCTAGAAACTCTTAAGTGATTCATAAAATCTCCCAGTGAAACCGCAGAACAAAGAAGTTTCTAGGACCGAGAGGAAGGGGCAAGCTGACTAGAAAAAATAAAACAGCATAAAGAGGGAAGCAAAGAGAAAATTCCACCGAAAGAGGCAGGTTACAGAAGAAAAAAGCAAAAGAGAGAAAAGCAGCAGGAGAAAGATGTGTCATAAAAAAAAAGTTAACAACAACCAAAATAGCCCCCATCAGAACTGAGAAATCAGGGGCTCCACACATGAAGAGGCGTGGTATCCCAGCCTGAGTGTCTTGGGAAGAGTGTTCCTGAACACAGGATGTTTGGCTCCTTTGTCAGCCTCTAGGTCAAATCACACACACACAGTCAGCAGTCAACCTCAAATCAGAATGCTGGGGAAACATTTTAAACGGTGATAGAATAAAAGAGCCTTTCTGGCATGCAGGTCCAAGAGGTTCAGCTCCAGGAGCCAGAAAGAAAAGCAGTTAAGGAAACTTGAGCCTCAGCTGGCTTTCATCTTGCAGGGCAGTGCAGCTCTAAACGAAAGAGAGGAGAAGCCTAAAGTTTTGAAGTCTACCACAAACTGCAAATTTTTGGTGAGAGGTAGAGTTATCATAGGGCTCAGGGGATGCAGCAAACAGCAGCAGGAGAGGAATCAGGGCAGGAAGAGCTGAACAAACTGTCGTCAGGAGGGAAGACTTCCTCCCCACCCTGCCCTAGGTAGCCAGGCGCCCTGAGAGCAGGCAGACAGCGCTGCTCTGGGAGTTAGCCACTGCCCAGAGCCCATTCCTCCTCAGCAGAGTTCAAGTTCCTGGCGGGGTGCCCAACAACGCCCAATTCCTTCCAGTTAACAGCAGAGTCACCCGGTTCCCCTCCCTGGGTTGGGAGGGGAGAGGCCAAGGGCTGGACTTGCTAAGTAGAGAAAACACTAAAGAAAAAGGAGGCCTGTCCCTAAGAGTCCCCAGGGTGCCGTTCAGCAGGACTCTGATCAGAAGTGGAGGCACCTGGGTGAGGCCTTAGTTACAGTTTGTATCTGGGCAAGTGAGAGAAAAAGAAGAGGACTTCTGGAGATTGAAAGGAAGAGAAATGGACTCCCCTGGTGGCCCAGTGGATAGGTGTCCGCCTGCCAATGCAGGGGACACGGGTTCAACTCCTGATCCTGGAAGATTCCACATGCCACGGAGCAACTAAGTCCATGTGCCACAACTACTGAGCCCACACTCCAGAGCCTGTGCTCTGCACAAGAGAAGCATCACTGCAAGGAGAAGCCCCCGCTCATCACAGCTAGAGAAAGTCCACATGCAGCAACAAAGACCAGTGCAACCAAAAAAAAAATTATAAAGGAAGAAAAGTGAAGTTTTCAGAGACATCACTGTGTCCCTTTAAACTTTTCCAGAGAAAAATTCTGATTGTCATTAAAATTTTACGGTATACTCAGTTTTGAAAGCACCTCATCTATCCCTCCCCCTACACATTCCCTAAAAAATATTTCTTTTTTTTTTCCAAATTCACTTACTTATATATTCATTTGGCTATTCCTGGGTCTTTTGAACTGTGGTGTTGGAGAAGACTCTTGACAGTCCCTTGGACTGCAAGGAGATCCAACCAGTCCCTCCTAAAGGAGATCAGTCCTGGGTGTTCATTGGAAGGACTGATGCTGAAGCTGAAACTCCAATACTTTGGCCACCTGATGCAAAGAGCTGACTCATTTGAAAAGACCCTGATGCTGGGAGGGATTGAGGGCAGGAGGAGAAGGGGACGACAGAGGGTGAGATGGTTGGATGGCATCGGGCTGAGATGGTTGGATGGCATCACCGACTCGATGGACATGAGTTTGGGTGAACTCTGGGAGTTGGCGATGGACAGGGAGGCCTGGCGTGCTGTGGTTCATGGGGTCTCAATGAGTTGGACACGACTGAGCGACTGATCTGAACTGAACTGATACCTGGGTCTTAGTTGTGGCATGTGGAATCTAGTTCCCCAACTGGTGTCAAACTCAGGCCCCCTGCATTGGGAGGCCACACTCTTAGCCACTGGACTGCTATGGAATTCCTTCCTAAAAATATTTCTAGTGGGTACCTAGGCTTTGGTCAGTAGAAAACTCACTGGGGGCTCAGAAGACAAAAAGGTTAATTGACCCGTATCAATATATGTAAAAATTGTTGTCTTAGCATCCTAGGCAAAAAAAAAAATTTTTTTCACTACAAGATGAAAATAACATTCTGTGAAGCAAGGAAAACATATAATTTAGCTCTTAGGGAGGTTCAAAAAAGGATTTATTTACTCAAAAGTTTTGGTCCATATGTCTTTCTTACTAGAAAAGCTTTATGAAATTTTTATTACTTTGTTGCTGGGCTAGAAATGCAAAGTAAAATTAGACATTTCTGCCTGGGGCTGGGGCAGGGAGGAATCAGTCTGAAGAGGATTGGAAGGTGGAGGGTGGATGTAAACAAGTAATCACCGTTTTTGTGACTTTTGACCCAGCCCTGAAAGGATGAATAGAGAGGAGAAGCAGATGAGTGGAATGTGGTATCCACAGGATTGTTTGTATACATTTAATCCCTAAGTCGTGTCTTTGCAACCCCATGGACTGTAGCCCGCCAGGCTCATCTGTCCATGGGATTTCCCAGGCCAGAATACTGGAGTGGGTTGCCATTCCTTCTCCAGGGGATCTTCCTGACCTAAGGATTGAACCCGCATCACTTGCATTGCAGGCAGACTTCTGCATTGCGGGCAGGAGACCTTCTAAACCAGAAAAAGTTAAAAAAAAAAAAAGGAAAAGGAACTGTAGATTGGAATTGTTGGTTAGGGAAGGCTGGGAGTCTGAGTCTTCAGAAAACAGGTAAAAAGTTTAGCTTTCATTGTGGCTTCTAGGCCAGGAGACTATGAGACAGTTGGTAGAGTATGTGCTGGTTGATGACTCAAAGCTTTCCCTTCTCACTTTTTAAAAAACCATTAAAATAAATTCAAGTATAGTTAATTTGCAAAGTTTGCAAAGTATAGTTAGTTGCAAAGATGAGTGTGTGTGTGTGTGTGTGTGTGTTTAGCCGCTCAGTCATGTCCTACTTTTTGCAACTCCATGGATGGTAGCCTGCCAGACTCCTCTTTCCTTGGAATTCTCCAGACAAGAATACTGTAGTGGGGTGCCATTTCCTTCTCCAGGGGTTCTGCCCTATCCCAGGATCGAACCCACATCTCTTGCATTGCAGGTAGACTCTTTCAAAGATCAGTTCAGTTCAGTTCAGTCACACAGTCATGTCCGACTCTTTGCAACCCCATGAATCACAGCAGGCCAGGCCTCCCTGTCCATCACCAACTCCCAGAGTTCACTCAAACTCATGTCCATCAGGTCAGTGATGCCATCCAGCCATCTCATCCTCTGTCGTCCCCTTCTCCTCCTGCCCTCAATCTTTCCCAGCATCAGAGTCTTTTCCAATGAGTCAACTCTTCGCATGAGGTGGCCAAAGTACTGGAGTTTCAGCTTCAATATCAGTCCTTCCAAAGAACACTCGGGACTGATGTCCTTTAGGATGGACTGGTTGGATCCCCTTGCAGTCCAAGGGACTCTCAAAAGTCTTCTCCAACACCACAGTTCAAAAGCATCAATTCTTCAGCGCTCAGCTTTCTTCACAGTCCAACTCTCACATCCATACATGACCACAGGAAAAACCATAGCCTTGACTAGACGGACCTTTGTTGGCAAAGTAGTATCTCTGCTTTTGAATATGCTATCTAGGTTGGTCATAACTTTCCTTCCAAGGAGTAAGCGTCTTTTAATTTCATGGCTGCAATCACCATCTGTAGTGATTTTGGAGCCCCCAAAAATAAAGTCTGACACTGTTTCCACTGTTTCCCCATCTATTTCCCATGAAGTGACGGGACCAGATGCCATGATCTTAGTTTTATGAATGTTGAGCTTTAAGCCAACTTTTTCACTCTCCTCTTTCACTTTCATCAAGGGGCTTTTGAGTTCCTCTTCACTTTCTGCCATAAGGGTGGTGTCATTTGCATATCTGAGGTTATTGATATTTCTCCCGGCAATCTTGATTCCAAATTGTGTTTCTTCCAGCCCAGCGTTTCTCATGATGTACTCTGCATATAAGTTAAATAAGCAGGGTGACAATATACAGCCTTGATGTATTCCTTTTCCTATTTGGAACCAGTCTATTGTTCCATGTCCAGTTCTAACTGTTGCTTCCTGACCTGCATACAAATTTCTCAAGAGGCAGGTCAGGTGGTCTGGTATTCCCATCTCCCAGAATTTTCCACAGTTTATTGTGATCCACACAGTCAAAGGCTTTGGCATAGTCAATAAAGCAGAAATAGATGTTTTTCTGGAACTCTGTTGCTTTTTCCATGATCCAGAGGATGTTGGCAATTTGATCTCTGGTTCCTCTCCCTTTTCTAAAACCAGCTTGAACATCTGGAAGTTCACGGTTCACATATTGCTGAAGCCTGGCTTGGAGAATTTTGAGCATTACTTTACTAGCGTGTGAGATGAGTGCAATTGTGTGGTAGTTTGATCATTCTTTGGCATTGCCTTTCTTTGGGATTGGAATGAAAACTGACTTTTTCCAGTCTTGTGGCCACTGCTGAGTTTTCCAAACTTGCTGGCATATTGAGTGCAGCACTTTCACAGCATCATCTTTCAGGATTTGAAGTAGCTTAACTGGAATTCCATCAACCTCTACTAGCTTTGTTCATAGTGATGCTTCCTAAGGCCCACTTGACTTCACATTCCAGGATGTCTGGCTCTAGCTGAGTGATCACACCATCGTGATTATCTGGGTCATGAAGATCTTTTTTGCATAGTTCTTCTGTGTATTCTTGCCACTTCTTCTTAATATCTTCTACTTCTGCTAGGTCCATACCATTTCTGTCCTTTATCGAGCCCATCTTTGCATGAAATGTTCCCTTGGTATCTCTAATTTTCTTCAAGAGATCTCTAGTCTTTCCCATTCTGTTGTTTTCCTCTATTTCTTTGCATTGATCACTGAGGAAGGCTTTCTTATCTCTCCTTGCTATTCTTTGGAATTCTGCATTCAGATGCTTATATCTTTCTTTTTCTCCTTTGCTTTTCGCTTCTCTTCTTTTCACAGCTATTTGTAAGGCCTCCTCAGACAGCCATTTTGCTTTTTTGCATTTCTTTTCCATGGGAATGTCTCTCAAAAATGAGAGAGGATGTCAAAGTCCTAGATGAGAGGTGGGCTCTCAGCCCAAGGGAGACATGTGTTCGCTTGGGTCCTCCTCCTTGCCTCAAATTTCCTACAGATGGTCCAGGGCAAGTTAGGATCTGAAACTGAGCTCTACTTAGTAAAAGCGTGGGCAGGAATGTGCTCCTATCTCTCCGTCTTTTGGCAGCTGATGTGAACACTTCCCCAGTAAAACCTCAGACTCTTTTTTCTTAATTATAGAAAAGAGGCATCATAATCTAATTAACCAGCCCAAGGAAGAGAGTCTGAAGTTTAACCCTTCATATTCTAAAGAGACGTTAGATGGATTTGCACAGAGCTGGATAGATGGGGTGTCTTTAAGATAACCTTGAAATGTCTCCCAGGAAGATAAAGAATCCTCAATGGATGTATCTGCCTATCTCCCTGTTTATCATATGCACCGCATCTAAGTAATGGAGGAGAATTTACATTTATATAGTGTTTATTGATGAATTCAGTATCTCTTGTTTACCAGGACCAACTTTCATCCTTAAGAAAGGAAATAGCCACTTCCTTCTTCTTTTTTTTTTTCCTTCTTCTTTTCTTCTGTTTTGCTATTAAATACTAGAATCATGAGGCAGAGGAACGGGAGTCCAGATCCAACCTTGGCCACTTACTCGCTGTGTGACCTTGGGCAGATATTTAATTCTCTGTGCCTCAATTATCTTACATGAAAAATGAGAATAATAATTTCTTCCCCATACACTTGGTATAAGAATCAGGTGAAATGCTATATTTAAGTAAAGCTCTATGCTCAGTTCCCGCAGAAATTTACACTCAGTAAATTTAGTTGCTTGTGGTTATACTTAGTTGGCTTTTGAAAGCTGTTCCCATGACCATGTTGAAAAAAGGTCTAGCAGTTTTTTGTTTGTCTTTTGGCTGTGCTGGGTCTTTGTTGCTGCAGGCACGCTTTCTCTAGGCATGGCAAGTGGGGGCTACTTCCTAGTTGTGACGTGCGGGCTTCTCATTACCGTGGCTTCTGTGATTGCAGAGCACTGGCTCTAGGTGCATGGGCTTCAGTAGTTGTGGTGCTGGGGCTTAGCTGTCCCAAGGCATGTGGGATCTTCCCAGGCCAGGGATTGAACCCATGTCCCCTATATTGGCAGGTGGATTCTTAACCACTGGACCACAAAGGTGAAGTCCAAAAGGTCTAGCAGTTTCTTATAAAGCTAAGCTTCATATAAAGCTAATCACCTTAGCAATTCCACTCCCTAAGCCTTAGTATTTATCCATGAGAGATGAATATACCCACAAAAAGGTTTGTATAAGAATATTTGAAGAAGCTTTATTCATATTAAGCCCAAACTGGAAATAGCCCAAGGGTCCATCAACAGATAAATACTCTGTAGAATACTCATGCCTTGAACTGAACAATCAGTTCAAGTTCAGTTCAATTCAGTTGCTCAGTAGCATCCAACTCTTTGTGACCCCATGGACTGCAGCACACCAGGCTTCACTATCCATCACCATCTCCCCAAGTCCACTCAAACTCATGTCCACTGAGTCGGCAATGCCATCCAACCATCTCATCCTCTATCGTCCCCTTCTCCTCTTGCCTTCAATCTTTCCCAACATCAGGGTCTTTTTCAATGAGTCAGTTCTTCGCATCAGGTGGCCAAAGTATTGGAGCTTCAGCTTCAGCATCAGTCCATCCAATGAATATTCAGGACTGATTTCCTTTAGGATGGACTGGTTTGATCTCCTTGCAGTCCAAGGGACTCTCAAGAGTCTTCTCCAGCAATAAAAAGGAATAAACTACTGATACATTACAGCCACATTGATGAATCTCAAATATATTATGCTGAACAAAATTAGCCAGACATAAAGTAGTACTTACTCTTTGATTCTATTTATATGAAGTTCTAGAACAGGCAAAACTAATGTTTGGTGGGAAAATATCCTAATGGTGTTTCCCTTGGGCAAGTGGGGGAAGGGATTGACTGGACAGGCATGAGGGGAATTTCTAGAGTGATATTTATATTCTGCATCTTTTTTTGTTGTTGTTGTTTTAATTTAAATTTATTTATTTTAATTGGAGGTTAATTACTTTACAATATTGTATTGGTTTTGCTATACATCAACATGAATCTGCCACAGGTATACACGTGTTCCCCATCCCGAACCCCTTCCTTCCTCCCTCCCCGTACCATCCCTCTGGGTCATCCCAGAGGGATGCCAGCCCCAAGCAACCAGTATCATGCATCGAACTTGGATTGGCAATTTATTTCATATATGATATTATACATGTTTCAGTGCCATTCTCCCAAATCATCCCACCCTCTCCCTCTCCCACAGAGTCCAAAAGACTGTTTTATACATCTGTGTCTCTTTTGCTGTCTCGCACACAGGGTTATCGTTACCATCTTTCTAAATTCCATATATATGCATTAGTATACTGTATTGGTGTTTTTCTTTCTGGCTTACTTTACTCTGTATAATAGGCTCCAGTTTCATCCATCTCATTAGAACTGATTCAAATGTATTCTTTTTAATGGCTGAGTAATACTCCATTGTGTATATGTACCACAGCTTTCTTATCTATTCATCTGCCAATGGACATCTAGGTTGCTTCCATGTCCTGGCTATTATAAATAGTGCTGTGATGAACATTGGGGTACACGTGTCTCTTTCCCTTCTGGTTTCCTCAGTGTGTATGCCCAGCGGTGGGATTGCTGGCTCATAAGGCAGTTCTATTTCCAGTTTTTTAAGGAATTTCCACACTGTTCTCCATAGTGGCTGTACTAGTTTGCATTCCCACCAACAGTGTAAGAGGGTTCCCTTTTCTCCACACCCTCTCTAGCATTTATTGCTTGTAGACTTTTGGATCGCAGCCATTCTGACTGGCATGAAATGGTACCTCATTGTGGTTTTGATTTGCATTTCTCTGATAATGAGTGATGTTGAGCATCTTTTCACGTGTTTGTTAGCCATCTGTATGTCTTCTTTGGAGAAATGTCTATTTAGTTCTTTGGCCCATTTTTTGATGGGGTTATTTTTCTGGAATTGAGCTGCAGGAGTTGCTTGTATATTTTTGAGATTAGTTGTTTGTCAGTTGCTTCATTTGCTATTATTTTCTCCCATTCTGAAGGCTATCTTTTCACCTTGCTTATAGTTTCTTTTGTTGTGCAGAAGCTTTTAAGTTTAATTAGGTCCCATTTGTTTATTTTCGCTTTTATTTCCAATATTCTGGGAGGTGGGTCATAGAGGATACTGCTGTGATGTATGTTGGAGAGTGTTTTGCCTATGTTCACCTCTAGGAGTTTTATAGTTTCTGGTCTTACGTTTAGATCTTTAATCCATTGTGAGTTTATTTTTGTGTATGGTGTTAGAAAGTGTTCTAGTTTCATTCTTTTACAAGTGGTGGTTGACCAGTTTTCCCAGCACCACTTGTTAAAGAGATTGTCCTTTCTCCATTGTATATTCTTGCCTCCTTTGTCAAAGATAAGGTGTCCGTAGGTGGATAGATTTATCTCTGGGCTTTCTATTTTGTTCCATTGATCTATATTTCTGTCTTTGTGCCAGTACCATACTGTCTTGATGACTGTGGCTTTGTAGTAGAGCCTGAAGTCAGGCAGGTTGATTCCTCCAGTTCCATTCTTCTTTCTCAAGATTGCTTTGGCTATTCGAGTTTTTTGTATTTCCATACAAATTGTGAAATTATTTGTTCTAGCTCTGTGAAAAATACTGTTGGTAGCTTAATAGGGATTGCATTGAATCTATAGATTGCTTTGGGTAGTATACTCATTTTCACTATATTGATTCTTCCGATCCATGAACATGGTATATTTCTCCATCTATTAGTGTCCTCTTTGATTTCTTTCACCAGTGTTTTATAGTTTTCTATATATAGGTCTTTAGTTTCTTTAGGTAGATATATTCCTAAGTATTTTATTCTTTTCGTTGCAATGGTGAATAGAATTGTTTCCTTAATTTCTCTATTTTCTCATTATTAGTGTATAGGAATGCAAGGGATTTCTGTGTGTTGATTTTATATCCTGCAACTTTACTATATTAATTGATTAGCTCTAGTAATTTTCTGGTGGAGTCTTTAGGGTTTTCTATGTAGAGAATCATGTCATCTGCAAACAGTGAGAGTTTTACTTCTTTTCCAATTTGGATTCCCTTTATTTCTTTTTCTGCTCTGATTGCTGTGGCCAAAACTTCCAAAACTATGTTGAATAATAGTGGTGAAAGTGGGCACCCTTGTCTTGTTCCTGACTTTAGGGGAAATGCTTTCAATTTTTTACCATTGAAGATAATGTTTGCTGTGGGTTTGTCATATATAGCTTTTATTATGTTGAGGTATGTTCCTTCTATTCCTGCTTTCTAGAGAGTTTCTATCATAAATGGATGTTGAATTTTGTCAAAGGCTTTCTCTGCATCTATTGAGATAATCATATGGTTTCATTTTTCAATTTGTTAATGTGATGTATTACATTGATTGATTTGCAGATATTGAAGAATCCTTGCATCCCTGGGATAAAGCCCACTTGGTCATGGTGTATGATCTTTTTAATGTGTTGTTGGATTCTGATTGCTAGAATTTTATTAAGGATTTTTGCATCTATGTTCATCAGTGATGTTGGCCTGTAGTTTTCTTTCTTTTTTTTTTTTTTTTCTTTGTGGCATCTTTGTCAGGTTTTGGTATTAGGGTGATGGTGGCCTCATAGAATGAGTTTGGAAGTTTACCTTCCTCTGCACTTTTCTGGAAGAGTTTGAGTAGGATAGGTGTTAGCTCTTCTCTAAATTTTTGGTAGAATTCAGCTGTGAAGCCATCTGGACCTGGGCTTTTGTTTGCTGGAAGATTTCTGATTACAGTTTCAATTTCCGTGCTTGTGATGGGTCTGTTAAGATTTTCTATTTCTTCCTGGTTCAGTTTTGGAAAGTTGCACTTTTCTAAGAATTTGTCCATTTATTCCACATTGTCCATTTTATTGGTATATAATTGCTCATAGTAGTCTCTTATGATCCTTTGTATTTCTGTGTTGTCTGTTGTGATCTCTCCATTTTCATTTCTAATTTTATTGATTTGATTTTTCTCCCTTTGTTTCTTGATGAGTCTGGCTAATGGTTTGTCAATTTTATTTATCCTTTCAAAGAACCAGCTTTTGGCTTTGTTGATTTTTGCTATGGTCTCTTTTGTTTCTTTTGCATTTATTTCTGCCCTAATTTTTAAGATTTCTTTCCTTCTATTAACCCTGGGGTTCTTCATTTCTTCCTTTTCTAGTTGCTTTGGGTGTAGAGTTAGGTTATTTATTTGACTTTTTTCTTGTTTCTTGAGGTATGTCTGTATTGCTATGAACTTTCCCCTTAGCGCTGCTTTTACAGTGTCCCACAGGTTTGGGTTGTTGTGTTTTCATTTTCATTCATTTCTATGCATATTTTGATTTCTTTTTTTATTTCTTCTGTGATTTGTTGGTTATTCAGCAGTGTGTTGTTCAGCCTCCATATGTTGGAATTTTTAATAGTTTTTCTCCTGTAATTGAGATATAATCTTACTGCATTGTGGTCAGAAAAGATGCTTGGAATGATTTCAGTTTTTTTCAGTTTACCAAGGCTAGATTTATGGCCCAGGATGTGGTCTATCCTGGTGAAGGTTCCGTGTGCGCTTGAGAAAAAGGTGAAATTCATTGTTTTGGGGTGAAATGTCCTATAGATATCAATTAGGTCTAACTGGTCTGTTGTATCATTTAAAGTTTGTGTTTCCTTTTTAATTTTCTGTTTAGTTGATCTATCCATAGGTGTGAGTGGGGTATTGAAGTCTCCCACTATTACTATGTTATTGTTAATTTCCCCTTTCATACTTGTTAGCATTTGTCTTACATATTGCAGTGCTCCTATGTTGGGTGCATATATATTTATAATTGTTATCTCTTCTTCTTGGATTGATCCTTTGATCATTATGTAGTGTCCTTCTTTGTCTCTTTTCACAGCCTTTGTTTTAAAGTCTATTTGATCTGATATGAGTATTGCTACTCCTGCTTTCTTTTGGTCTCTATTTGCATGGAATATATTTTTCCAGCTCTTCACTTTCAGTCTATATGTGTCCCCTCTTTTGAGGTGGGTCTCTTGTAGACAACATATATAGGGGTCTTGTTTTTGTATCCATTCAGCCAGTCTTTGTCTTTCAGTTGGGGCATTCAACCCATTTACGTTTAAGGTAATTATTGAAAAGTATGATCCCGTTGCCATTTACTTTATTGTTTTGGGTTCAAGTTTATACACCCTTTTTGTGTTTCCTGTCTAGAGAATCTCCTTTAGCATTTGTTGGAGAGCTGGTTTGGTGGTGCTGAATTCTCTCAGCTTTTGCTTGTCTGTAAAGCTTTTGATTTCTCCTTCATATATGAATGAGATCCTTGCTGGGTACAGTAATCTGGGCTGTAGGTTATTTTCTTTCATCACTTTACGTATGTCTTACCATTCCCTCCTGGCCTGAAGAGTTTCTATTGAAAGATCAGCTGTTATCCTTATGGGAATCCCCTTGTGTGTTATTTGTTGTTTTTCCCCTACTGCTGTTAATATTTCTTCTTTGTGTTTGATCTTTGCTAATTTGATTAATATGTGTCTTGGGGTGTTTCGCCTTGGGTTTATCCTGTTTGGGACTCTCTGGGTTTCTTGGACTTGGGTGATTATTTCCTTCCCCATTTTAGGGAAGTTTTCAATGATTATCTCCTCAAGTATTTTCTTATGGTCTTTCTTCTTGTCTTCTTCTTCTGGGACTCCTATGATTCAAATGCTGGGGCGTTTAACACTGTGCTGGAGGTCTCTGAGATTGTCCTTATTTCTTTTAATTCATTTTTCTTTTTTCCTCTCTGATTCATTTATTTCTACCATTCTATCTTCTAATTCAGTAATCCTTTCTTCTGCCTCTGTTATTCTACTATCTGTTGCCTCCAGAGTGTTTTTGATCTCATTTATTGCATTATTCATTATATATTGACTCTTTTTTATTTCTTCTAGGTCCTTGTTAAACCTCTCTTGCATCTTCTCAATCCTTGTCTCCAGGCTATATATCTGTGATTCCATTTTGATTTCAGGATTTTGGATCATTTTCACTGTCATTATTCGGAATTCTTTATCAGGTAGATTCCCCATCTCTTCCTCTTTTGTTTGGTTTGGTGGGCATTTATCCTGTTCCTTTACCTGCTGGGTATTCTTCTGTCTCTTCATCTTGTTTATATTGCTGAGTTTGGGGTGGCCTTTCTGTATTCTGGCAGTTTGTGGATTTCTCTTTATTGTGGAGTTTCCTTGCTGTGGGTGGGGTTGTACAGGTGGCTTGTCAAGGTTTCTTGGTTAGGGAAGCTTGTGTCGGTGTTCTGGTGGGTGGAGCTGGATTTCTTCTCTCTGGAGTGCAATGAAGTGTCCAGTAATGAGTTATGAGATGTCAATGATTTTGAAGTAACTTTGGGTAGCCTGTATACTGGAGCTCAGGGCTGTGTTCCTGTGCTGCTGGAGAATTTGCATAGTATGTCTTGCTCTGGAACTTGTTGGCCCTTGGGTGGTGCTTGGTTTCAGTGTAGGTATGGAGGCGTTTGATGACCTCCTGTCAATTAGTGTTCCCTGGAGTCAGGAGTTCTCTGGTGTTCTCAGGGTTTGGACTTAAGCCTCCTGCTTCTGGTTTTCGGTCTTATTTTTACAGTAGTCTCAAGACTTCTCCTTCTATACAGCACTGTTGATAAAACATCTAGGTTAAAGATGAAAAGTTTATCCACAGTGAGGGACACCCAGAGAGGTTCACAGAGTTACATGGAGAAGAGAAGAGGGAGGAGGGAGTTGGAGGTGACCCGAATGAGATGAGGTGGAATCAATAGAGGAGAGAGCAAGCTAGCCAGTAATCACTTCCTTACGTGCACTCCACAACTGGACCACTCAGAGATGTTCATGGAGTTATACAGAGAAGAGAAGAGGGAGAAAGGAGACAGAGGTGGCCAGGAGAATAAAAGGGGGGAATCAAAAGGAGAGAGACAGATCCAGCCAGTAATCAGTTCCCTAAGTGTTCTTCACCGTCTGCAACACACAGAGATTCACAGAGTTGGGTAGAGAAGAGAGGGGGGTAGGGAGGAGACAGAGGCAACCTGGTGGAGAAAAAGGAGAGCCCCAAGGGGAAGAGAGCAGTCAAGCTGGTAATCTCTCTCCCAAGTAAAAATGGGTACTGAAGATTGGGTTCTTAAGGGTACAAAATTGATAAGAAATACCAAAAAGCACAGATTAAAAATATAGAGTAGAGTTTGGAATTTCAAAAATACAATATTAAAGAAAAGAAGGAAAAAAAAAGAAAGAAAAAAAAGTCACAAAAATTATGTAAAATATATATATATGAAGTTTGCTTTTAAAAAATAGGGTCTTTTTTTTTTGCAAAGTAATAGTAGATTATAAAAGTGAAAATTAAAAGAGTAATAGAGGACTTAAAATTAAAAAAAATTTTTTTTTAAAAGAATGATAGTAAAAATAGTAAAAATATATCTAGGACTTTCTCTGGTGTTGTTGTGGGTATTGTGGGGTCAGTTCATTTTCGGATAGTTCCTTGGTCTGGCTTATATTTCTCAAGATCTATAGGCCCCTTCCCATGTAGTCGGTACTAACGACAGGGTTTTAATCTATTGCACCTGTCACTTTCAAGGCGATTCCCTCTGTTTTAGCTTCTTCTGTTTGCTGGTCTCTTCAGTGTCTGATTTCCACCCTGACACAAAGTGGGCTGTGGTGGACACTTTCTTTTAGGCTCACTTGTTCAGTCGCGCTGTGGGGAGGGAGGGACGCTGCAAACAAATAACACTGGCGTGTGCTTGCAATGCCTCAGCCACACTGGGCCTGCCCCCACTCACAGCACGTGTGCCCTCCCTGCCCACACTGCTCAGGCTCCAGGTTGCTCCGCTGGGAACCATCCGAGGCTGGCCCTGGGCTGCATGCACCTCCCAGGTCTAAGCCGCTCAGGTTCAGGCACTCGGATAGTCCTCAGAGGTGCAGACTCAGTTGGGCCTGCGTTTTGTGCCCTTTCCAGGTCCAAGCAGCTCAGGTGATGAGGTGTTTGGAGAGCACGATCGCTGTGACTTATCGCCTCCCCCATCCCTGCTGCTCAGTTTTCTGGGTGTACAACCGGCGCAACTTCTCAGGCAGATGTTGACTGTCCAGAACCCCAAGAAGTCTTAGTTAGCAAAGAAGCCTGCTTGCAGTTTGGTAGATAATGTCTCTCTGGGGCTGCGATTGCCCCCTTCCAGCTCTGGCTGCCTGTCACTGGACGGGGATGGTCTGCAGCCAGCTATCTCTGTTCAGTCCTTTGTTTTGTGCGTGGGCCTGGCAGTGTCTTAGGTTAGGGCTGGCTTTGCGCGTGGTAGCTATCCAGCAGTCTGGTTTGCTAGCCCAAGTTAATTCCCTCAGATTGCATTCGGGGCATTCAGGCCCAGTCCTTACTCTAAGCAATGCAGCCCTTGCCTCCCTGCCCAGCCCCCACTTGCTAGTGGAGGGTGCAGGCGTCTGCGCTGCTTCTCCGCTGGGGGAGTTACCTGTTGGGCTTGTAATCTGTGGGTTTTAATTATTTATTTATTTTTCCTGCCTGTTATGTTGCCCTCTGTGCTTCCAAGGCTCGCCACAGACTCGGCAGTGAGAGTGTGTCCTGGTGTTTGGAAACTTCTCTCATTTTACGACTCCCTTCCTGGGATGGAGCTCCGTCCCTACCTCTGTTGTCTCTATTTTTTGTCTTTTATATTTTTTCCTACCCCCTTTCGAAGACATTGGGCTGCTTTTCTGGGTGCCTGATGTCCTCTGCCAGCATTCAAAAGTTGTTTTGTGGAATTTACTCAGCGTTTAAATGTTCTTTTGATGAATTTGTGGGGGAGAAAGTAGTCTCCCCGTCCTATTCCTCTGCCATCTTAGGACCACCCCACTATGTTCTGCATCTTGATATGGGTTTGGGTTACACAGGCTTTGAATTTGCCAAAGTTATTTGAATGTATATGCTTAAGTCTTGTGTGTTACATTGTATTCAAATTTTATTTCAGTATATTCTTAAAAAGAATTGTAAACAAATATTGAATTCTCACTAATGCTGAAATATATAGGGAGATGTGTCCCACTGTCTGCAATTTTATTTTTTTAATTAATTAATTAATTTTAATTGGAAGCTAATTACTTTACAATATTGTGGTGGTTTTTGCCATACATCGACATGTATCAGCCACTGGTGTACATGTGTCCCCCCAACCTGAACCCCCCTCCCACCTCCCTTGTCTGCAATTTTAAAATGCATCAAAAAAATAAATAAATAACATATTAATGGATAGGTGGATAAAAGGATGAAAAAAGAATTGAATAGGTATATAATAAGCATGTACATAGTAAAATGTTAACTGAAGAACCTAGGTAGGGAATATAGGTGTTCACTATAAAGTTCTCCCAATTTTTCTGCATGTTTGAAAATTTTCCTAATAAAATGTTGGCAAAAATCTGCTTCCTCATTTACCAAGTTTCCTTAGCATTAAGTATTGAATAGGGGCTTCTCTGGTGGCTCAGTGGTAAACCAGTCTTCTTGCATTCTACCTCCTGCATAGCTCTCAGATCCTAACTTCTCTCCATTCCCTCTGCCACTGTTTCAGTTCCAGTCAAATCATCTGTCTGGATTACTGTTCCCAGAAGCAGCTTCTTACTTCTGGCCTTGTTTCACTCCATTGTCTTTCTCCAAATTGTATTGTGTGCTCTTTTATTTATTATTATTTTTTAAAAATACTTATTTATTTTCTTTATCTGGTTGGGCTAGATCCTCTTTGTGGCCTGTGGGATCTCATTCCCTAACCAGGGATTGAACCTGGGCCCCCTGCATTGAGAGCACGGCATCTTAGCCACTGGAGCACCAGGGAAATCCCTGTGCTCTTTTAATTACACAAATCTGATCAGGTCCCTTTCCCCTGAAAAGTTTTCAATGTTGTCCCATTGCCCTCTAGATAAAGTCCACATTCTTTAACCCTTATCAAGGATCTTTAGGGTCTGGACCCTGATTAGAGTTTCAATCCCATCCCTGGTCATTCACTCTCCTTTTCCCCTTTTTCTCTCCACTAGGTATTGGAATGAATAGTCAATAGGTATTAGAATGAATGAGTTTCTTTGTGCCTCAATTTTCTTATCTATAAGATGGAGACATCTGCTTCTCTTGCAATTATGATAATCAGAAATAATATCTGTGTCATGCCTGCTGCATTGCTGGGTGCATAGTAGGCACTTGATAAATGGTAATTTTTAAACTAATGGTAACTTTTGTTAAAATATGACCAATATTCTAAGAAATGATGTCTAAACTCAAGTGATGTAAAATAATGATTCAAATATTGTATTTCTAAGTTTGGTCCTGTCATTTATTGAATACTTTTTTTTCATATTTATTTATTTGGTTTGGCTGTGCTGGGTCCTCATTGCTGTGGGCAGGCTTTCTCTGGTTGCAGTGAGTCGGGGCTACTCTCTAGTTGCAGCATGTGGGCTCAGTAATTGTGGTGCACGGGCTTAGTTGTCCTGAGGCATGTGGGATCGTCCCTGACCAGTGATTGAACCCATGTTCCCTTTTCCCTGGGAAGCCCATAGTTCGAAGGGAGAAAGAAGTTTTTTAGTTTTGGGTTCATTTGTTGGTTTTAAGAAGGTAAATTGTTAGCATGAAATGCAGGAGGCCCTGGTTGGATTCCTGGGTCAGAAAGATCCACTGGATAAGGGATAGGCTACCCACTCCAGTATTCTTGGGCTTCCCTTGTGGCTCAGCTGGTAAAGCATCCGCCTTGCAATGTGGGAGACCTGAGTTTGATCCCTGGGTCAGGAACATCCCCTGGAGAAGGGAAAGGCCACCCACTCCAGGATTCTGGCAAAGAGTCGGACGTGACTTTCACTTCACTTCATTTGTTGGTTTTAAGAAGGTAAAATGTTAGCATGTTAAAATGAGCCAGTAAACAGGAAAAAGTGTACCTCCCTCATTATTAACAAGAGGTTAAGAATGTTTGGAATGCTCAGGACAGCCCTGGTTTATACCTGCTGTCCCATTGTAATGGTTAACTGTACCTCTTTCACACTTCACACTGTGACAATGTGGGAGATAACTTTTATGGTCAACCTAGACAAGGGGGAAGCCCAGGATGGGTCCAGATTTGGCTAATGTTGAAAGTGAAAGAGTTGGGCCCAAAAAATGAAAAAAGTTTTCATCTGTGTGTGTGTAGTTTTTTTTTTTTTTTTTAACCCCTCCTGAGAGAGTACTCATCTAGTGGTTTCTACTTCCTTTGTGTACTAGGGAAGGAATGTCCCAGTCCTAGGGAGATGTGAAACCATTTATCTCAGATAGGGACTCAAGCCCAGCCAAAACCCAGTTTAGGACTTGAACCCAGTAGCTGGGACTCAGACTCAGCCAAAACCCTGCTTGGGACTTGACCCCAGTCAAAACCCAGTTTGGGACTTGAACCCACATGGCTGGGACTTGAACCCAGCCAAAACCCATGGTACCTGGTTTTAGGGCCTAATAAAGCTCAGGTTCTTGATGTCTCATCACAGAAAGAATTCAGTGAGAGACAAAGTGGTAGGCAAGAAAATGATTTATTCAGATTTAGAGAGAAGCACACTCCACAGACAGAGTGTGGGCAATCGCAGAGGGCAAGTGCAGCCGTGTGGCCTGGTTAGTTTTTATAGGCTGGGTAATTTCATATGCTAGTGAGTGGGAGGATTATTCCAACTATTTTTGGGAAAAGGTGGAGATTTCCAGGATTTGGGCCACTGCCCACTCCTTAGTCTTTTGACAGTGCATGGAACTGTCAAGGCACCTCTGGGTCTGTCATTTCACTTGTTGATTGACGATCAAGGTCTGGTCTTGTCTGCCATCTTGGTCCCATTTGGTTCTAACTGGCCTATGTTGTGTCCTTCAGTTCAGCTCATTCACTCAGTTGTGTCCAACTCTTTGTGACCCAATGGACTGCAGCATCCCAGGCTTCCCTGTCCATCACCAACTTCTAGAGCTTGCTTAAACTCATGTCCATCGAGGTGCCATCCAACCATCTCATTCTCTGTCATCCCCTTCTCCTGCCCTCAATCTTTCCCAGCATCAGGGTCTTTTCTAATGAGTCAGTTCTTTGCATCAGGTGGTCAAAGTATTGGAGCTTCAGCTTCAGCGTCAGTCCTTCCAATGAATATTCAGGACTAATTTCCTTTAACACTGACTGGTTTGACCACCTTGCAGTCCAAGGGACTTTCAAGAGTCTATTCCAACACCACAGTTCAAAAGCATCAATTCTTTGGCACTCAGCTTTTTTTATGGTCCAACTCTCATATCCATACATGACTACTGGAAAAACCATAGGTTTGACTAGATGGACCTTTGTCGGCAAAGTAATGTCTCTGCTTTTTAATATGCTGTCTAGGTTGGTTGTAGCTTTTCTTTCAAGGAACGTCTTTTAATTTCATGGCTGCAATCACCATCTGCAGTAATTTTGGAGCCCAAGAAAATAAAGTCTCTCACTGTTTCCATTGTTTCCCATCTATTTGCCATCAAGTGATGGACTATGTCATTCTTTCAAAAACTGTGCCCTACCCCTTTCCCTGCTGTTACAGATGGAGAAGAAGCCAGAAAGAGAGATGGATTCGGACAGTTTATGACAGAAATGACAGGAGAAACTGGCCAAAGTCAAGTGGCATCTCTAAGGTCACCAACCTGGTGGCATGGTCAGAATTCAAAACCAGGCCTGCCCAGCTCTCAAGTTAACTCCAGAGATAATTTGCGCTCTTTCTACAATATCTGTCTCCCGTCCTCATTAGAGTGTATCTATCATGTCTCCTATCAGCCCTCTATTGTATGTTCAGGCCACTCTCTGAGCAAGGGTGCCTTTCTCCTCTCCCCATCACAACCATCACCACCATTCTGGAAGACTTTCCAAGCACAAGTAAATGAAATAAACATTAGGCATCCTCTTCTTGGCATCTCTTCTAAAAGAAAAGATTTGGTGGGAAATTACTTGGAAATTTTGTCAAAACTGCAGTTTGGATTATGCCAAAATATCACCATGTTGTTCCTTCTGTGTCTTGTTACTCATTTGTTTGTTGTTGGTGTTTTCTTTTTTTCTTCTTCTTCTTCTTTTTTTTAAATAGCTTTGAGCAACTACCAGGTGTCAGGCACTGTCCTCAGGAACTCAGGAACCAAAAAAAAGATAAGATCCTAGCCCTCAAGGCATGATCAGGCTAATAACAACAAAAAAGGTAATCACAATACAGGCTGAGAAGCAATGCAGAAGTACATACCAGATACCAGTGATAACACAAGAATAAGAATAAACTCTGCTTGGGAGCACTAGGGAACCTTCTCTGAAAGGGTTAAATATACTAGGCATCCTGAAAAAGGAAGACCAGTTGACAAAAGAGGAGGGCACTCTGGGCCAAGGCCTTGAGTTAGGGGTGGACCAGCATGGCTTGTGTAGGAACTCCAAGTAGGATGCTGGAGCTTGCTCATGGTACTAATAATAACCACCATCTGTTACATAACTTAGTATATTCACATTCACAACAACCCTAGAAAGTACTTCATTAATCTCCCCATTATACAGATGAGTAAATTGAGGCTGGGAGATTAGTAACTTGCCCAAAATCATGTAGCTAGGAAATAGTATCAGCTGGCCTTGAACTCTGGACTCTAGGATTGTTCCTCTATAAAACAAGTTCAGAAAAATAAGAGGGAGAACAGCAGGAAAGGAGCTATTTGAAGGTGAGATTCTTTCATCTGCATTGCATTACAAGGGTTTTCATTTAAACTCTAATAAAGTAAGGGAAATTCTAATGAGTAATGAAACTTTTAAAAGAGTAAGGCAATGGCAACGTGACAGTATGCTAAAGAGGTTTTACTTTTTTCTAAAGGTAAAGATATTAAAGGGTTTTACACACATTTACGGAGAAAGCAATGGCACCTCACTCCAGTACTTTTGCCTGGAAAATCCCATGGACAGAGGAGCCTGGTAGGCTGCAGCCCATGGGGTCACAAAAAGTCGTACACGACTGAGCGACTTCACTTTCACTTTTCACTTTCATGCATTGGAGAAGGAAATGGCAACCCACTCCAGTGTTTTTGCCTGGAGAATCCCAGGGACGGGGGAGCCTGGTGGGCTGCCATCTATGGGGTCGTACAGAGTCGGACACGACTGAAGTGACTTAGCGATTAGCGACACACATTTAAGGATTTAAGCATAAATAATCAAAAGTGATGGACTTCCCTGGTGGTCCAGTGGACAAGAATCTGCCTGCCAATGCAGGAGAAGTCAATGAAGGGAACACGGGTTCTATCCTTGGTCCAGGATGATTCCACATACAGCGGAGCAACTAAGCCCATGTGCCACAACTACTGAAGCCTGCTCACTCTAAAGCCTCTGCTCTACAATAAAAGAAGCCACCACAATGAGAAGCCCATACACCACAATGAAGAGTAGCACCTGCCCACTGCAACTAGAGAAAGCCCTTGCTCAGCAACGAAGACCCAGCACCACCATAAATTAATTTTTTAAAGTAGTTGCATCAAGCATTCCATGAAGTATAACAGTAAGTGGGAGGGAGAATAATATGTTAGTTAATGAAAAGATGGAGAGAATGTAGAGAAAAGGAAACCCTCTTGCACTGTTTTTGGGAATGTAAATTAACAGAGCCACTATGGAAAACAGTATGGAGATTCCTTTAAAAACTAGGAATAAAACCACCATATGACCCAAGAATCCCACTACTAGGCATATACCCTGAGGAAACCAAAGTTGAAAAGGACACATGTACCCCCAGTGTTCATTGCAGCACTATTTACAATAGCTAGAACATGGAAGCAGCCTAGATGTCCATCGACAGATGAATGGATAAAGAAATTGTGGTACATACACACAATGGGATATGACTCAGCCATTAAAAGGAACACATTTGAGTCAGTTCTGTTGAGGCGGATGAACCTAGAGCCTATTATACAGAGTGAAGTAAGTCAGAAAGAGAAAAACAAATATCACATACTAACACATATATATGGAACCTCGAAAGATGGTACTGATGAAATTATTTTCAGGGAGACATAGACATAGAGAACAGACTTATGGACACAGGGGTGGGGAGAAGGAAGGAGAGGGTGGGATGTATGGAGAGAGTAACATGGAAATTTACATTACGCTATGTAAAATAGATAGCCAGTGGAAATTTGCTGTATGACTCGGGGAACTCAAACTGGGGCTCTGTAGCAACCTAGAGGGGTGGGAGGTGGGAGTTGGGAGGGAGGTTCAAGGAGGGGATATATACATACCTATGGCTAACTCGTGTTGATGCTTGGCAGAAACCAACACAATTCTGTAAAACATTTATCCTTCAATTAAAATATTAATTAATTTTTTAAAAAGTAGTTGCATCAAGCACTCAGTGAATTATAACAGTAAGAGAATAATCTGTTAGTTCACTAAAAGATGGAGTCTCCACATGTGCAACACTGTGCCAGGTAGGATGGGAAAAAGCTTCACCTTTTCCAAAGCCTTAGTATATTTTGCTCCATAAGTATCACTGAGACTGTGCACTTACCTTTAGAAAGAGACTTGAGCTTCTTGGAGGAAGCTGACATTGCAATTAGCCTGCTTACAGAATAACAGCAAGTAGAAGCTGACTAAAGAAACATGCAACTTTTGATTTTAAGTGACTTATAATCCAAATCATCAATTCTGTTCCCTGGTCTCAGTATCAACTTTTTTTTCCTCTCTAGGGTTTTTGGTTTTTTTTTTTTTAATTTAAATATAGTTGATATTCAGGCTTCCCTGGTGGCTCAGTGGTAAAGAATCCACCTGCCAATGCATGAGATGCGAGTTGGATCCCTGGGTCAGAAAGATCCCCTAGAGAAGGAAATGGCAACCCATTGCAGTATTATTGCCTGGGAAATCCCATGGGCAGAGGAGCCTGGTGGATTACAGTCCATGGGGTCTCAAAGAGTTGGATACAACTTAGCGACTGAAAAAAAAAAAGTTGATTGTTTTTAAAAGTGTTGTGTTAGTTTCTGCTGTACAGCAAAGTGACTCAGTTATACATACATACATATATATATATATATATATATACACACACACATTCTTTTTTATATTCTTTGCCATTATGGTTTATCATAGGATTTTGATTACAGTTCTCTGTGCTATATAGTAGGACCTTATTGTTTAGCGCTAGCAATTTTCTGTCCAGAGTCCTTGATATATTGTAACACCACCTCTTGCTCTTTACTCTTTTTGCAGCAAACATCTCGGAGAAAAAGAGGAGTTGCAGTCACACTAGGTTTGTGGTGATGTCATAAGCAGGAAAAGTATGGAATCTGTAACTGAGGCAATAGGAAGGAGTGGTCTGATCCTAGGGTTAAAGGTAGAGGAGAAGAGAGCACAGGATCAAAGGTCAAATTCTAAGCACTGCAAGAAGTCTGGAGACCTGTTACACTATGCACACATGCATGTAGTCACTCTGTCGTGTCTGACTCTTTGTGACCCCATGGACTGTAGACCTCCAGGCTCCTCTGTTCACAGAGTTTTCCAGGCAAAAGTGCTGGAGTGGGTTGCCATTTCCTTCTGTACAGTATCTTCCCAACCCAGGGATCGAACCCACGTCTCCCACGTCTCCCTCATTGGCAGGTGGATTCTTTACCACTGAGCCACATGCCCCTTAACTGGCATTCAGACAAAGACCACTCCCCAAGATGTGAGTAGGTACTGAATGAAAAGATTCGGTACTCATGGGGAAATGCTCAGTTAAACTAAACAGATACTTGTTTATTTTTGTTTATCGCTACAATATTTCTCAGGGCTTTTAAAATGCTAGCATGAAGCCAGTTTTCTTACACATCATCTGTTAATCTTTCTAGAACTCTGTTCACTGAAAAACTTGGGGACAGTGCTTCTCAAAGTGCAATCTGCAGAATCCCCTAAACTCTCACAGATCCTCCAGGAGATAAACAACAAACAAACAAACAAAAACTGGAGACAAAGCGTTTAAAGCTATTATAAGTAATCTGATTGCCACAATATCCAAGGCCATGATCAGAGGGCTTGTTGTATAGGGTACAGAACAGTGTGGGTGTTGCAGGTTGCAGGGCAGGTGGCATAGGGTGTTAGCCTTGTCCTAGTCACGTGCAGCAGAATCACATATAGATTGCACAGCAGAGTTTGCTGATCACTGGTTTAAGAAACACTGATGAGCCCAATCTCTGTTGTACACACTGGGTGTTGACACCAAGAGACATAAAGTGACTTGTTCAAGGTCATGAGGGTCAGTAGCAAAGGGCTGACTCTAAGGATTGCCCATCAGGGGAGCCAGATGGAAGGAAAAATTAAAAAATAGAAGAAAAATGTCACTTGAAAATGATTTCATGACAGTGGTTCTGATTTTTAAGTGGCATTTATCTAGCAGGTCTCCATGCAGCCCCTCCCAGGATCCCTACAAAGAAGATGAAAATTCAGTCAGCTAGACAAAGCTGAAATCTGCTAAGACCCTCCATGATAAGCAGGACTGAGGAAATTCAGTCTTGAAATAGTTCATACCTGGAAACAGTGGGAGAACAGGGTGTAGCTCCTTCCTTTGTCTGGCATTGACCCAGACTCAGGAGTAGGCAGGTAACAAATGAGTGAAGCTGGCCAAGCGAGAGGTAGGAGGCGGTGAGCAGGGACTGCGGCCAACCAGAGAGAAGGTGACCTTGTCCACAGGCACCTCTGCTCCTCAGCTCTAGCCAGCTGCCGCCATGAGAAATGCAGGCCTAGCTTTGTCACATCTTTTTTAATATATTATTTTCACCTTTGACTTTTTGTTTTGAGATATTACAGATGCACAGGTAGCTGTAAGAAGTGTTAGCCACCAGGGTTCTTGGCCTCCTTAATCAATAGAAATTGATAGGAGGCCAGATAAGAAATTCAGACAAGGCTTTACAGGGACCCCTGCTCAGCAGGAGGGAGCCAAAACAAATAACTGGTTTCCTTGTTCACTCCCTAAGGAGGGGCGAGCTGGTTCCTTATATGGGATAAGGGTAAGGGTGGGTCCAGGGGTGGGGCCTGAGGGGGTGGCTCAGGTGGTTTGCCTTGGTGGTGTTATGTGGGTTTTGGGTCTTTTTGTATCTTCATAATTTGCCCCAACTGCACATGCAGTTATTTTTAATCCCTTATAGTTTCTTTGTATTCTGTTGTTGAGATGTTTGTCCAGGTGCAAAGCACTGCAGCAAAGGGCCCCAGGTCCCAGTCTGTCTCAGAAGTAATACAGATAGCTGTAGCAGCACTATTTACAATAGCCACTGCTTGGAAGCAACCTAAATGTCCATCGGTAGATGCATGTTCTATGTAGATGTTATGAAAGAAAATGTAATTTAGAAGAATAACTGAAAAAGAACTCTGCTGTACTAGATTCATTCCTATGTTCATCTCTATACCTTTTCCAAACTTTCTTTCCTCTAACATTCCTTCTTCACTGCTTCTCACCTATTCACACCCTTTCTTTTCTTTTAGGGTGGATGTGAGTGATCATATAATTTATTGTCCAAACTGGAACCGTTTTGAGAGTGAAACTGGCATGGTTGATATTTTCGCTGGAAAAACAGGCATAAAACAGGACTTTTCCAGGGACACTGGAACGTAGTATTACCCTGTTTTAAACTCTCGTGTCCTCAGTTTCCACCTTAATAAAATGAGGGATTTGGAACAAGTGACTTTTAGGGACTCTTCCGGTCTCCTCTTCCTTTTTTTGGCTGCTTCAGGTCTTAGTTGCAGCATTCGGGATCTTGTTTCCTGACCAGGGGTTAAACCCCAGCCCCCTGCATTGGAAGTCTAGAGTCTTGGCCACTAGACCACCAGGGAAGTCCTGACCCTTCCAGTCTTAACCTTCGAAGAGTCTACTGTTCTGATTTAAAGTGCTTCATCCATGAAATTCAGTCTTACTCAGAAAACCTCAGATGTCACAAGGTCTCAGAACCACTCTTTCCCATCACAGATCCGCTGAATGCTGAGAAGCAGCCAAGGTGCTGAGTTAGCGAAGGCAGTTCAGCCTCTCTGCCCTCCCCTCCACGTCCCATGGAGGTCTGATGCCTGCAAGGGAACGGGCAGGTTAGACTCATCTGCTCAGAAGCGTTTCTGGGTAAAAAGGGCAGGCCCGCTGCTTGTCCAGGCAAACAGGATACGAGTCTTTCCTGCTAAGTAAGAGACTAAGAGAGAAAGCATACCTGCCCAGTCCCTTGGGGGATTCCCCGGCCCCAACCCCCAACTCCAGCTTCCCCCAGAAGACTGGAGAAAAGTCTCAGCAACGTTGCTGTTTTTTTCTTCCCAAAAGTCCCTGTGTTTACAGTCTCTCAGTGTCAGTTGGAGAAGGAAATGACAACCCACTCTTGCCTGGAAAACCCCATGGACAGAGGAGCCTAGTAGGGTACAGTCCATGGGGTCGCAAAGAGTCGGACACGACTGAGCAACTAAACTAAACTAGTGTCAGAGCCTGCTGAGTTGTTGTAGCAGGAACCAGAGGAAACGAGATTTTCAAAGAAAAACAGCAAAAAATGACCGTTTAAAACTGTCAAGTGCAAGCTCTTACTCTAAGGATGCTAACATTATTCCAAACCTTTCTAGAATGATTCTTAGCATCTTGAACCACAATTTTTTTAGATCCTTAATAATGGTAAATCATCACACTTTTGAGAGCTAGTTTGATTCTCTGACACATTAATCAAATCTTAAAATCATGAGAAAGTGAGCGACCAAATGCCGCTAATTATAAAACTGGGAGAATGAAGATCCTGTGAAGTGTATGTGCTCCCTAAGGATCCTTTCAAAGACAAAAGACTCTGGAACCATTTTGTGCAGAACTATGATGAGGAGATAATCTCTCCTAGAGTTTAACATTGCCCCTACAATTACTGAGCTGAACACAGACCATAAGGGGGAGGACTTCCCTGGCGGTGCAGTGGTTAGAACTCCACCCTTCAAGTAGAGGGGCTGCGGGTTTGATCGCTGGTTGGGCAATTAGGATCCCACATGCTGCATGCACAAGGCCTAAAAATTAAAAAAAAAAAAAAAAAAAAGCCAAGGGGCGCTTCCCTTTTCACAGAATAAGGCCTTTTATGATCTGGCCCCACCAACTATCCAGCCCCACCTCCCCACTTTCCAGGTTCCTTGAAACTTACTCTTGGCCATGGCAAACTAACTGAATGTGTGTTCTTAGCTTCGTGTGTATATATCTGTGGGCTTCCCTGGTGGCTCAGGCAGTAAAGAATCTGCAATGCAAGAGACACAAGTTCGATCTCTGGGTAGAGAAGATCTCCTGGAGAAGGAAATGGCAACCCACTCCAGTATTCTTGCCTGGAAAACCCCATGAACAGAGGAGCCTGGCTACTCCCGCGCTGGGATATAGTCTATGGGGTTGCAAAGAGTTGGACACACTAAGCGACTAACACGCACACACACACATGTATCTGTACTTGGTATTCTGTCTACTTTGTCCACTTGATGAATTCTTACTTGCCTTTCAAATTTAATTTCACATTCTATGAAGCCTTCCCTAACTTCTGGAGCCAGAATTAATAGTTCCTTACACCTTGTAATATCTTTATTATAGCCATCGTTTCTTGTTTACATGTCTGTCTCCACTCTAGTCTGAGTCCCTTGAGGACAGTTCCAGGTCTTTTCACCTCTGTATCCTCAGTACCTACAACTTCTAGGCACATGGTAGAAGCTGAATGTACGTTTGCTAAAGGGGTGACTGCATACTTACAGCATAGGTTCCTGTGGGCGCCACATCTCAACAAAGGCACACGATATGGAGCGCCCTCTGGTGGAACCCAAAGAAGCTCCAGGGTAAAGACCTAAAACAGTTCCAGTTTTAACTTTGCTTATTTTTGTATCTCAGTAAAGATCCCAGGTGGCGCTAAAGCACCCGACTGTCAATGCAGGAGATGCAAGAGATGCGGTTCAATCCCTGGATCGGGAAGATCCCCTGGAAAAGTAAATAGCAACCCACTCCAGTATTCTTGCCTGGAGAATCCCATGGACAGAGGAACCTGGTGGGCTACAGTCCATAGGGTCTCAAAGAGTCAGACACCACTGAAGCGACTTGGCACACAAAGATCCCTGGATCGGGAAGATCCCCTGGAGAAGTGGCAACCCGCTCCAGTTTTCTTGCCTGGAAAATCTCATAGACAGAGGAGCCTGATGGGCTACAGGCCATAGAGTCCAAAGAGTGGAATACAGCTGAGCACACACCCACACAAAGATCATTCATGACTGAAGGCTACACACTGATCAGCAGTTTTCCTCCTTACACTGTTTTCAGCCTAGGAGCCATCATGAAAGGAGGGGAGCAACTACAGTCTATAATATATAGTAGATTCTATTTGAAAATGGATAATGTAATAAATTATAATTGTCAGGATATGTATCCTACTTTTATTCAGTCATTCTAGGTCTTCATTATTGAATGAATGATTCAACCTGGAGTTCTGAAACAGAATTTGGAATGTATTCTTTCACTCATTTATTTAATAAATAATGATTTGATTAAAGAAATTGAGTCTACGCTTAAGGATCACCTGATATATGCCCCACACTGTGCTGAAGAAACATTAGAAGATGCCTTAGCCAGCTGTAAGAAATTCACAGATAGTTGATACTAGAACCTTCCATCTGCAAAGCACTGTGCAAAGCATTTGAAGACATTGCATCCTTTAATTCTCAATATTCTTTTTAACAGAAGAAAATGAGAACGGTGATAAGAAGTGATTTGCCTCGCTATCCAGCTCAGTCCCCCTATAAAGTATGTGGAAGAATCGGGGCCCAGTCTGGGAATTCTGTATTTAAATCCAAAACTTTTCCCATGGGTTTTTCACAAAGCCCCACAGAGTCAAAGGCAATTTCTTGTCTAGCTTTTTACTATAGAGAATTTCAAACACATACAACAGTATACAAAATGGTATAATGACCCCTAGGTACCTATCACCCAGCTCCAATTATAAGCAACCCTCAGTCAACTTATTCACATTTATACCTTGACCTACCCATCTAATCTTATTTTGAACAAATTGAAGAAATCATACCATTTTACCCATAAATGTAATTTCAATGCCACTGTCACACATAAAAAAATGAACATTTCCTAAATATTAAATATCTAGTGTTAAAATTTCCAATTATATCATAAATGTTTTTACAACTTATCATTTTTTTTTTTGGCTGTGCCACACGGCTTGTGGGATCTTAATTCGCCATCCAGGGATCGAACCTACCCCTCAAGTGGAAGTGCAGAGTCTTAAGCACTAGACCACCAGGGGAGTCCCTTCAGTTTATATATTTGAATTAGGATCCAAATAATGTGCTAAATTTGCAATTGATCTATATATTTCCTAAGTCTCTTTTAATCTATATGTTCCTCTTCATCCCTTTTTTTATTTCCTTGCAAATTACATTTAAAGAAACTGGGTCACTTGTCTCTGGATTTTTTCAGAGTCTGAATTTTTGGCTTGCGTTGCTAGGATGTTATATAATATATTCCTCTGTATTTCCTATAAATTGCTATCGGATTTAGAGCAATGATTCTCAATCTTTAGTGGGCATCAGAGTGTCTTCTGAATGGTTTGTCAAAACAGCTTGCTGGACCTCACCTTGAGAGTTTCTGTTTCTGGTCTGAGGCAAGTCCTGAAATTTTACATTTCTAACAGGTTGTCAGCTGATGCTGACTACACCTAAGAGTCATGCTTAGTCAAGAGTCTACTTGGTCAAGTAGACTTGACCAAGACTCAGTCAGATTCAGAGTTGATTCTACCTCATAGATGATATGGTGTTCTTCCTGTCTTTTTTTGGTGATGTTAGCAGTCTTTGATACTCAGTGTCTAGAACTACTCCTTCATTAGGTGTTACAAAACAATGAGTTCTAATTCTATCATTCCTGCTTCATTTACTAGCCTGGCTACTTCTAGGAAGAGAATTTCCCTCATCTACAAAATGGTTACCCAGCTAGTTCACTAGTATCATCCAATGGTTACCACTTCGAGATTTTTTGTGTATGTGTTTGTTTGTTTGTAGGTCATTATAAACTCATGGTGTTAAACGTATTCGGTGCATTGCAAACATCATTCCCAGGTGGCACTAGTGATAAAGAACCCGCCAGCCAGTGCAGGAGAAAAAGAGACAGGGGTTTGATCCCTGGGTCAGGAAGATCCCCTGGAGGCAGGCACAGCAACCCACTCCGGTATTCTTGTCTGGAGAATCCCATGGACAGAGGAGACTGGCGGGCTACAGTCCATAGGATCACAGTCAGAAATGACCCAAGCGACTTAGCATGCACATACAAACATCAACAACCTCAGAAGTGCAGATGATACCACTCCAATGGCAGAAAGTGAAGAGGAACTAAAGAACCTCTTGATGAGGGTGAAAGAGGAGAGTGAAAAGATATGCAGGTAGAACCCATAGCTGCCTATTATGGTAACTGGCACACTACAGGTGCAACCTGGAATTCTTGCCCTTGTGATCCTGCAACAGAGTGTGTGTCTGCGTGTGAGTGTGCATGTGTGTGTGTGTGTATGTGTGTGTGTGTGTGTGAAGTTGCTTCAGTCATGTCCAACTCTTTGCGACCTTATGGACTGCAACTCGCCAGGCTCCTCAGTCCATGGGATTCCAGGCAAGAATCCTGGACTGGGTCGTCATGCCCTTCTCCAGGGGATCTTCCCAACCCAGGGATAGAACCCATCTCTTATGTCTCTTGCATTGACAGCCGGGTTCTTTAGCACTGCTGCCACCTGGGAATCCTCCAAAGGAATATAGGAGAGGGAAAATCTTCCTTGAAGCACAAGCTGGACTCAGGATTGCAGGGAGAAATATCAATAACCTCAGATATGCAGATGATACCACTCTAATGACAGAAAGTGAATAGGAATTAAAGAGCCTCTTGATGAAAATGAAAGAAGAGAGTGAAAAAGCTGACTTACAACTCAACATTCATAAAACTATGATCATGGCATCTGGTCCCATCACTTCATGGCAAATAGATGGAAAACAATGGAAACAGTGATGGACTTTATTTTCTTGGGCTCCAGAATCACTGTGGATGGTGACTTCAGTCATTATATTAAAAGATGCTTACTCTTTGGAAGAAAAACTACGACAAACCTCAATTCAGTCCAGTCGCTCAGTTGTGTCCGACTCTTTGCAACCCCATGGACTGCAGCACACCAGGCCTCCCTGTCCATCACCAACTCCTGGAGTTTACTCAAACTCATGTCCATTGAGTTGGTGATGCCATCCAACCATCTCATCCTCTGTTATCCCCTTCTCCTCCTGCCTTCAACCTTTCCCAGCATCAGGGTCTTTTCAAATGAGTCAGTTCTTCACATCAGGTGGCCAAAGTATTGGAGTTTCAGCTTCAGCATCAGTCCTTCCAATGAACACCCAGAACTGATCTCCTTTAGGATGGACTGGTTGGATCTCCTTGCAGTCCAAGGGACTCTAAAGAGTCTTCTCCAACACATTTCAAAAGCATCAATTCTTCAGTGCTCAGCTTTCTTCACAGTCCAACTCTCACATCCATACATGACTACTGGAAAAACCATAGCCTTGACTAGATGGACCTTTGTTGGCAAAGTAATGTCTCTGCTTTTTAATAATCTGTCTAGGTTGGTCATAACTTTTCTTCCAAGGAGCAAGTGTCTTTTAATTTCATGGCTGCAATCACCATCTGCAGTGATTTTGGAGCCCAGAAAAATAAAATCTGTCACTCTTTCCACTGTTTCCCCATCTATTTTCCATGAAGTGATGGGTCCAGATGCCATGGTCTTCGTTTTCTGAATGTTGAGCTTTAAGCCAACTTTTTCACCCTCCTCTTTCACTTTCATCAAGAGGCTCTTTAGTTCCTCTTCACTTTCTGCCATAAGGGTGGTGTCATCTGCATATCTGAGGTGATTGATATTTCTCCTGGCAATCCTGATTCCAGCTTGTGCTTCCTCCAGCCCAGCGTTTCTCATGATGTACTCTGCATATAAGTTAAATAAGCAGGGTGACAATATACAGCCTTGACGTACTCCTGATTTGGAACCAGTCCATTGTTCTATGTCAGGTTCTAACTGTTGCTTCTTGACCTACATACAGATTTCTCAGGAGCAGGTCGGGTGGTCTGGTATTCCCATCTCTGGAAGAATTTTCCACAGTTTGTTGTGATCCACATAGTCAAAGGCTTTGGCATAGTCAATAAAGCAGAAGTAGATGTTTTTCTAGAACTCTCTTGTTTTTTTGATGATCCAACGGATGTTGGCAGTTTGACCTCTGGTTCCTCTGCCTTTTATAAATCCAGTTTGAACATCTGAAAATTCACAGTTCACATACTGTTGAAGCCTGGCTTGGAGAATTTTGAGCGTTGCTTTGCTAGCGTGTGAGATGAGTGCAGTTGTGCAGTAGTTTGAGCATTCTTTGGCATTGCCTTTCTTTGGGATTGGAATGAAAACTGACCTTTTCCAGTCCTGTGGCCACTGCTGAGTTTTCCAGATTTGCTGGCATACTGAGTGCAGCACTTTCACAGCATCATCTTTCAGGATTTGAAATGGCTCAACTGGAATTCCATCACCTCCACTAGCTTTGTTCGTAGTGATGCTTCCTAAGGCCCACTTGACTTCCCATTCCAGGATGTCTGGCTCTAGGTGAGTGATCACACCATCGTGATTATCGGGGTCATGAAGATCTTTTTTGTACAGTTCTTCTGTGTATACTTGCCACCTCTCCTTAACATCTTCTGCTTCTGTTAGGTCCCTACCATTTCTGTCTTTATTGTGCCCATCTTTGCTGAAACATTCCCTTGGTATCTCTAATTATCTTGAAGAGATCTCTAGTCTTTCCCATTCTATTGTTTTCCTGTATTTCTTTCCATTGATCACTAAGGAAGGCTTTCTTATCTCTCCTTGTTCTTTGGAACTCTGCATTCAAATGGGTATATCTTTCCTTTTTTCCTTTGCCTTTCACTTCTCTTTTCATAGCTGTTTGTAAGGCCTCCTCAGACAACCATTTTGCCTTTTTGCATTTCTTTTTCTTGACGATGATCTTGATCCCTGCCTCCTGTACAATGTCATAAACCTCCATCCATAGTTCTTCAGGCACTCTATCAGATCTAATCCCTTGAATCTATTTGTCACTTTCACTGTATAGTCGTAAGGGATTTGATTTAGGTCATACCTGAATGGTCTAGTGATTTTTCCATAAGTATAAGTGAAGTCGCTCAGTCATGTCCAACTCTTTGCGACCCCATGGACTGTAGCCTACCAGGCTCCTCTGTCCATGGGATTTTCCAGGCGATAGTACTGGAGTGGATTGCCATTTCCTTCTCCAGCGGATCTTCCCGACCCAGGGATCAAACCCAGGTCTCCCACACTGTAGACAGATGCTTTACCATCTGAGCCAGGTTTTTCCATACTTTCTTCAATTTAAGTCTGAATTTGGCAATAAGGAGTTCATGATCTGAGCCACAGTCAGCTCCCAGTCTTGTTTTTGCTGACTGTATAAACAGTCCATCTTTGGCTGCAAAGAATATAATCAATCTGATTTCAGTATTGACCATCTGGTGATGTCCATGTTTAGAGTCTTCTCTTGTGTTGTTGGAAGAGAGTGTTTGCTATGACCAGTGCGTTCTCTTGGCAAAACTCTATTAGCTTTTGCCCTGCTTCATTCTGTACTCCAAGGCCAAATTTGCCTGTTACTCCAGGTGTTTCTTGACTTCCTACTTTTGCATTCCTGTCCCCTATAATGAAAATGACATCTTTTTTGGGTGTTAGTTCTAGAAGGTCTTGTAGGTCTTCATAGAACCATTCAACTTCAGCTTCTTCAGCATTATTGGTTGGGGCATAGACTTGGATTACTGTGATATTGAATGGTTTGCCTTGGAAACGAACAAACTTAGTGTATTAAAAAGCAGAGACATTACTTTGCCAACAAAGGTCTGTATAGTCAAAGCTATGGTTTTTCTAGTAGTCATATGGGAATGTAAGAGCTGGACAATAAAAAAGGCTGAGCACCAAAGAATTGACACCTTCAAACTGTGGTTCTGGAAAAGCCTCTTTAGAGTCACTTGGACAGCTAGGAGATCAATCCAGTCAATCCTGAAAGAAATCAACCTTGAATATTCATGGGAAGGACTGATGCTGAAGCTGAAACTCCAATACTTTGGCCACCTGATGCGAAGAACTGACTCATTGGAAAAGACCCTGATGCTGGGAAAGATTGAAGGCAGGAGGAGAAGGGGACAACAGAGAACAAGATGGTTGGGTGGCATCATCAATTCAATGGACATGAATTTGAGCAAACTCTGGGAGATGATAAAGGACAGGGAAGATCGGCATGCTGCAGTCCATGGGGTCGCAGAGTCAGACAGGACTGAGCGACTGAACAACAACAATGAAAAGTCTTCCTTGATACTCTTAGGTTCCCTGGCTAGGTCTGAAAATTAAACTAAAAAAGATTCATAGGAGGAAAACCTACATATTGATTTAATGCAACTTTTGCACTACATGGGTGATTTCATAAGGAAATGAAGACTCAAAGAAATAGACCTGAGTATTTTTTGCTGAGTTTGATGAAGAGTGGTCCACTGTGGGGACTTCGCTACTGGTTCAGTGGTTAGGAAACCACCTTGTAGTGCAAGGGACGTGGGTTCAATCTCTGATTGGAAATCTAAGCTCCCATATGCTACAGAGCAACTACGCCTGCGCCCCACAATTAGAGCATTCACATGGCTCAGAGAAAGATCTCTCATGCCACGACTAAGACTCGAGGCAGCTAAATAATAAAGTTTTTAATACTAAAGGAAAGAGTGGGCCATTGTGGGGGAATAATATTTTGAGGAGTATAAGGTCATTGTATACTACACTGGGGGAAACTTTCTGGATCTTTGGAGATAAGAATGTTCCTTTCCTCCAGGCAGTGGGCGGGCACCCAGAAAGAGCCCACAAGTGTTCCACCTTAATATCTAGGTTTCTGAGATAGAATTCTGTTTTACATCATTTTTAATAGCCTCTTTAAAGTGTTCAGAAAATCTGGAGCTCATAAATGCCTTCTGACACATTGATGCTTTAGTAAATTGGGAACACTGATGTAGCTACCGGGCCACCTAACATGTTACACATGGTAGCAGCTCTGATTTGATTCAAGTTATTACCGTGTACATTTGCGCCACACAACCATTGTGCTGGGTTGGATATGCGCACTTTCTACCCTGGAATGAGATTTATAAACTTTTCTTCTTGGTTTTGCATCATGCTCTAAGGGATGTTTTGGGGTTGGCTGAACATCCTACAAAAGAGGAGAAAGCCTTTTTGTTTGGCAGATGCCTCAGAAGGAAAAGGGCTGAAAATTGATGACAGATACCTGGCGGGAGGGGTCAGAAGATAACCTTGCTGAAGTGCTGTTTTCCTTTTGTTTACCCCAGACTAACCTTGGGCTTCTCCATTCATTGACTTGTTGACCCTCTTCTTATTCCACCTGAAGGTTTAAGTTCAACCATAGTCTGTCAACTTTTCAGTTTCAGTAGAATTTTTTGTTTCTGATTCATTATAACAAGAAATTGTTCTCTCAAATCTAAAAAAAAAAAAAAAGTATTAGTTTCTACTGTACAGCAAAGTGAATCAGTTATACATGTATGTATGTCTACTCTTTTTTAGATTCTTTTCCATGAAATGTTTTTAATTGATTTAATACACCAAATGAATCAAGGGTATTCATTTTATCTGTAAGCCATTCTGCTCTGTGATCTCTGGGATTGTTTGTATATAGTATATTAGGACTTCCTAGGTGGCGCTTATGGTAAAGAATCTGCCTGCCAATGCAGGAGACACAGGAGATGCAGGTTCAATCCCTGGGTCCACAAGATCTCCTGGAGGAGGAAATGGTAACCCACTCCAGTATTCTTGCCTGGAGAAGCCCATGGACAGAGGAGCCTGGCCAGCTACAGTCCACGGAGTTGCAGAGTCAGACACAACTGAGAGACAGAGCATGCACATATCAGGAGGCCACGATAACATTAGGGAAATTTCTTACATGACAGGCTTTTTGACACATATGACAAGATGTTCCAGCCTCATCTTGTCTATTTCTTGCCCAAATCTGAAATCATCCACAAATCTTCAAGTATCCTTGATTACTTCTAGTGGGAAATCATTTTTTAGGCCTATACACTAGTAAAGTAATGCTCAAAATTCTCCAAGCCAGGCTTCAGCAATCTGTGAACCTTGAAGTTCCAGATGTTCAAGCTGGTTTTAGAAAGGCAGAGGAACCAGAGATCAAATTGCCAACATCCGCTGGATCATCGAAAAAGCAAGAGAGTTCCAGAAAAACATCTATTTCTGCTTTATTGACTATGCCAAAGCCTTTGACTATGTGGATCACAATAAACTGTGGAAAATTCTGAAAAAGATGGGAATACCAGGTCACCTGACCTGCCTCTTGAGAAACCTATATGCAGGTCAGGAAGCAACAGTAAGACCTGGACATGGAACAATGGACTGGTTCCAAAAAGAAAAGGAGTACGTCAAGGCTGTATATTGTCACCCTGCTTATTTAACTTCTATGCAGAGTACATCATGAGAAACGCTGGGCTGGAGGAAGCACAAGCTGGAATCAAGATTGCTGGGAGAAATATCAATCACCTCAGGTATGCAGATGACACCACCCTTATGGCAGAAAGTGAAGAGGAACTAAAGAGCCTCTTGATGAAAGTGAAAGAGGAGAGTGAAAAAGTTGGCTTAAAGCTCAACATTCAGAAAACGAAGATCATGGCATCTGGTCCCATCACTTCATGGGAAATAGATGGGGAAACAGTGGAAAGAGTGACAGATTTTATTTTTGGGGGCTCCAAAATCACTGAAGATGGTGATTGCAGCCAAGAAATTAAAAGACATTTACTCCTTGGAAGGAAAGTTATGACGAACCTAGATAGCATATTCAAAAGCAGAGACATTACTTTGCCAACAAAGGTCCATCTAGTCAAGGCTATGGTTTTTCCAGTAGTCATGTATGGATGTGAGAGTTGGACTGTGAAGAAAGCTGAGCACTGAAGAATTGATGCTTTTGAACTGTGGTGTTGGAAAAGACTCTTTAGAGTCCCTTGGACTGCAAGGAGATCCAATCAGTCCATCCTAAAGGTGATCAGTCCTGGGTGTTCATTGGAAGGACTGATGCTGAAGCTGAAATTCCAATACTTTGGCCACCTCATGCAAAGAGTTGACTCATTGGAAAAGACCTTGATGCTGGGAGGGATTGAGGGCAGGAGGAGAAGGAGACGACAGAGGATGAGACAGCTGGATGACATCATCAACTCGATGGACATGATTTTGGGTAAACTCTGGGAGTTGGTATGGACAGGGAGGCCTGGCGTGCTGCAATTCATGGGGTTGCAAAGAGTCGGACACAACTGAGTGACTGAACTGAAGTGAACTGAACCTAGGCATTAAGGGTACTTATTACTACTGGATTGGTAAATTGTTTTGAATTACGTACTGTTTTATGTTATATAGGCTTCTCAGTCCTTCCATTAAAATGAATAATTTGAAGTTAAATATGCAAGCTCAGATCTGAATCTACTTTTTATACCATCAACTCTCAATTAGTTCAATTTTACAAATAAATGGGGTTAAACATGACAAAGTTAACACACATGTGGTACTTATCCCCTTTAACTTCTGAAACCCTGCTAAAATGGCATTTACCCATAAAAAACAAGGAGAATATGAAGATAACAGCAGATAGGAAGTGGAACAAAAGTTCAGAAGCTGAAAAACCAGTAAATGGGTGGCCAATCACTTATCATGCCACCCCCAAAATTGAATTTCTTCCAGAGTATTGGAAGAAATAAAATACTACTTAAGTCATTCATTGAGGCCAGCATAACCCCCATACAAAAATCAAAGACACTATAACAAATAAATTTCAAGCCTAATTCACTAATGAAAATAGAGGAAAAATCCCAAACAAAATATTAGCAAATTGAATCGAACCAAGTTTTAAAAAAGAAGAAGAGGGAGAAAGAGGGAGGGAAGGAGGAAGGAAGGAACCACTACAAAATAGAATTTATCTAGTCATATGGGCAGACCATTCAAGATGGCTATTCTCTTGCTCTCTGTACATCTGTTCGACCAGTCCCTGCTTCACTGTCATGACTATCCAATCCTCTTAATTATAGGGCTTAACTAGTCCCTGGTAACTGAGCCCACCTAGTGTCAGTCTCCCTATAAATGGTGGCCTCCTTCTCCCACTACTCCGCTCACCCCTGCAGGAGTAAAAACTGCTGTGTTCTCACCACTTGCTGCACATGGTGGGATGTGGCCCCACGTCTGTTTTCATAAGCTCCCCTGTCCAATACACCCCTGATGTCTCTGTCACTGTCTCCAGGCTTTCTTTGGTCTCAAGGCCAGGCAACTACAAGGTTTGTCAGCCTGTGGGGTACAGCCCAACATGAGTTATATAACAATGGCTTAATGTTAGAAAATCTACGAATGTAATTCACCATATAAACAGGTTAAGAGAAAAACCACATGAGCAGCTCAATAGAAGCAGAAAAAGCATAAATAAAATCCCATGCCTGTGCAGGATAAAAACTCTTCGTAAATTGGAACAAGATAGGAATTCCTTAACCTGATAAACAGTAACTACTAAAATCCTTCAGCAAATATTATCCTAACAGCAGATTCATTTCCAAATTAAGACCTGAGAAGAATGCCCAGTGTCCCTATTTTTATTTCATGTTGTATCAGAGACCCTACCCAGCACAGTACAACAAGGAAAACAAATTAGAAGCTTACAGAGCAAAAAAAAAAAGAACTAAGCTGTAATTGTTTGAAGATGACACAATTTTCCATAATACCAAAACAAAATATAAACGAATGATTAGGAATAACAGAATTTAGCAATGAAATAGATATAAGATTAATATACATACTATTAGGAAACACTTCTATACCCCAACAATTAACAAAAAACAGCTTAAAAAAGACTTTATAATCTCTAAAAATATTGAATTGAATACTATATTGTACACCTGAAACTATTATTTTAAATCAACTACACTTCAATTTTAAAAAAGATACCACTTACCATAGTCTCAGAGTATATTCAACAAAAAGCTAACTCCCCAAAAAATATAACCTAGATAGAGGAAATTATAAAACATTCTTAAGAGGCATTTTGGGGCTTCCCTGGTGGCTCAGCAGTAAAGAATATGCCTGGAACACAGGAGACATGGGTTTGATCCCTAGGTTGGGAAGAATCCCTAGAGAAGGAAATGTATTCACTCATCCACTTCAGTATTCTTGCCTGGGAAATCCCATGGACAAGTGAGACTGGTGGGCTACAGTCTATGGGGTTGTAAGAGTTGGACATGCCTTAGCAACTAAACCACCACCACCAAGAGACATTTCAAAATAAATAAATGGAAAGCTATACCATGTTCATGTATTCAAAGACTTAATATTATAAAAATACCAATTCTCCCCAAATTGATCTACAAATCTATTTCATTTTCTAACAAAATTCTGGACGGATTTTTCATGAAACTATTAATGACTCCAAATTTATATGAAAAAGTAAAAGGCCCCAAACAAGACACTTATGAAAAGAACAGAGCTTAGAGCTTACTCTATCAGATGCCAGGGTTTATAATAAAGTTATAAAAAGTAAGATAATGTGGTTGGAGAAATGTCAAAACCACAATGAGATATCACCTCACATCCGTTAGGATGGCTATCATCAGAAAGACCACAGGTGACAAATGTTGGAGGGGATGTGGAGAAAAAAGAACTCTTTTACACCGTTGGTGGGAATATATATTGGTGCAGCCACTGTGGGGAAACGTATGGAGGTTCCTCAAAAAACTAAAAATAAAACTACAATATAATCCAGAAATTCTACTCCTGGGTATATATTAAAGAAAATTAAAACATTAATTTGAAAAGATACATACACCCAGTGTTCATAGCAGCATTATTTACAATAGCCAAGATAAGGAAGCAACCTAAGCGTCCATCAATGGATGAATGGATAAAAGAGACGTAACATATGTACTCAATGGAATACTATGCTAAGTCACTGCAGTCGTGTCCGACTCTGTGCGACCCCATAGACAGCAGCCCACCAGGCTCCCCCGTCCCTGGGATTCTCCAGGCAAGAACACTGGAGTGGGTTGCCATTTCCTTCTCCAATGCATGAAAGTGAAAAGTGAAAGGGAAGTCGCTCAGTCGTGTCCGACTCTGAGCGACCCCGTGGACTGCAGCCTACCAGGCTCCTCGTCCATGGGATTTTCCAGGCAAGAGTACTGGAGTGGGGTGCCATTGCCTTCTCCGAATGGAATACTACTCAGACATAAAAAAGGATGAAATTTTGCCATTTGCAACAACATGGATGGACATGGAGGGTATTATCCTCAGTGAAAAAAGTCAGAGAAAGACGAATAATGTATGTTATCACTTATATGTGGAATCTAAAAACTAAAACAAACTAGTGAATATAACAAACAAGGAACAGGCTCACAGATACAGAAAACAAACTAGTGGCTACTAGGGAGGAAGGGGAAGGGTAGAGAGGCATGAAATGGATAGGGGATAAAGAAGTACAAACTACTACGTGTAAAGTACATAAGCCACAAGGATATACTGCAGGACGTAGGGCATGCAGCCAGTATTTTATAATAACTGTGAATGGAGTATAACCTTTAAAAAGTGTGAATCACTATGTTGCACACCTAAAGTTTATGCAATATTGTTAGTCAACTCTACCTCAATTTTTAAAAAGAGAGAAAACAATAAAGATGATGTGGTATTCATGTGGGGATGGAAAAATTAACCGGTGAAACAATCATAGGCCATTAGTTAGACCTTTACACATATTAAACTTTGGAATATAATACAGGTAACATGTCAAAAAAGTGGGGAAAGGTCAGACTATTAAAAACATGGAGCTTGGGCTTCTCTGGTGGTCCAGTGGTTAAGAATCTGCCTTTCAATCCAAGGGAAACCAGTTCAGTCCCTTGTCTGGGAAGATCTCACACTGACGCAGGGCAACAAAGCCCATGCACCACAACTACGGAGCCTATGGGCCCTAGAACCTGTACTTTGCAATAAGAGAAGCCACCACACTGAGAAGCCTGAGCACCGCAACTAGAGAGTAGCCCCCACTCACCACAACCAGAGAAAGCCTGCATGAAGCAATGACAACCCAGCACAGCCAAAATAAATCAATCAAGACATTTTTTAAAAATATGGAGCTTGGGACTTCACTGGTGGTCCAGTGCTAAGACTTGGTAATTCTAATGCAGAGGACTGGGGTTCAGTCAGAGAAGTCAGAGTATTCAGAAATAAGGGAAAACAGTCAAGCAAAACAATGATAGTTTAGCCATTAAACAAAGTCAAGGACCTTCAGCTCCTCTTCAAGGGCTATAGATAATATTCTGTACCGTATCCTTTGAGCTGTTTTGCAGATACTGAAACCCCCACCAGGTGGAAAGAGTTAACTGTATGTTAACCACAGCACATAGACCCCAGACTGGTTGAAACCAGAAGGTTGATGATGTTGACTCCTAGTAACCTCACCACCAGCAAAACAGAAGAATGTCTACAACCTGATCACATACCCGACAATCTCCCTCCCTCACCTTGTCTTTTAAAACCTTTCCCTGAAAGCCATCAGGGAGTTCAGGTCTTTTAAGCATTAGCTGCCTGACTTCTTGCTTGACCCTGTACAATAAACAGTGTACTGTACTTCACTACAACTCAGTGTCAATAGGCTGGCTTCACTCAGCATGGGCGAGCAGACACAAGTTTGATTCAGTAACACTAAGACCTTTGTTACACCAGCTGCCTACCTATTCCTTCAACAAAGTGTTGGACAGGGAAACACTATTTTACAGGACACAGTATTTTACAGTGGTCTAGAAGAGAGAAGAAAAGTAAAAGGCAATTATAATGAGTGCTGTGTTGAGGAGTATTGCCTAACCTAATTTTTTGTTTGGGGTTCAGGGCACACTTCCCAGAGGCTGATGCATCTTGTTGAAATCTGAAGCCTGAGTATGAGCTGACCTAGATGAGGGTGAATTTCCTAGGCAGAAAACCCAAGAGTACATAGTGGCTTGGAAGTAAGAAAAATAAAAAGCATGAAGTGGTTAGGCATCTATTAATAATTTAGTACAGCAAAAGCATGAAAAAGGAGAAAGAAATAGAGGGCTAGATAAAGCTGGAAAGAGAATCAGGGACAAAATTCCTTTCCCACTCTCACCACCATCCCAGGGCTTTATAATTATCCTGAGAATGATGGGTGTTTCAAACTTCAGGAAGCAGTGTGACAAAATCACACTTTTTAGTATGTTTTAACTTCACTCTCACTGTCTTACAGAGAATGGATTAGTGGGATCAAGCATGGAGGCAGAAATACCACCATTGCAATAACTGAGTGAGACTCAAAAGATTAATTCAATCCTCCTCCTCCTGTTCCCCAGCCTGAAGGGTTCTCTAGACTGGCCATGAAAGGGGGCCACTGCATGACTTCAAAAGCATAGACAATAAAAGTGAAACAGATAAATTGGACTATATCAAAATTTAAAGCTGTGCATCCAGTTTCACAATAGCACAAAAAGGCAGCATATGGAATGGGAGAAAATATTTGTAAATCCTATGTCTGATAAGGGATTAACATCTAGAATATATAAACAACTATAGCTTTTTTAAAAAGCCCAATTAAAGAATGAGCAAACAGACTTCCCTGGTGGTCCATTGGTTAAGAATTGCCTGGCAATGCAGGGAACACAATTTCAATCCCTAGTCCTGGAAGATCCCACATGTCGCAGAGCAACTAAGCCCGTGCACCACAACTATTGCACTTGTGCTCTAGAGCCCGGGAGCCACAACTGCTGAGCCCATGTGTCATAGCTACCGAAGCCTGCATGCCCTAGAGCCGGTGCTCTGCAGCAAGAGAACCCACAGCAATGAGAAGCCGGAACACCAAAACTACAGAGTAGCCCCCACTTGCCACAGCTAGAGAAAGCCTGCACAGCAACAGACCCAGCACAGCCAAAAATAAATAAATAAAATTTATAATAAAATAGCTTTTTAAAAATGAGCAAAGGACTTGAATGGACATTTTTCCCAAGAAGATATAAAATGGCCAACAAGCCCGTGAAAAAATACTCAACATCACTAATTATCAAGGAAAGGTAAATCAAAACTACAATGAGATACCACTTCATACCCTATTGCCTTAATGGTCTGGGAACAAGCGACGAGAATGAAGACAGAACATGAAATCTGGTGCAATGATTCAGGGGACCTGCAGCCTCTCTTGGACAGAGGTGCAGAGCCCACTCTGAGTCCAGCTTTTATTCCTAAATGCAGACTACAAGAATTTCTTTAATCTTATCTTTCTCAAGACATACGCTGTTTTAATCATGTACTCCTTAATGTCATGGATTACACTGACATAGTCCAGATCTCCTTGGTTTTTACCCTAGGCTGTTCCCTTCCGGGCTAGTCTCAGGAGCAATCAGCAAGTGCGTAGGCAGAGTTCATGCCTGGCGCTGACCTGGTGTTCCAAAGTCCATACTTTCATGATCCCAGTCATACTCCCTTCTGGATCTGGCCTTGAGGTTTGTAACAAGGCTATTATTCTAAGAAAAACATGAAAGATAATCATTAGCATAGTTTCTTAATGGATGCTGTTTTTCCAGATTCTACTTCTATGGAATTTCTCAAGGCTGGGAAAGTACATTATTAGGAATTCCCACTACAATAGACATTAGGCTGACTATTATCAAAAGAAGAGAAAGCAAGTGCTGATAAAGATGTGGAGAAATTGGAACCTTATGCACTGTTGGAGAGAATGTAAAATGGTGCAACTGCTGGGGAAAATAATATATGAGGTCTTCAAAAATATTAAATACATAATTACCATATGATCCATCGATTCCACTTCTAGGTACAGACACAAAAGAATTGAAAGCAGTGTCTTGAAGAGAGATTTGAATACCCATGTTAACAGCAGCATCATTCGTAGTAGCCAAAAGGGTGAAAGCAAGCCAAGAGACCATCAGCAGATGAATAGATACACAAAACATGGTACATACATAGAATAATTATTCAGTCCAAATCTTGAGGACATTATGCTAATGAATTAAGCTAGTTCCAAAGAATCAAATACTATGTGATTTCACCTAAATGAGAAAGTCAAATTCATAGAGACAGACAACAGAATGGTGGTTGTCATGGGCTGACGAGAGAAGGAAATGGGGAGTTGTTGTTTAATGAATATAGAGTTTCTGTTTTGCAAGATGAAAAGACTTTGGGGACTGGTTGTACAATACAAATGTACTTAACACTACTGAACTGTTCACTTAAAAGTAGCTAAGATGGGGACTTCCCTGGTAGTCCAGTAGGTTACGACTGCATTTCAGTGCTGCCACTGAAAGGGGTATGGATTCAATCTCTGGTCAGGGAACTAAGATCACGCATGCCTCATCCCCAACCCCCCAAAAAAGTTAAGATGGTAAATTTTATGTTATGTATGTTTACCATAAATTTTTAAATTAATCCTCAAAAATAAAAAATGAGAACACTGCTTAGGGACTGCAAATTTGCTAGAACAGAGATGGAGACCATTTGGGAAGCCAGAGGGAAGAACAGACCTAAGAGACTCCCAGGAAACAGAGTGGAGTCCTAGGCCAGTCTAGTGGCTGTAGTGCAGGCTGAGTGAGGGCAAAGTTCAGAAAAGTAGAGACATTTCATTCCGAGCATCCAGTTCAGTTCAGTCGCTCAGTCGTGCCCGACTCTTTGCGACTGCATGGACTGCAGCACACCAGGCCTCCCTGTCCATCACCAACTCCCAGAGTTTACTCAAACTCATGACCATTGAGTTGGTGATGCCATCCAACCATCTCACCCTCTGTCGTCCCCTTCTCCTCCCACCTTCAATCTTTCCCAGCATCATTTCAAATGAGTCAGCTCTTCGCATGAGGTGGCCAAAGCATTGGAGTTTCAGCTTCAGCATCAGTCCTTCCAATGAATATTCAGGACTGATCTCCTTTAGGATGGACTGGTTTGATCTCCTTGCAGTCCAAGGGACTGTCAAGAGTCTTCTCCAACACCACAGTTCAAAAGTATCAATTCTTCAGCACTCAGCTTTCTTTATAGTCCAACTCTCAAACCCATACATTACTACTGGAAAAACATTAGCCTTGACTAGACAGACCTTTGTTAGCAAAGTAATGCCTCTGCTTTTTAATATGCTGTCTAAGGTGGTCATAACTTTTCTTCCAAGGAGTAAGTGTCTTTTAATTTCATGGCTGCAGTCACCATCTGCAGTGATTTTGGAGCATTCATGTGACCACATTGCTGATTTCCTAGTCAACTGTTGCCTCCTTCTGTTCAGTTTGAGAGGGAACTGGAGACTGGGTTCTATAAACACAGATGGAAGAAAGCTCTTAAATGGTGACTCTCAATTAAGATGGTACTGTTCTCTAGAGGGTATTTTGGAAATGTGTGTGGTTGTTTGTGTGGGATGCTAGAGGCCTTTAGCCAACCAAATGCTGGCATCTTGCCGTGCAGAGAACAGGTCAGCAAAACAAAAAAATTGTCCTACATATGACTTTCCAATGGCCCAAGGGATGTAGCAGTTGGCAGTAGGCAAAAAAATAATTCACTCTCCCAGCAGGATAAATTTCTCCTTACCATCAGGAGGAGTCAGGGCTGCAGGGAGCAGGGAGAATACATGTAGAAACCGAGGGCTCACAGCCTGAGAAGGCCATGCCAACAAGGGGCTCAGGCTCCCCACTATGTCTTCCCTTAGATTAGCAGAAGTGCTATTAACATCTAAGGCCAGGAGCAGTCTAGAATGAGTAACAAAGAAGGGAGATTATGATGATCAGATGGGGCCCCTAGAACAGCTGTAGTGGGGACCTAACTCTTCTTTCACAAGCTTCTCCAGAAAAAGAGATCAACCAGAATCCTGAAAACATTGATTAAAGAATGGCGTGAAGTTATTATACAGCAAGTGGATAAGCAGGCCGAGGGGTGACCTGCATGGATGCCGCGTGATGCTGCCCACATTCCCCCTTGAGGACCACTTACTCACCCATCTGCTGGGATTGTGTCCTCTGAGAGCTCACAGCCTAGCCCTCTCACAGGCCTTGTTCTCAGCGGAAGCAGCTGCAACACCCGAGTTCACACCTCTCTGGAAATAATTCATACTGAAAACTAGATGATATGCCTATGGCCTCAATTCAGGACTGCTCTAATGGGTCACCCTGTTAACAAGTCCAAGCTTGTACCTCTCATTGCATGCATGCTAAGTCACTTCCAACTCTCTGCAACCCTATGGACTGTAGGTTTCTCTGTCCGTGGGCTTCTCCAGGCAAGAATATGGATTGGGTTGCCATGCCTTCCTCCAAGGGATCTTCCTGACCCAGGGATTGAACCCACATCTCTTAGGTCTCCTACATTGGCAAGCGGGTTCTTTACCACTAGTGCCACCTCATGTGTGTGTGTGTTAGTTGCTTAGTTGTGTCCAACTCTTTGCGACTCCATGGACTGTAGCTGCCAGGTTCCTCTGTCCATGAAATTCTCCAGGCAAGATTACTGGAGTGGGTTGCCATTTCTTTCTCCAAGGAACTTCCCGACTCAGGGATTGAACCTGGTTCTCCCGCATTGCAGGCAGATTCTTTACCATCTGAGCCACCACAGAGATACCAGAAAGCCACCTCATGACAGACCAATAAATCGAGAGAGGAGTTATGGAGGCAAGGAATAGCTATTTCATTGGAAAAGCCATAAGACTGAGAAGATGGCAGGTTAGCATCCCAAAGAACCATCTTCCCAAAGGGGAGGGTGTAAAGTTCTGGTTCCAGCCAGAGTCAGGAGAGATTGTGTTAATTTATTCCTTCCTGCAGTCATTCACAGGTGAACCTGGTCAGGATGTTTCCTATGAGCTGAACAAAGGTATTTCATGTTAACTCTCATTACCTGGGAGCCAGGGTTCCCAGCGATGAGCCATTATGTATAATTTAACTTATAGGTAACATTCCTTTAGTGATTAACTCATTATAGAATTGAGGCTCTTCCCTATTACAACACAATCTTAGCCTGGTATCTCCCCTTGGTTTGGCTGAACTCTCATTGTAGTTCCCCTTCTCCCTTGGCCAACCCCACTTCCTTCCCTGACCAGAGCTGTTCCTGTGCTTCCCTCTGTGAGCCACCTGCACACAAATCTCCATCTCAGTTTGTTTCCCAGAGAACCCAAATGATGACAGCTCACATTTAGAGATAAGAAGGTAACCACCAGAAAAACAGTTTACAAAGTTGAAAGTGGTTTTCTCTAGGGAGAGGAATAGGGCCAAGACAAGGTGAGTCAGGAGACGGTTGTATGTACTCTTCTGTGCTCTTCCTTCGTCCGTAACGTGCATATATTACTTCCACAATTAATTTTTTCATTTAAAAATTTTTAAAGAATTTGATGCTGTCATTCTCCTGTTTTAAACTCTTCGATCACTTCCCATTACCCTTAAAATAATCCTTAAGAATCCTTTGGGATGAATTGGGAGAGTAGCATTGATATATATACACTATTGTATGTAAAATAGATAGCTAGTAGGAAGCTGCTGTACAGCACAGGGCAGCCTGGCACTCTGTGATGACCTAGAGGGGTGGGATGGGAGGTGGGAGGGAGGCCCCAGAGGGAGGGGATGTATGTATACATATAGCTGATTCACTTAGTTGTACAGCAGAAACTAACACAATATTGTAAGCAATCATCCTCCAGTTAAAAATTTTTTAAAAAAGAATCTTTAACAAGGCTTGCAAATCCCTCTCCATCTGGCCCCTGCCGAGTTTCCAGTTCCATTTCTTACCTCTGCTACTTGCCTTTCTGAGTTTCCGGTTTCTTGAATGGGTCTCTCTTCCTCATTCCCAGGCCCCAGACATGCTGCTCCCTCTTGTCTGGAATACTTTCCTTGTCCTCCCCCATTCCTGGTTCACTCCAGGCCTCCAGCAGGTTTCAGCTTAGATGCCACCCTCAGAAGGGAGACCTTCCCTAGCCCCAGACTACATTAGGCCTTCCTTCTATCACTCCCACAGCCCCTGTATTTCTTCTTTCTCAGCATCAATCTCCTGAAATAATCAGCTTAAGTCCACATTTCCTTTCATCTTCCATGAGGCCTATCTATCTTGTGACTGTTCTATTACTAGCACCCAGCACATACTATAGCCAAGTAGATATCAAATATTTACTAATTCAATGAATATCACCAAAATATTTTTGAGGACCCCAACTCTGTAATCTGTGACAACTTAGATAACCTATCTGAGCCTCAGTTTACTCAAGCATAAAATGAGGATGAAAATCATACCTGTCTTAGAGGGTCATTTTTCGCTTGTGTTGAGGCCACACCCTAACCCTAATGTCTACCTTGTTGTTGTTTAGTTGATAAGTCACATCCGACCCTTGGCGACCCCATGGACTATAGCTGGCCAGGCTCCTCTGTCCATGGGAATTCCCAGGCAAGAATACTAGAATGGGTTGCCAATTCTTTCTTCAAGAGTTCTTTCCGACCCAGGGATGGAACCCACATCTTCTGTATTGGCAAGCAGATTCTTTACCACTAAGCCATCAGGGAAACCCTGATATCTACTCCAGAAGTTTGTTTTTTGTTTGTTTGTGTTTGTTTGCTTTGGGGCCATGCCACTCAGGATGTGGAATCTTAGCTCCTGACCAGGGATCTATCCTGTGCCCCTGTATTGGGAGTACAGAGTCTTAACCACTGGACTGCCAAGGAAGTCCTTAGAGAACTGTTGGTTAAAGCCCTTAGCACAGTGCCTGGCACCGTAACCATTTGATTGATGCATACTCAAAAATTAAGAAAGACCATAACCAATCTCAAAGAAAGGCAATGCCAAAGAATGCTCAAACTACTACACAATTGCACTCCTCTCACACACTAGTAAAGTAATGCTCAAAATTCTCCAAGCCAGGCTTCAGCAATCTGTGAACCGTGAACTTCCTGATGTTCAAGCTGGTTTTAGAAAAGGCAGAGGAACCAGAGATCAAATTGCCAACATCTCTGGATCATGGAAAAAGCAAGACAGTTCCAGAGAAACATCTATTTCTGCTTTATTGACTATGCCAAAGCCTTTGACTGTGTGGATCACAATAAACTGTGGGAAATCCTGAAAGAGATGGGAATACCAGACCACCTGACCTGCCTCTTGAGAAATTTGTACGCAGGTCAGGAAGCAACAGTTCGAACTGGACATGGAACAACAGACTGGTTCCAAATAGGAAAAGGAGTACGTCAAGGCTGTATATTGTCACCTGCTTATCTAACTTTTATGCAGAGTACATAATGAGAAACGCTGGGCTGGAAGAAACACAAGCTGGAATCAAGATTGCTGGGAGAAATATCAATAACCTCAGATATGCAGATGACACCACCCTTATGGCAGAAAGTGAAGAGGAACCCAAAAGCCTCTTGATGAAAGTGAAAGAGGAGAGTGAAAAAGTTGGCTTAAAGCTCAACATTCAGAAAACGAAGATCATGGCATCCGGTCCCATCACTTCATGGGAAATAGATGGGGAAACAGTGGAAACAGTGTCAGACTTAATTTTTGGGGGCTCCAAAATCACTGCAGATGGTGACTGCAGCCATGAAATTAAAAGACGCTTACTCCTTGGAAGGAAAGTTATGACCAACCTAGATAGCATATTCAAAAGCAGAGACATTACTTTGCCAACAAAGGTCCATCTAGTCAAGGCTATGGTTTTTCCTGTGGTCATGTATGGATGTGAGAGCTGGACTGTGAAGAAGGCTGAGCACCAAAGAATTGATGCTTTTGAACTGTGGTGTTGGAGAAGACTCTTCAGAGTCCCTTGGACTGCAAGGAGATCCAACCAGTCCATTCTGAAGGAGATCAGCCCTGGGATTTCTTTGGAAGGAATGATGCTAAAGCTGAAACTCCAGTACTTTGGCCACCTCATGCAAAGAGTTGACTCATTGGAAAAGACTCTGATGCTGGGAGGGATTGGGGGCAAGAGGAGAAGGGGACAACAGAGGATGAGATGGCTGGATGGCATCACTGACTCGATGGACGTGAGTCTGAGTGAACTCTGAGAGTTGGTGCTGGACAGGGAGGCCTGGCGTGCTGCGATTCATGGGGTCGCAAAGAGTCGGACATGACTGAGCGACTGATCTGATCTGATCTGATAACCGTTTATACTCACATCAGCAGATTCTAAGACTGTCACTCTTTACCCTTTCCAATGCCGAATATTACATTTAAAAAATATTTTTGTAAATATTACAGGCAAAAAAAGAATGGCATCTCATGGTTTTAAATCAACATATATTTTCAAACCAACACCTTGGCCCAAGCCACGTATGCCATAAAGAAAGCAACTCTTTGGTGCTCCTCTCTCTTCCTGTCACAGCTTGTGTGGTGAGGAGGGGTATCTGAGAAGGGAGCCCCCAGTGTGCCAAGGCCTGGGCAGCTGAGTTGCAGGTATTTTTTCACAGCACCTCAGGTCTCCCTCATCCAATGGGAGGACACGGGGCCCAACTCTCCCCAGCCAACCCAGGTGGCTGCCTCCGTCTCAAACGTAGAACCCTTCAGGCCCAGAGGCCCCTTCACACTTCCTGTGTGGGGTTCAGAAACCCGCCTCCCCTCCCAGCCGTAGGTGCCTGCTTCGGAAAATGGTGAGTCTCTCTCTTACAAAGCCCCCTTTTTCATCCCAGCATTGGGAGCAATGGCCCCAGGGTCCTCAACTCCAGCAGGGGTTTTGAAAAAGTCCTCTGGTTTCTTTTTCAGAAGTTGTGAGCCAACTGGCCTCCGCCATCTTAGGTAGAGAGAGCGTCCAGTGAGGGAAGGATGCAGTCGGGGAATCTCTGGCGAGCTCTGGGACTCTGCCTCTTATTAGGTGAGTAGGATGGAATGAAAAGATGGGTGTTTCTCCAGACCATGGAAGGCTCACTGCCTAACCTGGTACTGCCCAGGGTATCAAGGAGCCTCATTTTCTAGAAAATGTAAGGAAATGTTTGTGCAGTGTTAGCACAGGGAACGAGGGCTAGGCTAGTGTGTTCCCAGAAGACCTTTCAGAGAACAGCTAAAGGAAAGCAGTTGAGGTGATCATATCTACCGAAAGCAAGGAGATCTTTGTGCCTCCGAGAAAAACCTCGTTCTGTCAGTGAACAGCCCAGCCCTTGTGAACTAACACAAAGGAGATTAGAGGAGTTAGCCTTCACTGTTTATTGCGAGGAGAATAGATAGTTGATCCCAAACTCTGCACCAACTATACAGCAAGCTTAGTATCTGAGACAATGAAGCACTTCATAATTTCCAGTCCTTTTCAGTTGACCAAGTGCTTTCGATTACTTTAGTCCTGTTGGAAGGAAGGTGGAATATAAATTGATAAGTAACTAAGAGGCTTTCCATAGCTCATATCAGACAAAGATTTTTTTTCTTTTAAGGTTGCTGTAGTAAACAGCACTCAGTAAGAGTGCCAGATACCATGCTACAAAAAGGTCTTTACCTGTGTTAACTACTTTAATCTTTACCTACACCTTGGAAGGTAAACGTTATATGTATCCTGTTTCAGTGGTCCCCAGCCTTTTTGGCACCAGGGACCAGTCTCGTAGAAGATGATTTTGCCACGGACTGGGGTGGGGGGTTCATTTCAGTATGTTTCAAGCACACCCCATTTATTGTGCAGTTTGTTTCTAATCTAATGCTGCCACTGATCTGACGAAGGTACCCATCTGTGGCCCAGAGGCTGGGGACCTCCGCCCTATTTTACAGATGTGAAAAACTAGTACTCAAAGAAGTTCAATAGCTTGTTTAAAACCACAGTTAGTAAGTGCTGAAGCTGATCTGGGAACTCAGAACTGCCTACAACCTGTGCTCTTAATGATGGCACGATGTGAGGCCAAATAGCTCATGAGGGTTTTATTTTAGAAATCTAGAAAACACTATCACAGCTGGGGCTTGCATCTCAGAGCTATAGCCATGGCGTCTCCACTTCCTGCTTCATCTTGGGTTTCTCTAGCTTGAGCGTGCACACGAGTCACCGGGGAATCTTGTTAAATTTCAACTTCTGCTTCAGTGGGTCTGGAGTGGGGCTGCCCTTCTGCCTTTATAATGAGCTCTCTGGCTCATTTGTCTCCTACCAGGGAACATGTGGAGTGTCAAGGGGCAGAGTGTGATTCCTCAAGGCATTGGGTTACAGCCCCATAGTATATACTGTGCTCTGCAGAGGGAGAGAGAGGGAATACCAAAGACCCAACCACCCCTAGAGGTTTGGCCTCATGAGAATGTGCCCAGGCTGCTCTGGTTATGGTGAGTGGGAGGGGTGTTTCATCCAATATACAGGCTGTTGATAAAATAGGTACACATGAAACTTGAAGGCGATGTCAGGGAAACTGGTCATTACAGAGAATCCGGATTACTGCTGAGTGCAGGGACTCTGGAGGACCCAGTGGAAATATGATCGGACTCTTCAATGCACAGGCGCTAGCTAATGAGTAATTGGTTTCAAGTATTCTCATCTCTGTCTCAAGTAGAAAACAAATGGAAAAACCGAACTATCAGACTAGCAGGAGTCAGAGACGGAACAAGAATCTCAATCTTTGCACCTAACCCAGAGCTTGTTTTTCTTCCACAGTCAAGAGATTTCTTTTTAAAATGGAGGCTCGGCTGCAAAACTCTCCCGCTATTTCTCCGTCTCCCCAGAAGCACCCCTCAACATTTTCTAACATCTGTTTGTCAAATGCTGTGTGTTCATGTTTAACGCTAGGTGCTTCCTTCTTCTGTCTCATCCCAAACGGACCAGAAACCCCGGGTCAGTACCCAGAAGTCCATATCACTCACTGGGTATAGGCTTAACTGTGATCCAGAAATGGGTGGGAAGGACCGCAGATGCTCAGAAATGGTCAGACTAGACTATAGAACTTTCTCTGCTTGGAATTTCAGTCACTCACAACATTTACTAACTCTTTTCTTCTTATTTATTTTCTAGTTCGTGCTTGGGCACAAGGTGAGTTATGCTTTTTCTTTCCTTGTTATCAAATCAGCCCATCTGTTTTATATTTATGAATGTTTTCACTAGACCTCCTACAGAGACCAATAAAAGGGGTTTCTCTCATCTTCTCCTTTGCCTTTTCGCCATAAGTCTAGGGATAGTTCTAGCCAAGAGGAGGAATACAACAGAGATCATAGGAAATAATGAGTGTTAACTATTCAGAAGAAAAGAATTGAGCCAACTAAAATAATGCCAAGTTTTTGTTTCCTATTTGATGTGAGTTTTTTTGTGGAGGATTTGTGGCTTGAATGCATGCCTAGAGATGCACTAAATAGGCCTCTGGGGCAGCATTTGAGTCCACATTCAGTATTACATGTCCAGGGACTTCCCAGTGGTCTAATGGTTAAGACTCTGCACTTCCAATGTGTGGGGGGCATAGGTTCCATTCCTGGTCAGGGCAATAAGATTCCACATGCTGTGGGGTATGACCAAAAAGTAAAAAAAAAAAAAAAAAGAAGAATGACACGTCCAAATACTCTGAAAGTGTGTGTGTGTGCATGTGTGTTCATGTGTGCACATGCATATGAGTGTGCCTGGCCTGGACTTACCTCCTCAGTCATAGCAGAGAGGCAGGAATATCCCAGTATTGGAAGGCTTTCTCTTCAGTCAGCTCCTCCAAATTGAGTGAACCAATTTTGTGTTAAAAGGCATGCACTGGGCCAGTCTCCATTACGTAGCCTTAATCTGCCTAAATTGTAGTGTCCTTAGAATCCTTTTTAAAAAATATATCATGGAGAATGTGTTAATGTTACCTTACTGACAGATGGGATATGTTGAGAGCCCTGATAAACTCCAGAAAAACTAATCTCTTCTGCATGCTATTGGTCATTTGGGGTTGGTTTTTGTTTATCGTTTAATTTATGCCCAATACAGATCTTCCTTTTTTGCTAGCTTTATTGGAATACAGTTGACATATAACATGGTATAAGTTTAAGGGGTACAATGTAATAATTTTATGCTTGCCTGCTAAGTCACTTCAGTCATGTCCAACTCTTTGCAACGCTAAGGACTGTAGCCTGCCAGGCTCCTCTATCCATGGGATTCTCCAGGCAAGAATTCTGGAGTGGGTTGCCATTTCCTCCTCAAGGGGATCTTCCTGACCCAGGAACAGAACCCATATCTCTATGTCTTCTGTATTGGCAGGTGGGTTCTTTACCACTAGTGCCAATTGTATTTTTAATTTTATAAATATATTTTTATATTTATGTATCGAATAGACATTATATTCAAAATGATTACTTAGGACCCTTTTTTTATAACTAATTAGCCACCAGGTTTTTTTAATGTAGAATATGAAAGAGTTTTTCCATATGCAGCCATGGAAAATTTAAATGTCCATTGTTTTCTGAAGATTGAGGGAAGAGTCCTAACCCAAGGTGGAAGGGTCTGATCTTATTAGCTGATAGAAGTGTTCCGAATAGTTTCTTTTTCAGATTCAGAAGAAATTGGTAAGAGGATTTTCGCTCTGTACAACTTCCTTTCAAATGTGGATCAAAATGACCATGACATGTCACAGTAATAAATACTAAGAGCCAGAACCATTAGAGAGAAAATATAATTATCTTTCAATAGAATCTGTATGAGATGTGCCTATGTTTGTTGCTAACTGTCAGGTCCGATTACAGCTGAGTGATGTGTATTCCTGAGCATCCATTCAGGAAAGAATATATATGCGGGTGTGGGTTGGAATTTTTGTGTATATCATGAATTCATTGAAGGCCAAAACAACACCTTATTTACTTGGCCAGATACACATGGGCTTCCCAGGTGGCTCAAACGGTAAAGAAACCACCTGCAATGCAGGAGACCTGGTTTTGATCCCTGGGTCAGGAAGATTCCCCTGGAGAAGGGCATGGTAACCCACTCCAGTATTCTTGCCTGGAGAATCCCATGGACAGAGGAGCCCAGTGGGCTACAGTCCGTGGGATCACAGAGTCGGACACGACTGAGCCACTAACACTTTACTTTTACTTCTAATACACATGGTAGGTGCTCAATGTGTGTGTGTGTGTGTGTGTGTCTGTGAACAGGTGCTCAATACCTGTTTTTTAAATGAATAAATGATCATGCATATGACTGCATCACTAGTTCCTTCCCCCTCAAGAAGCTGAAGGTCTTTGGAATTCCCTGGAAGTCCAGCAGTTAGAACTTCATACTTTCACTGTTGAGGGCCTGGGTTCAATCCCTGGTCAAGGAACTAAGATCCCACAAGCCACATGGTTCGGCAAAAAAAAAAAAAAAAGAAAGCTGATGGTCTTATTTGAAAGATAAATAATTGATAATGTAGTCTGTTTCCTGCTATGAGTAAAGAGTAAAATAAAATATAAAGAGAAGAGCGGCCAACTCTACAAAGGATATAGTTGGGAAAAGCTCCCCAGGGGAGGTGATTCTTGAGTTGAGTTTTAAAGAGTAACCTTATTTATGAGGAACAATATCTCAGGCAGTGAAGAAGGTTGTGGAGTGTGAGGCTAAGAGTCTAACTCTGAAACTAGAGCATCATAGCCTGGCTCAACTTCTTACTTGCTGAGTGTCTGAATAATTTTCTTAACTTCTCTGTGCCATAGCATTATTACATGTGAAATATAAATAATAATGATACCTAGCTTGTAGAGTTGTTATGAGGATTGACTGATTTACTTAGAATATCATCTGATGGGCGGAAAGCAGTTGGTAGAGTTTAGCTATCATTATACGGGAAATATGCAGACTAAATAATAAGCATTATAGTTTACTAAGTATACATGTTCTAGGTATTGCCCTTAATATTCTACCTGAATTTTGTCACATAATTCTCCTAACATCCTCACTCTACAGATAAGAAAACCAAGACTTAGAAAATAAATATATTGTCCAATCAGAGATATAAATATAAATGCATATTTATCTGATGCTGAAATTCATTTTTTTAAAAATATTTATTTGGCTGCACCAGGCCTTACTTGCAGTTTGTGGGATCTAGTTCCCTGACCAGAGGTCTAACCCAGCCCCCTGCACAGGGAGCACAGAGTCTTAGCCACTGGACCACCAGGAAAGTCCCTGAAACTCATTCTTTTAATCATTATGAACATGTACAAAATTTTTGTGAGCATATGTCCTGTTTCTAAGTGTAGACATCTAAGGGAATTTCCTGGTGGTCCAGTGGTTAAGACTCTGTGCTTCCACTGCAGGGACCATGGGTTCGATCCCTGGTTGAGGAACTGAAATCCCACATGCCATGGAGCACAGCCAAATAATAATAATAAAACAAGTGCTTCTAAGCATAGACATCTACGCCCTCGTATGAGATTGTATTGGTCTGCGCTTCACTACTGAATTTATGCCAAAAAGAGTTGTGAGCAATTTCTTTCACATTGCTTTTCCAAACAAACATACCATGCAGAGTGAAACTTCTATTTACTTCTATATTATTTTATGATTTCTAGTTTAATATTTCTAAGAAATATCAATGCTGAAAAATTATTTCCAAGTCAAAATATTACAGATGATCTACTGTCATTATACTCAACTCCCCATTATTAGTAGATAGGTAAACCTGCAGAATGACTTTACATTCCATATGATCTCAGCTGGAGTGCTGACTAAGCAAGTGGGTCAGTACTCTGCTCTGTTCTCCATTAGCAGGACCCCCAGAAGGAAAGAAAGAAAGTAAAAAACATTTTTCTTGAGCATCTGCAAAGCACCATCCATTTTCGGTTTCATAATCCATTTAGTTCTCACAAATACCTTGTGAGGTAGATGTTTTATCTGTTTCCCAGATGAAGAAACTGAAGCTCAGAGAAGTTAAATGATTTTCCCTTGGTCACACAGCCTAAAGCAGATCTGGGATTCAAACATAGGGTTTCTGACTCAGTCCAGCGTTCTGTCCCCATAGCACACTGTAGCAAAACACCCCCAACAGAGAGAGCGGTACCTCTGAGCGTCACGCTCTGCTCTTCCAACTGTTATATATTCAGGCTCAAGCATAGCCCAGTGCTGCCTAGGGTCCCAGCCACAGGTCTTCCAGGAAACCAGGGTCTCCCCATCCCTATTTCCTAGGGCAAAATTACCTACTCTGGGGAATTTGGCTGGATCCCCAAATTTTATTAGTGGATTTCAGTTGTCCACACCAATAGTTCCAACATATATAACTAAGAGTTGATTGCACTGAGATATAATTTAAAATACTGTCACTTTTTATTAGAAGAATTATTTCTTTAAAATGTATACAGAACTTCACATAGTTTAAGGGTAATAACATGAAAGTGGCATGGAATAAGAAGAAAGATATTTGATCTCTACTATGAGGGTTTCTGTTAGTTATAAGAAAGAACTTCTGAATAACGAAAAACAGATGAGTATAAGAATCAGTGATTCAAAGAAATGAAGGTCTTCATCTCTGAGAAGGATATGATATCCTTTTCATATCTATCTGGAATATGGCCCTTGCTAATGCAAGAGAGTAAGTTTGAAGACGTCTAGAATTTTTCAGCTTTAGGATTCTAAGACTTTTTGAGCTTTACATGCTGATACATTCTCTGTTTGATACACCTGAGTTGTGTCTATGAGCATATCTCTTAGGCCTGGTACATAACTCATCTTCAAGACATGGGGCTCCCAAAAAATTCTCTGGGAATTCTTAGAGACAGTGTCTAACTCCACTCAAAATTTTTTACCCACAATTTAAACTTCAACCAAGGTTATTTTCTTACCATTCTTTCCTTTTTTCATTTTCAGATGCTGATGAACAGAAACGTAAGTTTTTCAGTCTCTTACGCCTGCCCTATCAATGATGCAGATCTGTGGTTGGGAAGAAGCACCTGATTGAGGGAGATTAACCCCAAGAACTGAGGCCCTCCCAACATTTCTAACTCCCCATTTTAGAAACATTACAAATAAGGACTTCTATAGATTTTCTTTATTTTCACCCTCTCCTTCCAAGTCCCCATGTCCATGCCTAAACTCTGAAGTCATCTTCAGGAGGTTCTCTAGGGCCCCTTCTCCTGCGTCTCTCCTCTTTCATATCCTTTAGCCAACAGAGTCGCCTTTTGACAAGAAAATCTGAGATCTAGGATGTCAGATGACTTTCTGCATTTGGTTGCTTCTTTGGCTACTAACTTGCCTTAAATGTTACTGGTTTCTCTTTTTAAATTTCCCTTCTCTTCTCTCCCATTCCCCAGCATATGAAGTCTCCATCTCTGGAAACACTGTTGAGCTGACATGCCCTAGAGAGTTTGAAGGTGAAATACATTGGAAACAAAATGATGAACAAATGAAAGGCTATACTGGGAAACAGCTGTTACTGGAAAACTTTTCAGAAATGGATAACAGTGGTTATTATCAGTGCTACATGACCGAAGGCAACAAGGAGGCCGCACACACGCTGTACCTGAAAGCAAGAGGTAATACAGGTCTTCAGAGCAAGCTCTACTAGACTCTTCAGGGAGGATATTTTAAAATCGCATTCTCAGGATTTCCCCTTACCCAACTCACAGTTCCCTGGCAACTTTGTGCTTCCCCTGTACTCAATCCAAGACTATCTGGGGCCACACATCATCAGTGTTTTCTGAAATATAGATTAAACATCAATATAGGGCTGATAGGGTAACCTTAGCACTAGATCCAAAACAACTTCCCAAGAGACAGGACTGGGTATCCTGTCTGCATTACATCCTGTCCAGAAAATATGGAACCCCAATATTAGTTTATCTGATGCTTTATCCAGACATGAATTCTTCAGGATTTGCAAAAAGGACTCAAAGCTACTCTATGAAAATGTCATAAACTAAGGCATAATCATAAACAATAATGACAGCTAACAATCAATGAATGCTTACTAAGTTTCAAGCACTATATCAAACACTTGCCTGGGCATTTCATATAATCCTCTTACCAAGTATATGGGTTCAGTGCTATTTTACTTCCATTTTATATATGAAGAAACAGAAGCTTTGCAGGTTCAACACACATTTCCGAATTCTCACAACTAGTGAGTCATGTAGCGGGGCTTTGAACCCAGGACTGTCTGACTGACTCCAGAGTCTCTACCCATGAACACCACACTTCGTTTGTTGTTATAAAGGTGCTGAAGCAGCCTGGGGGCAGAGGGAGGGGTGTCTGGCCACGGCAGGTACGTGAGTACTAAAGGTCGAGAACGAGCTTCATTTGTTCCTTCCTCATCTCCGGTGTCCTGTGTCTTCCTTTCTGGGGGATTTCTCTTCTTCTCCCCCGACCCCTGCCTCACAGTGTGTCAGAACTGCATGGAGGTGAATCTGATGGAGGTGGCCACAATCATCGTGGTTGACATCTGTGTCACTCTGGGCTTGCTGCTGCTGGTGTATTACTGGAGCAAGAGCCGAAAGGCCAAAGCCTCGCCTATGACGAGAGGAGCGGGTGCTGGCGGTAGGCCTCGGGGTAAGATCACGGAGGAGATGCCCACCAAGGAGGGGATGTCTGGCCTGGACCAGGTCAAGACAGCTTCTCTAGAACAGTCATGGTATGGCCAAGATCTTGACACAGAATGTCCCATCTCAGATTACTCAGAAACCATGGAAGGACCTTGAGCAGAGGTCACAAAATGATAAGAACTGTGTAGGGTCATCAGAGATGGGATGGAAAAAAGGCAAAGAAAAATAGCAGCTGGAGCAGAAAAAACTGAGAAGTAGAGGGGAGTTCGCCATCCTGGATTTGGGTCTCATTTTCACGAGATTGGTGTGTCCTCTTGGAAATGAATCGTTTTCCCTTCCCTCCTTTGCAGGACAAAACAAGGGGAGGCCACCCCCTGTACCCAATCCAGACTATGAGGTAATGAGGGACACAGTGGGGGAGGGGAATTTCTAGGGGAGAAAGGGACAGGTGGGACTATCCACCTGGCCTGTCAGACACTTCAAGGCCCCTCCTTCAGGGCTCCAGGACAACCCACAATGTGCCCGCCTCTATCATGGTAGAACGCGGTCATCTCAAAGGCTGCAGGGTTCCCACAGCCACAAGCAGTGGGGGTGGCGGTGTCACTCCTCTTTCTCTGGTTTATTCATTAATTAGCTCAGGAGCAGCCATGGGGAATACCATACACCCAACTCAAACACCATAAACTCGTGACTGCCATCCCACCAGCATGTACCTACCAGCTGATCTGGCAAGTAAAGAGTTACTGCCTGACACGGCAGAGAATCACCAGGACTGTTCTAATTGATCGGTGTGTATGCACCACCAATGGTTAAATATTTTGCATGTCACACCTGGAAAAACTCAACAAATATTTACTGAGCACCAGTCAAGCATGTGGCATTTACTTTTGCATGAGTGACTTCACTTAATTCTGACAAAAGCCCTAAGAAGTGGTCCTTTAGTTTCCCATTTTTGAGATGGGAAAACTAAGGTTCACAGGAGGTGACCAGATCAATTCTCTTACCAGTTGAGCCCACCTCCTGCCTCCTAGCCTAGGATCTTCCCATTGCTCTAAAGCTAATTCTGCAGAAGCCCTTCTTTCTCAGGAATGACTTCCTCCCACCCTGCTGACCACCCGCTCTCTATTCCACCTCTAGCCCATCCGGAAAGGCCAGCGGGACCTGTATGCTGGCCTGAATCAGAGAGGCGTCTGACAACTCCTGACACCATCTCCCACTGACCCAGGTCTGCCTCCTCTCCAGGCCTGCCACTCCCTGTTTGTTCCCTGGGCAAATCTTGGACCCCACAGGAGAACTGTTCCTCTGCCTTGTGGGAAGCTTCCACCCTCAGCCTTGTCCCCACAGCCTCCTTCCTGCCTTCTCTGCTGGCGCCCAGTCCAAGGATATTGCTGCCTTATTATCCTTTGAAACATCACAGCTACTCACCCCTTCACACCTGGTTGGCCTTCTTGTCAGGATATTTATTTCCGTTCTTCACCCCACCCTGCCCCCATTTGTTCCTTCCCCAGTGGATATTACTATTCCCCTTGGTTCCCTCTTTCTCTTGCAGAGAAATTGCCCCATCCCTAACTATTCCACCTACCTTTCTCTGTTTCTAGCTCTCTGTTTGGAAACCCTTGGTGGGAATGGACTGGGTAAATGCTGGCAGAGGTCCTGCCCTGTTCACAGACCCCAACCCAGAGCTCGTTCTGTGCCCCCTCCCTCCCTGTGTCCACTGCAGACTCCTAGATGGTCATTTGTAGCTCCATGAATGTGCTAAATTCCTTGTCAGCTGAGAAAGAAAAGAAATAAAGTGTATTTGGCTGAAAGAGTTGCTGTCCCTCTTTTCTGGGAAGCCCTCAGGCTGTCTTGTTTCCTGAACAACACAGGTCCTCCCTACCTTTGACTGTATTCCTAGCTATGACCTCAAATGCAAGTACTACCTGTTTCCACAACTGGAACAGGCCTTACCTGAAGCTCTCTTTGAAAAGGGCATCAGGGAATAAATCAAAGAGGGGCAGGGGGTGGGGGGTGGATATAGAGAAAGGGAAGGAGGCAGAGAGGAAAGAAATGAAGATGGAAAAGAAAAAGAAGGGAGGGAGGGAAGGGAAGGAGGGAAGAGAGAAAGAAAGAAAGAAAGAAAGACAGGGAGAAAAAGAATCATTTGACTAATCCCTTTTGGAGAAAAACAGCAAGAATAACAAAGAGTGCCTGATGAATGCTCCGTTCAGAAAACGGGTGAGACAGAAATAAAGGTCTTAAAAGGCAGATGAAGGCAGCGGAAAGAAAAGAGGAGGTGAAGGGGTGTGTGTCAGCGGGTGTTGGGATGTGGGGGAGGGGAATACAGATTTCCACGCTGCCTCGAGAAGGAAGCCCCTCCGAGGAGAGGAGGAGCCGCCCGGGTGCTGGGGGAGGGGAGGGAGGAGGTGGAGGTGCGGCAGAGCAGGGATCTCTGCCTCTGCTGCGAGAAGTAGTGCAAGGCAGCCAGAAGCCGGCTGTGGTCTAGCCGCCCGGATGTGGGCTGCGCTCTGAGTGAGGGTGATGGGCGCAGAGCAGCAGGGCCCATGTGGGAGGCCTTCCTTTTCGACCTCCCAAGGCACATGCTCAGCTTGCAAAGGGCCTTCACAGGAGCACTGAGGCTCTCTCAGCCCAGTTCAAATCAGCCGGCTTTCTGCACTCAGAAAACCCTGCTGACCACAGGACTATTTAAGAGTGTGACCACGACTCAGAAAAGTCCTCTGTGGTTTGCAGACCCCCATATACTGTACACATTCAGCCTCGGTCTTGTGGCTGCTGTTTCTGTTTACTGGCCTGCGTTGAAGTTACGTCTGTCCTTGTAAGCAGCACTTAGGCTCAAAAGGAATCTCCATGACGTTGACCGTGACTAGCTGCTGATCAGCAGGCTGGTCCAAGGGTGGTAGTTCTGTCCCAGGTGCATATAATGGTGCCCACCAAGGGAGGTGTGGCTCAGCATAGTGAATGCAATAATAGCGAACATTTAGGAAGCATTTCCTCTGCTCTAGGAGAAGGCAATGGCACCCCACTCCAGTACTCTTGCCTGGAAAATCCCATGGACAGAGGAGCCTGGTAGGCTGCAGTCCATGAGGTCGCAGAGTCGAATAGGACTGAGCAGCTTCACTTTCACTTTTCACTTTCATGCATTGGAGAAGGTAATGGCAACCCACTCCAGTGTTCTTGCCTGGAGAATCCCAGGGACAGGGGAGCCTGGTGGGCTGCCGTCCATGGGGTCACACAGAGTCAGACACGACTGAACTGACTTAGCAGCAGCAGCAGCAGAAATTGTGCTTGAGGGCTTCTCTGGTGTCTCAGTGGAAAAGAATCCACCTGCCAATGTGGGAGACTTAGGTTCGATCCCTGGGTCAGGAAGATCCCCTGGAGAAGGAAATGGCAACCCACTTAGGTATTCTTGCCTGGAAAATCCCATGGACAGAAGAGCTTGACAGGCTACAGTCCATGGAGTCACGAAAGAGTTGGGCACGACTTAGTGACGAAACAACAACAACAGAAATCGTGCTTAGCACTCTATAAGAGTTACCTTGTTTCATCCTGTGACAACTGAGAAGATAGATGTTGTCTTTATTTTACAGATGAGGATATGGGGCTCAAAGAGGTGAAGTTACTCACCCAAAGTGCATAGTCAGTCAGGGACAGAGCTGGAATTAGCAACCCAGGCTGTCCAACTCCTATGCTTCCAACAGGTACCCAGTGCTGACTGTGATCATTAGAAACACTCTCCATTTTCCTGACTTAAAAATTCTGTATTGAATTGCTTAGGTATTCCTCCTATGAGAGCTTTTCTAATCATTCATGTGACAGACCAGCACTCTGCTAAGTACTAAAAGGAAACAAATGGATTCTGTTTTTAGGGAGTTTACAATTATGTAAGAGAGGCCAACTATGCAAAAAACAACAGAACAAATGTGAGTTTGCATAGGAGTACTACAGATGGTATTATCAGTGTTCCTAAGAAGTACTGGGAGAATCGAGGTGGTCGGCGAAAGCTCCACAGAGAGGGGGAGACTTGAGCTGGGTCTTGAAGGGAAGGATAGATAGAATCTGAAGACAAAAGAGAAGGCATTCCACCCACTAGGAAGAAATAGAGAACCGAAATAGCCCTTTAGCTAGTAAATAAATTGAATTAAGATTAAAACACTTAAGGATAAATCTGACCAAAAAACGTGTTCACGGGGGCTTCCCTGGTGGCTCAGTGGTAAAGAATCAGCCTGCCAATGCAGGAGACAGGGCTTCGATCCCTGATCCAGGAAGATTCCGTGTGCCTCGGAGCAACAAAGCCCGTCCACCACAACTCTTGAGCCTGTGCTTTAGAGCCCAGGAGCCGCAGCTACAGAGCCCACGTGCTGCAGCTACTGAAGTCTTCACGCCCTACAGCCTGTGCTCCTCAGCGAGAGAAGCCACTGCAACTAGAGTAGCCCCTGCTCAACATAACTAGAGAACTAGAGAAAAGCCCCTGCAGCAACAAAGAGCCAGGTCAGCCAAAAAAAAAAAAATTATTTTTAAAAAGGAGATCTGCCTTCTAATTTATAAAAAAGATGTGTTCATGGATTGGAAGACTCCATATCACTAGGATATCTGTTCGCACCAAACTGATCAATAAATTTGAACCAATCCCGATCAAATTCTCAGTAGGCATTCTGTAGTAACTGAGAAGCCAATTCATATGGGACTGAAAAGAGAAGAGTTAGACTACTTTCTTTAAAAATTTTATCCCAGCCATTCCACTCCTGAGTACTTATCCAATAGAAATAAGAGTGTATGTCCTTGTATGTATGACCTATATAATGACTTATATATGAATGTTCATAGAAACGTAATTGTAATAGCCAAAACAAAGAACCACTCAAAAGACAATCAAGGGGTGAATGGATAAACAGCTTGTGGTATATCCATTCAATGGAATACTACTAACATTAGAAAGGAATGAGCTATTAATAGATGCAACAAGATGATGAACCTCAAAATAATTATGCTGAATGTAAGGAGCCAGACCAAAAAGGGGTATATATTATATTATTTCACTTAACATAAAACTCTAGAAAATTGGAAACTGATCTATATGACAGAAAGCTAGTAGTTGCCTGGAGGATAAACGGCTAAGGGAAAATCTGCATGCAAAAGGTCACAAGAAAACTGTCTAGAGTGTTGAGTAGGTTCATACTTACCAAGCATGATGATGTTTCACAAATGTATACGTATGCCAAAGCTTATGAAATTTCACACTTTAAATATATGTAGTTTATTCATCGCACTTTACTTCAATAAAGCTATGTTTTAAAAGCACACAAAAAGGGAGGGAGCTGAAGGGACCCAAGTTTCCAGAAGGGCTCAGGTGAATGTCAGTGTTTCTCAACCCTGTCTTCACATTTGAATCACCTGAGGCACAATATAATCAGACTCTCTGAGGGTGGCACACAGGCATCAGGACTTCGAAAGCTCCCCAGGAGATCCAATGTCCAGCAAATGTTGAGAACTGGTGAGTAATAGAGGGGGGATGTAAGGGTATATGAGGCGCATAGGGTCAGAGGAGGTGTGCAGTGCATGGGAAGGACATGAGCATCGGTGCAGTGCAAGCCATGGAAGCCTTGCCCAGGGAGGACAGATCCTGTGTAAAAGAGGGATCTAGGGCTAGGACTGCAGCAGAGGGTATAAAGGGAAGGAATAACTCATAACCATGAATGAAGCATGTGTAAATTGGAAGTTCATTCAGTCTCTAACAAAGTCAGAGTTTGTATGTATGTCAAGGAGATAGGGAAGAATTATCCATATCTCTGGCTATGTGGTTGTTAATAATTTTCTCTTTTGGGAACCCTGGCCTAAGAAACCCCCGCTCTCATTAAACTGCCCTGAAGTTCCTTGAATTACTCTTATACAGAGAATAGAAAGAGGGTTTCCCACCCATGGTAGACAGGAAAGGGCATAAAGGACACAAAAGAAGAAGTGGCTTCAATTCTTCCCTAAACCAGAGAGTCTTTGAATTGGAGCTGCTTCAGAATTACCTGGGGACCCAAGCATGTTCCCAAGTGGGACCCAAGTGTGTATTTTTGATTTTTTTTCAAGTTGTGCTTACAATTTTTTTTTTTGGCTTTGCAGTATGCAGGATCTTAGTTCCCAGCCAGGGATTGAACCCAGGCCCCCTGCATTGGAAGTGCAGAATCTTAACCACTGGACTGCCAGGGAAGTCACTGTATTTTTAAAATAAATCCCAAAGTTTCAGAACAACTACTAACCCAATGGCTAAAGATGACATCTATTGAAAATATCCCAATTCCCCACCCAGTCTCAGACTCCAGCTTTCCAAGTGGGTGGAAAAAGATCATATGTTTTAACTGATGAAGAGTTTCTGATGCCAGTTTATTATGCAGAAGGCAAGGTGGAGCAGGGACAGGTTCTGGGGAAAGAAAACAGAATGGTACCTTCTATACAGGGAAATGGGTACTAAAGAGGCCTTGACTGAAACTTCCTCATAGTTGGTAGCCACAAGTCCACATGGGGTCATAAAGCCCCTTAGCAGAAGTGGGACTTTGTCATACACATTCTCAGAGCCTTGATTAGGAGTGATTCTCCAGGGCCCTCGATGTCTCTGCTACCTCTGCTTGTGATGTCATGGAAACTTCTATGTGGCCTGTGTGTACATAAAGACAGCAGCCCGTCCTCGCCTGTGGTGAGGAAGTCAAAGCTGTAGAAGGATTGTAACAGGGGCTAGAGCCAAGAGAGTGCAGCAGGGCTGGTCCTGCATCCAGGGAGCCCACCAGTGGGACAGAAACACCAGTGGGTCAGGATATGGTGAGAGGTCACCCATCACACAGTCCATGGGGGGCAGAGGACGCAAGTCATGAAGGAAGGACACAGGTGGGCAGTGAGGGCAAGGGCCCAGCCAGGTCAGGGCCACTCCCACGGCATGCCCAGGAACCTTCAAAAATCCAGGCGCCTGCTAAGCAGAGGAGGACATCTTTCTTGGCTGAGCAAGGAGAGAAGGTCCAGTTGATAACTGATGGGCCTAGAAGCCACCAGCATCAGGTTCATTTGTTCCGAGCCCACTTATCACCAAGACGACTGTACTGAGCATCATTGCGCTCTCGAAGGGGCTAAGAGATGAGAAGGGGGAACAGGGAGGCAGGGTCAGAACTCTCCCATGGGGAATCCCAGCAGACCCCAGAGATGAGAGCTCATGGGACTCCCCAGTGATGAATTCCCCACTAGGACCTTCTCTCTCTCTCTCTCTCTCTCTCTCTCTCTCTCTCACACACACACACACACACACGTTAAACTTAGTATCAGGCTCTCCATCCCCACTCACTCCTACCCCCATTCTCATCTTTCTCCCCTCAGGGCTCACCTGATAGAGTTGGTCATTCCCCATCAGAGCTTGAGTGTCAGCAGCTAGAAGAACCAGAGAAAAAGGGTCAGCAAAAGCCAAAGAGGTGGCACAGGGAGGCCCATGAATGCTGCCGGGGGACTGCAGCTACAAACACCCTCAGAAGTCTGCATGAGCTTTGTGGGTACCCAAGTGCTGTCAGTTACCAGTTGTAGAAATCCTTAGGAGATTGCAATGGTGACGCCCAGATGAGGCACAACCCAATGCCAGCCCCATTCCTTAGCAGGTATACACACACAGCCACAACATATACATGCTCGGTCCCTTCCACCTACCCCTGGAGAATCTTCCAGTCTCATGTCCAGCAAAGCAGTAGACACCCAAAGCAAGGAGCACAGTGGCAATGATGTCGGTGATGATCATGCCTGCCAGGGTGGCTGTGTCCAGCTCCACACAGTTCTGGCACACTGTGGGGGAAGGGAGGCCAGAAGAGAAGGGGAGGGTCTTCAAGATCAGGGAACCATGCCTCTTAGGGCAGCCCTAGGAGCTCTCATGTCAAGACCCAAACTTGGAAAAAGAGCCTTGCTCCATCCACTTTTAACCTTCAGTCCAAGAAGTAGTCTCAGGTTTGTAGGAACTTTAAAAAGGCAGTAGGCCAACCACGCTCCAGACCAAGCCCCTACTGCTTGAGTCACAAGACTACTATTGCTCTTTTACCATTAAGCTCTTTCCCACTCAAGGCTTCAAAATCTGGTTCATATCCTTACAAGAGCAAGCCAGTTTGTTGAGAGCACAGATGGGTACACTGGAGCTCCCTCCAGCAAGGAAGTTCCCATGTCCAGAAGCCCCCACCTATTCCACCCCCAAAGGATCCTGGAAGCACATACTTCGATAGTATACTTGCAGAATAAGTTGTTGGGTGTTTTCACCACACTGATACATTCCTCTTGGGTCCTGGATACGTTTTCCTAAGTCCCGAGTTTTATTATTGCCTGACACCTCTTGTCCTTCTGTTCCTTGTAGCAATGTGATGCTGGAATTGCATTCCAACATTACTTTGTCCTCAGGTTCCAGCACTTTTAGAATGCGGGGATTCACTAAGAAAAAAAAAAAAAATACCACGACTGGAGCCAGCTCTTTAGTCTGCACCAGACCACTGTTCTGCTGAGGCTCATTACTTAAGAAGGACCACTATCCAAGTCTAGAACAGTTCGAGGTTTCTGCTGAGAGAGACGGAAGTCACAAGAGAAAGGCTTCAGCAGGCACCCCACAAACTGCCGAGGCCAAGAAGGACACAGAGGGGGTGGTAGGGAGGTCCAAGAGGGAGGGGACATATATATGCATATAGGTGATTCTCTTCATCGTACAACAGAAACTAAGACAGCATTGTAAAGAAATTATCCTCCATTTAAAAAAAGAGAGAAGGACATGATGTAATCCAAACAGAGGACAGGCCCTGATGAACACAGAGCAAAAAAGGAAATCATGGAGTTGGGTTAATCCAAAACCTTCATGGAAATGTGTTCAGATCATTGAATAGAAGTAGCAAGGGAGCCCAGAATGCTAAAACACCCAAGAGATATTGAAAGGCAGAAGAATGGTTCTCAATTGGAGATGTCCACATTATTTTTCTCTAAGAAAACTTCTAATTCTACTTCCCAGTCACCTGCCACACTCCAACATCAACTTCTCATATTCTTTCCCTCCTCCTCACTCATGGTCAACCACTGCCCAGAGAATGGTACTACCAAAGCCTTTCCCAGGGCCAGTGATGGCTGGGGATAGGAGCGAAGCTAATATGAATTACCATTCCAGTGGTCCAAAAGGGGACCTAAGGCAAATCCCATGTAAAGATTTTTAGTTGTTCTATCTATGCCTGGGGGAGAGGGTCAGAAAAAAATTTTTTTTATTGAATCCTTTCTTGGGGCTCCACACAAGTCAAGTCTTGTGGGGAGTTTAAGGGCCGGATGTATGCACAGCATCTTTTTAGGACCACTGAATTGCTATGACTGAGAATATCTCCACAGCCCACAGAGGCACTGGAATGTGTATCTCCAATCCCAGGGAAAAGTGGAATCTACATTGTCCCTGAGATTCATAGTCAGTTACCAATTTGGATAGAAGAGCATCTTTTAGAAAATCCCCCACAGAGCCATTCCTTGTGCCTGTCAAGAAAGCATGCATATATTCTCAGGGAGACACACGAACATCAGATGTTCCACATCATACACTCATGTCTTCCTTGGGGATCCATTTCCAGTGGAAATCCTGGATCTCCCAAAGAAGCTGACTACTAAGGTAACCACTCATCCCGGTTTGCCTGGAACTGAGGGAATTCCTGGAACATCAGACTATCAGTTTTAAAACCATGCAAACTGGGCTGAGTGCATCATGCTATCACCCCAAATCCGCCCTCACTCCTGCTCAGCCGCAATTAAACTTCTCTCTTATAGCATTCCCCTGAGTGCTGGGCCATGGCCCCAGGTGGTGATGTATGGTGTCCACATGACCTGGAGTCCTGGACCCCGGAGGCTATCTACCCTAGACGGAACAAAGCTCCCAGTACCAGCCCTAGGCTCAGGTGCACATCTGCTACAAAACTTCCTATAGACCTCTGGCCTGAGGTCTTCAGAGAGACATTGAAGGCCAAGATGCCGCCCTAGTTAGTCAGTCAAAGCCAAAAGAGCCTGTGCTTCCCAGACCCTGTGTTACATCCCAACACGGCCCTCCTTGACAACACCGGAGTACTGAGGCGCTTTCGAATGGACCTCATTCCAGGTGGTAATGTCCCTCTCAGGTCCCTTCCCCACGATGCCTCGGTGCACTCGGGGAAGCCTTACCTTGGGAGAGAAGGGCAGCCAGTATCAGGCAAGAGAGAAACCTGCTGTGCTCCATCTCCCAGCAGAATTCATCCAGGAGACAGACACAGGTCACAGACTATCAGCCGGGGTTAAAGCCGCCTTTCCCCAACTGACTCATGGGTACCCGGAAAAAGTAAAGGGTGGGGGAGGAACTAGAAAACGCCTATTTCTCTGTCTGCTCTTGGTGACAGGAGCGGCTGGGGTAGAGGTAGGCTGGGGGTGGGGTAGGAAAGAAGCAGCTGCAAATCACTCTCTCTCAGAGTATGGAGTGTGGGGGTGGGGTAGAAGCTGGAAGCGGAGGCTATGGAAAAGGATGCTGGGACTTCTAGGAAGTAGAAGGAGATTCAGGGTGTCCTTTCTTGAGTTGCTGATGAAAAATAAGAAACTAAGTTCCTGCCGTCTATGGGGTCGCACAGAGTTGGACACGACTGAAGCGACTTAGCAGCAGCAGCAGCAGCAAGTTCCTGTCAGCAACATCATTACATTTACTCACCATCTGAAAACTGCCACTTCTCAAAACCCTTGATAGAAGATGTGAATCCCATTCTATAAGCCAGACCAGCTAGGTTTCTTCCTTTTCTGGTCTTTCTTGGGACCCTGCCCAAGCTCCTTCTTGGGCCTCCTGAGGTACCAGACTAAGTAGCTTCTTATCAGCGGGAGGTTGGCCTTTGGGGGCCCCCTAATGAGAGATTTGCATTCTGGCTCCAATACTGTCTACCTGCTGCATCTGCGCCAGTCACAGAATTCTCCAGAGACTAATTCCCTCAGTATCATGAAAAGAATTCAAACAGAATCTTTTATTGTGCCTGACACTTCATAGGACTTCCCTGTAGCTCAAACTGTAAAGAATCTGCCTGCAATGCAGGAGGCCTGGGTTCGATCCCTGGGTCGGGAAGATCCTCCGGAGAAGGGAATGGCAATCCATTCCAGTATTCTTGCTTGGAGAACCTCATAGACAGAGAAGCATGGAGGACAACAGTTCGTGGGGTTGCAAAGAGTCGGACATGACTGAGCAACTAACACTTAATACTGACACTTCACATGTGCTAAGTAAGAGTTATTAATAACAATATGATTGGGACTTCCCTTATGGTCCAGTGGCTAAGACTCCCAATGCAGGGGCCCTGGGTTCGGTCCCTGGTCAGGAAACTAAATCCCACACACCACAGCTAAGAGTTCACATGCCACAAAGAAGACCAAAGATTCCACGTGCTGCAACTAAGATCTGCACAACCAAATAAATAAATAAATATTAAAAATAATAATAGCAATATGATTAACTCTCAGGCACAACTGAACTTCCCCAGGAGACAAATGGACTTCTTCCCTTTGGGATATGGAGATCCAAAACTGCTGCAGTTAGATCATTCTTTACCCAAGGGTAGAGATTGTACATGCCTTGCTGGCTTTTGTTTTCCAAACACCTGACAAGAGCTCTGTATGTTTTCCTTGATTCACTGGCTAACTGGCTGAGGGGCCTGAGATCCTGGGAATTCAGCTGAGGCCCCTGTCCCTGGAAATGCATTTCCTGTCCTGGAGGAATAATCCTACCTATTCCCTTCCAGGCAGGCACCACTTTGATGATCTCATCTTCAAAGAGCAGTGGAAAAAAATCCCTGGACTGAGGTGGCTCTCTGTTCAGAGCTCCAGCCCTAAGCACCTAAGGGTTCCCAGCTAAGTTCATCAGTTCTAACAACAGCTAGCAACAGGCAACAACTGGCTGAGCTCCGAGTAACAGATGATGGCGGAAGTGTTTATCCTCCTCATGAAGAAAGGGGCCCAGGACACCTTCCACCCCGCACCCAAGGGCGCTTTCTGTATAAGCTGAGTCTCTAAGATGGAAATCCAGCACTCTGTCCCGCTCCCTCTCCTCCACCTCCCACGCTCCTCTCCCCAACGGAAAGTCAGAGGCATCTGCACCTGCAGCCCTCCTGAGCCCTGCCCCCACCCACTGCCCACATTAGCAGCCCAGGGTGGAGGCTCACAGGGGCCCCAGCCCTAAGGATGCTGGGCGGGGCCAGGCTAGCTGCTAGCACAGGCTGACTGGCTGCTGGCTGCTGCAGGCCGCTCAGTGCTTCTGCGGAGAACAGAGATGGATATGGAGCAGGGGAAGCATCTGGCTGGCCTCATCCTGGCTGTCTTTCTTCTTCAAGGTAAGGGTCCGCTAGGGGGTCTGACAGCCCGGAGAAGGGCTCAAGGGAAGAAGCCCATCACCAGGGGGACAAGAGTATTGGGATCCCCTAACCTTGAGATGTCACCCTAAAGTTCAAAGAAGGAAGGGCAAAAATGAAGTTTCTCTGCTAGAGAGAAGCAGTGTTCCATGGGAGAGGTGGAGTGCTTGTCTCTTAAGAAATCAAAACAGAGGACTTTACTGACTTGAGAGAGGACCCGGATGCCACCATCTTAGGTTTGAATGTAGCCCAAAGGGCACAGGCCAGGAGCCTGAAGAGAAACAGTTTGTATTCCTTAACTCAGAGCTCCGGCTAGGAGTAGACTTATAGAGCCTTCACTTACTCGGTTGGTCAGCTGGTCAACAAATATGTGTGAGGTCAATCCTAGTATGTATCAGGCTAGGAGAACATAAAGGTAAATAATAACCTTCTGCCCCCCATGAGCTCATAGTCTGATTGCAGTGATAAGTTTAAACATTTCCAGACTGAGTATAACGCACAGTATAGGGTACTTGTATGAATATTCTTTTGGAAATACAGTAGGAAGTGGATGAACTGGCTCGATGCCTGGAATATGGACTCTAGACATTGAAAGTTGTTGACATCATTCAAGTATTATGCGAGATGTGAGGAAGAGGAGGCCGAAGATGGAACTGTGAGGATATCGCTGTTAAGGAAAGTTAGAGGAAAAAAATGTCAGGAAAGAGATAAAGGAATGATCAAAGAGGTGAAATAATCAGGTGAGTGAAATTCCATAGAAACAAAGGGAGTAGAGAACTTCCAGGAGAGAATCACCAAAAGTATGAAATGCTAAAGATACATCCACTGATAGAAGAATATATTTAAAAGTTTAAGTCTGTGGGAGTTGGCAAAACAAAGGTCATGGATGACTTAAAAGAGTTTAAGTGAGGTAGTGTGAGTCACACAGAGTCGGACACGACTGAAGCGACTTAGCAGCAGCAGTGTGAGTGGAAGCCAAGTGGAAATGAGTAGAAAGTGGAGGGCAAGGGGGGAAAGAGCAGCAAGTGTAAAATGTTCTTTAAAGAAGTTTGGATGAGAAGGCTGGAGAGGTTGAGTGGTAAGTGGAGAAGTAGCAGACTCTAAGAAGAAATGTGTGTGTGTGAAAGAAACTTGAGCACATTTCCAAGCTAAAGGAGAAGACAGTGAGTAGAGGGAGGCCCTGGAACTGATACTGAAGGCTGCAGTCAAGAGTGGGATCAAGGGAACAGAGCACAAGGCAATCTCCCCCTCTGAGACTAGAAGAGAGGAAGCGCAGATGGCTCCAGCCTTAAAGACGCTTGTGGATGGAAAAGAAGCTGAAGAAGAAAGAGCCATTATGGCATCCATGTTTTCAGTGAACTAAGTGGGCAGCAGTGTAACCCGCTAAAATTGAGCTGGGTGATGACTGAGTGGGGGACTAGAAGAGATGTTGGAGTTTAGACTTATTTCTGAGAGGAATAGAGAAAGAGCCAACTGAAGACAACACAGAGTTAGGGGCAGTGTTGAAAGCTTGTGTAGCAGCTATTTCTGTAGAGCAAAAAAAAGGCTTGGACTGAGCCATAGAAACCTGAGTTCTGTGTGCAGCTCAGTCACCAATGAGCCAGGTGAACTTGGCAATGCCTCCTCCTCTGGGCTCAGTTCTCTCAGCCATCAACCTAGGAAATTTAGCTACATGAGTTCTCAAGTCCTAGAAGAACTAGAATCCAGATAATCAAAATTTTAAATGCCAGCAATCAATCGTACTGTCTTTTCTATGGTATCAGGATTAGAATGAGAGGACTCTTTGTTTCTCTCACAGTGACCAGGTTGCTGGGGAGAAGAGCTAGTTAGATATCTGCTTAATTCTTTGCCTTGCTTTTTTTTTTTTTTCCATTTATCCATTCATACTTTCATTCAAAATATAGAATGCTCCTACCATGTTTCAGGCACTGTGCTAAGTGGTATTCAGAAACAGTTCAGTTCAACTCTGTGTGAAGTTCTAAGACTGCTATCTTCTCTGTCAAGCTTTCCCTGTCCCTCACCCTTGGCCAAAATCAATAGTTTCTACCCCCTTCCATATGCATTTATACAAGTACTAAATGATAATTTATAAGTACTACTACATTTATTACATTTGTGGGTTATTTTCCACTTCATTGTAAACTCTTTAGAAGCAACAACTAATATTTGTATCACCACCCTTTTCTTCCATAATCCTTATTCATGTCAGGCACATAATAGTGATCGGTAAGTGTTTGGATTAAATCCAACTGAATTGAACTCCAGTGTTGGCTCTCTATAGTATGTCTAGCATGCAACTCTACTATTCTGAGTTTTGAGACAGATTTGAGGGCTATTTAGTGGCTAACTCCTTCAGGACATTCAGGATTTACACACACACACACACACACACACAAAAATGGATCACCAAAGCTGAACATTATAGAAGTAATTCTGCTCTAAAAGACTTTAGCTAGTATACACTCAATCTTTTCCAAGGCTTTAGCTGCTAAAGGAGCAGAGCATCCCACGCTGTACAGGCAATACCCTTACATATAGTGCAATACAATCGCGCAGTGCTCACCATCCAGAGTTGGGATCAGACCCCAGAGGTAAAGGGCACAGTCCCCAAAAAGACTACCCTCACTTTAAAAGGCAGGCACTGGTTCAGGGATCCTCAGACCACCCACACTTCTGATGAACTGCCTACAAATCTGGAGAATTCCCAAGAACCCCCTCAGAATTTGCTAGAACAGCTCACAGAACTCAGGAAAGTCCTATACTCACTAGTACAGTTTCATTATTAAAAAAAAAAAAATTAGATCTAGACAAATAAAGAGACACATAGAGTGAAGTCTGGGGTTCCTGAACACAGAGGTTCCATGCTTTTTCCTTCCAGAATTAAAATACATCAACCTCCTGGCATGTTGATATGTTTACCAACTAGGAAGTGCCACTAAGTTTTTCTTGGGATTTCATCACATAGGCATGATTGATTGAATCATTGATCATGTGACTGAACTCAATATCCACTCCCTCCTCCACCTCCTAGAGCTCAAAGTCCCAATTCTCTAAACACATGTTTGGTCTTGACCTGTCTCATCCTGAGTCATCTCTTTAACATAAATTCATGTGTGATCCAAGGGTCCACCAAGAATCACAAAGGCAATCCTATCATTCATAAAATTCCAAGGGTTGAGAAACTCCCTCCAAGAAGCCCAGAACAAAGACTAGACAAATTCCTTATTATACAACACCCTAAATTCAGTTTGGTGGTTTAGGCTACCATCCAGGGAAATAAGTATAGATACTGTCACTCACATAGATTAGGCTCTCTCTCTTTATCTTGGCCTCAAATGACTGTGGAAATGATACATCAGGAGATCTGAAGGACTCCATGCCCAGCTGATCGTCTGTCTTCTGTCTCTACAGGTACTATGGCCCATGTGAAAGAAGGTAGGGGAAATGTCTTCTTTCTATCATCAAACTGGGGAAATTCATGGAAATATGGCCTCTCACAACAGCACTCCTATAGGAGCAAGTGAACAGCTTAGAAGGGATGGGATGATAAAGGATAGAGAGCAAACCCTTCCATTGTTAACCAAATCAGTGGCCAGTCTTGATCTCCCTGGGTTTCCTAGAGCTAAACAATTAATTGTCTGGTGCTTGGAGGAGAAACGGGTCCCTAGCAGCTAGGCATTACTCAAAGCACCACCTACGAATCAACAGCATTGGCTTCACCTGGGAGTGTGTTAGAAATGCCAACTCTCGGTGCTTTCCCCGGAGAAGGCAATGGCACCCCACTCCAGTACTCTTGCCTGGAAAATCCCATGGATGGAGGGGCCTGGTGGGCTGCAGTCCATGGGGTCGCTAGGAGTCGGACACGACTGAGCGACTTCACTTTCACTTTTCACTTTCATTCATTGGAGAAGGAAATGGCAACCCACTCCAGTGTTCTTGCCTGGAGAATCCCAGGGATGGGGGAGCCTGGTGGGCTGCCGTCTATGGGGTCGCACAGAGTCAGACACGACTGAAGCGACTTAGCAGCACTATTGAATAGAACCTGGAATTCTAACCAGATTCCCATGTGAATCATGTGTGCCCCGAGACAAGGAGAATTTCAGAGGCAAGATCTTAACAGGCATTTCCTTTTTCAGTAAAAGTGGATGACAATCGAGAAGATGGTTCCGTAATTCTGATTTGTGTCACGAATGACACAACGATCACATGGCTTAAAGATGTGGAACAAATAGGTTCTGGAGACACAAAGAAAAATACTTGGAATCTTGGAAGTAGTACCAAAGACCCTCGAGGAATATATAAATGTGAAGGATCAAATAACCAATCAAAATCACTCCAAATATATTATAGAAGTACGTATCCCCTTTGGTTTGCTTATGTGAAATTAAGCAGTACTGGGTGCTCTGGTGAGCTTCTTGTCTGGGGTGGGTATAGACATAGATGCTAAACAGTAATGTAAGAATCAGCTTTCTTAATCTCAGCTTACTTTTAATTTAACAAAGCAGTTCCCCCAACATTTTGAAAAAGCGTAGCCTGTCTTATAAAGCCTGGCTCACCTGTATGTAGGCCCCACTGCTTGGAGGAGTCAGCAGTTTATATAAACCAAGTTAAGATAGGTAAAGGAGACAGGGGAGATTACAAGTTGAGCGACTGTAGCATGGAGAATGGGATATGGTCTTCCTTTTATTTCAATAGTTGTTGGTAGTAAAACCACATGGATTTCCCCTGGACTCCCGCACAATAGAGGAACATGAAAAAGCATTGAGTTCTTAGTCCAAGGATCTTCCAGGCAATATCCTTGCCATACCACCCACAGAGAGGCCTGCTGCCCTGGACAGAAATATTATCTGAAGAGAAAAAAATCCAGAGTTGAAGGAATTCTTGTCCTTCCCTCTCCCCACAGTGTGTCAGAACTGCATTGAACTGAATCCGTCTACTGTGGCTGGCTTTATCTTCACTGAAATCGTCAGCATTTTCCTCCTTGCTGTTGGGGTCTATTTCATTGCTGGACAGGAAGGAGTTCGCCAGTCAAGAGGTAAAAGGATGTTCTCAGGGACTTCCCTGGTGGTCCCGTAGCTAAGACTCTGAGCTCCCAGAGTTTGATCCACAGTCAGGCAACTAGATCCCATATGCCACAAGTAAGACCCGGCGCAGTCAAATACATCAAAAAACAAAACAAAATAATGTTCTTAGATGAAAGCTGAGGCTATCTGGGACCCTCAGCCTCCTTCCTACCAAAAGAGACCCAATAGAAGAGGCTGGGTTGGCAAGTGTTGCTGATGAGCATGGTCCAGTGAGGCTCTGACTCTGAAGGCAGGAGGAAAAGGACACTTGGTGTTTTCATAGCATATTTGCCTGTTTCAAGATACAACTCTATCTGACTTGTCCTCTGTACTTTTAAAAAAATTACTCATTGTTTACTTAATTTTATCTATTTATTTTTGGCTGTGGGTCTTCATTGCTGCATGCAGGCTTTTGGTAGTTGTGGCAGGCAGGGCTGCTCTTCGTTGCAGTGCGAGGCCTTCTCATTGCAGTGGCTTCTCTAGCTGCAGAGCATGGGCTCTGGGCACAGAGGCTCAGTAGTTGCGGCTCACAGGCTTAGTTGCTCAGTGGCATGTGTGATCTTCCCAGACCAGGGATCAAAACTGTGTCCCCTGCACTTACAGATGGATTCTTAACCACTGGACGACCAGGGAAGTCCCTGTCCTCTGTACTTTAAAAAAATCTCTTTATATAAGTAAAATCTGCATTCACAAAAGTGCATGAATCACATATATACAGCTCAAAATTTTTTTTAACAAAGCAAACACACACATGCATTCAGCACCAAGTTAAAGAAAGTAAATTAATCCTTGGGGTCACTTCCAGCCTCTACCTAGTCCCCAAAGCAACCATTCTCCTGACTTCTAACAACATTGACTCATTCTCCCTGGTTTTGATCCTTATGTAAATAGACTCACACATTAAGTACTCTTGTGTGTGGCTTCTTTCACTCAACAATATGCTTGTGAGATCCATCCATAATGTGGTGTGTAGATGTAGTTCACAAATTCTTGTTGCTATTCAGTACTCCAGTTTATTATTCATTCTGTCTTGTTTATGTGTACATTTTGTTTATTTTTTTGTGCAGCTTCAGACAAGCAGACGCTGTTGAACAATGACCAGCTCTACCAGGTACGTGAATATGAAATGAAAGAGACAGTGCTAGTTAGTAGTGGTAAAATTTTGGAACGGGGGTGGGGTGGGCAAGTTATTTGGAAGTTACTATGTACACAAAAACTGCTTAGGACATAACAGACAATGGCATCGTTATCCCTTTGGGTAGAATGGACGAAACAAAGAGAATGGTCCGGAGAGACTGAGGTAAGGATCTAGTGAGAAAAGCTGAAGAACATACTGAGAGGGCCACACAGAGAAGCCAGATGCAGCGCCTTCCTCCATCCTTGTCCTCTTCTGCCCCCAGGACCATGAAGAAACCACTCCAAAACCTTGAACTTAAGCACTCAATAAGTATGCATCAGTAGAAAACAAAGTTATGGTTACCAGGGAGTAAAGTGGGGAGGAATAAACTGGAATATTGGGATTGACATTTACACACTGCTATATCTAAAATAGACAACTAATAAGAACTTGCTGTATAGCACAGGGAACTCTACTCAGTACTCTGTGATGGCCAAATGGGAAAGAATCTTAAAAAAAGAGAAGCGGATATATGCATAACTGACTCACTTTGCTGATACCTGAAACTAACACAACATTGTAAATCAACTATATTCTAATAAAACTTAAATATTAAAAAAATGACAAAAAGCACAAATATGTATACCTGAAGAACGGTGAAAAAAATTAGACATTGGAAGTAAAAGCTAAAAAATTTTATAAAATTTTTTAAATTAAAAAATAAATACATATCAAATTAATTCATAGAGGATGATGATAAAATGTCCTTTGTAGCCCCTTAAGGAACGGGAAGATGACCAATACAGCCACCTGAGGAAGAACTGAACCCAAGACTCAGAGAGGTATGTCTTTCTACACTAATTCTAAGGAAGTACCTTTGCATTACCTGCCCTCCCAACTACTGCCAAGCCTATCTCCTTTCCCCAAGCAGCTATAAGGACGGGAGGGTAGGGAGAGTTGACTGATCATTCGGAGGGGGAGGGGGATGACTCTCCTGTGCATTGTAGGATTTATAGCAGCATCCCTGGCCTCTCTCCACCAGATGCCAGTAGCACCCCCAAGTCCTGACAACAAAAATATCTCCACATACTGCAAATATCCCCTCGGGAACAAAGTCGCCCTTAGTTAAGAATCACTGATCTATAATTCTCAAGCCATTACTAAGCATAGTAGAAAACTTTTGTATACATATATATAAATAATATGTTTGTGCTGTGTGTGCTTATTTGCTCAGTCATGTCCAACTTTTTGTAACCCCATAGACTGTAGCCCACCTGGCTTCTCTGTCCAACGGGATTCTCCAGACAAGAATACTGGAGTGGGTTGCCATGCCCTCCTCCAGGGGATCTTCCCAACCCAGGGATTGAACCCAGATCTCCCACATTGCAGGCAGATTCTTTACCATCTGAGCCACCAGGGAAGCCCAAGTAATAACCTATAATGGAAAATAATTTCAAAAGTAATATTTGTGTATGTGTATAACTGAATCACCTTGCTGTGCACCTGAAACGTTGTAAGGCAACTATACTTCAATAAAATATATATATATATTAGGGGGAAAAAAAGAATCACTGACCTATATTAATCTTCCAATCAATCAGAAGTTCTGATTCAATCAAACAGAAACTTCAATCAGGGAAACAGGGCCCAAGCAATATTTGATTTTCTGAACCAATTGCATTTTTTTAAAATCCAGGTGTTTTCCCTTCTATCCAGTTCTCAGAAACAAAGCAATACATTTTGGAGCAATCCTAGCAGAGAAATTTTCAGCCCTAAATCTAGACTTCCCAAAGGTGACAAATGGAGAAGAAAGGCCATCAGAGCAAATTTGGGTTTCTCTCAAAGTAAAAGCAAAATTTGTATTAACTGGGTAACTGGGTGCCTGGAGAAGGCAGCAGAGGATGAGATGGTTAGATAGCATCTCCAATTCAATGGACATGAACTTGAGCAAACTTGGAGATGGTGGAGGACAGGGAAGCCTGCCTTGCTGCAGTCCATAGGGTTGCAAAGAGTCAGACACAGCTCAGTGACTGAACTCGTATGGTGTTTCAGGAGCGCCACCTATTGGAAGTAATTTTTCTAGAAAAGGAAAATGAAAAGGGCAAACAACCTCCTTTATTTGAATATCTTTTTTTACACTTTTATTTACTTTCAGTGTAAGTCATAATTCACATTGTTTAAATACGCAGTGAAAGGTCTCCCTCTCACTCCCTACCCAGCCATCCAGTTGCCTTCTCCAGAGGCAAACAATAATACTAGTTTCCAGAAATTAGTGTGGACCTAACAGAAACAGAAGATATTAAGAAGAGGTGGCAAGAATACACAGAAGAACTATACAAAAAAGATCTTCATGATTCAGATAACCACAATGGTTTGATCACTCACCTAGAGCCAGACATCTTGGAATGTGAAGTCAAGTGGTCCTAAGGAAGCATCACTATGAACAAAGCTAGTGGAGGTGATGGAATTCCAGTTGAGCTATTTCAAATCCTAGAAGATAATGCTGTTAAAGTACTGCACTCAATATACCAAGAAATATGGAAAACTCAGCAGTGGTCACAGGACTGGAAAAGATCAGTGTTCATTCCAATCCTAAAGAAAGGCAATGCCAAAGAATGTTCAAACTACCGCACAACTGCACTCATTTCATATGCTATTGAAGTAATGTTCAAAATTCTCCAAGCAAGGCTTCAATTGTACATGAACTGAGAACTTCCAGATGTTCAAGCTGGATTTAGAAAAGGCAGAGGAAACAGAGATCAAATTGCCAGCTTCCATTGGATCATAGAAAAAGCAAGAGAGTTCCAGAAAATAAAACATCTACTTCTGCTTCATGGACTATGCTAAAGCCTTTGACTGTGTGGATCACAACAAACTGTGGAAAACTCTTCAAGAGATGGGAATACCAGACGACCTTACCTGCCTCCTGCAAAACCTGTATGCAGGTCAAGAAGCAACAGTTAGAACCAGACATGGAACAAAGGACTGGTTCAAAATTGGGAAGGAGTTCGTCAAGGCTATGTATTGTCACCCTGCTTATTTAATTTCTATGCAGAGTACATCATATGAAAAGCTGGGCTGGATGAAGTACAAGCTGGAATCACGATTGCAAGGAGATATCCATAATCTCAGATATGCAGATGACACCACCCTTACGGCAGAAAGCAAAGAGGAATTGAAGAGCCTCTTGATGAAAGTGAAAGAGGAGAGCAAAAAAAACTGGCTTAGAACTCAACATTCAAAAAATTAAGATCATGGCATCCAATCCCATCACTTCATGGCAAATAGATGGAGAAACAATGGAAACAGTGATAGACTTTATTTTCTTGGGCTCCAAAATCACTGCAGATGGTGACTGCAGCCATGAAATTAAAAGACACTTGCTCCTTAGAAGGAAAGCTATGACAAACCTAGACAGCATATTAAAAAGCAGAGACAAAGCAAAGACCTTTACCAACAAAGGTCCAGCAAATCGATGGTTTTTCCAGTAGTCAAGTATGGGTGTGAGAGTTGGACCATAAAGAAGGCTGAGCACCAAAGAACTGATGCTTTTGAACTGGTGTTGGAGAAGACTCTTGAGAGTCCCCTGGACTGCAAGGAGATCAAACCAGTCAATCTTAAAGGAAATCAATCCTGAATATTCATTGCAAGGACTGATGCTGAAGCTGAAGCTCCAGTACTTTGGCCACCTGATGCAAAGAGCCGACTCATTAGAAAAAACCCTATTCTGGGAAAGATTGAAGGCAGGAGGAAGAGATGATAGAGGATGAGATGGTTGGATGGCATCATGGAATCAATAGACATGATTTTGAACAAGCTCTGAGAGATGGTGAAGGACAGGGAAGCCTGGCGTGCTGCAGTCCATGGAGTTGCAAAGAGTCAGACATGACTGAGCGACTGAACAATAACAATACAGTCTTACAAGATATATAAAATACTCTATGTTGGAGATATTCTAGGCATATATAAGCAAATGCCAAGTGCGCGTTATTCTCCCCATATTTTTCACACAAATGTTGTCTTATACATCTTGCACTTCTCAAGATTTTATTCTACTCAATAAAATCTGAAGACTACTTCATACCAACATATAAAGGAGCTCCTTTTTAAAAAATATAGCCACTTTGTACAGATCCCCTATAATTTTCTCAACTAGTCCTCTACTGATGGACGTTTAAGTTGGTTCTTTTGCTCTTACAATGCCACAATGACTGTAGAAATGTCATTTTTAAAAATTGTAGTAGTCATAGTTGCTCAGTCATGTCCAATTCATGATCCCATGGACTCTAGCCCTCCAGGCTCCTCTGTCCATGGATTCTCCAGGCAAGAATACTGGAGTAGGTAGCCATTCCCTTCTCCAGGGTATCTTCCAGACCCAGGGATCAAATTGGGTCTCCTGCTTTGCAGGCAGACTACCATCTGAGCCACCAAGGAAGCTCTTAAAAATTGTACTGAGGTATAATTTTCATGCTATAAAATCACTCACCTTACATGATTTCACCTGTTCCAAGTAATTTTTAGCAAATTTTCCCAGTTGTACAACCATCACCATAATCCAGATTTAGACCATTTCCATCAGTCTCTTAAGGTTTCTTGTGCTGTTTTTGTGGGCTTCCCTCACAGCTCAGTCAGCAATCACTAATCTCTTTTCTGTCTCTTTAGATTTGCCTTTTCTGGAAAAATGGAATCATACGATACACTGTTCTGGACATTCTCGTGCCAAGTCTTCACGTGGACATATGTTTTCATTTCTCTGGATTGCTACCTAGGAGTGAGGGATTGCTGGGTGGTATGGTAAATTTATCTATAACAGTTTAAGAAACTGCCAAAGTGTTTGCCAAACTGGCTGTTTCATTTTACATTCCCACCAGCGATAAGTGATTGGGGTTCCTCTTTCTCCTCATCCTCACAAATGTTTGTTACTATCTTTTTTAGTATAGCCATTCTAGGGGATGTAAAACAGTATCTTATTATGGCTTTAATTTACATTCTCTAATGACTAACAATGTTGAACATCTTTTCATGTGCTTATTGGCTATTCTCATCATATCTTTAGTGAAGCGTGTATTCAAAACTTTTAAAATTCAGTTATTTGTTTTTCTTCTTACTATTGAATTGTAAAAGTTTTTATATATTTTCAAATACAAGTCTTTTAACAGATATATGATTTGCAGATATATCTACCAGTCTATGATTCATCTTTTCATTTTCTTAATGGTGTCTTTTGAAATGCAATTGTTTTTAATTTTGCTGAAATCTGTTTTACCCTTTTTTTTTTTTCTTTTATGGATTGTGTGCTTGGTGTCATGTCTAAGAAATCCTTGCCAAACCCAAGATCACAAAGATGTTTTTATAGTTTTAGTTCTAACAATAAATATTATGTTGAACATTAAGACTATTTGTAACAAATACAAATAAATGCAATTGCAGGACCATAATGTATTTTCACCTGTCATTTAATGAAATAGTACCAAATTGCACTTCACAGAGCTTGGACCAATACATAATTCTAAAGAGTTCCTATTGTTTCATACACAATCCAAAAATGCACTACTAAGCTTTTTCAACTTTGTAAATAAGATGAGTTAAAATGGTATCTTGGCTTAATTTTAATTTGCATTTTTCTAATTAAAAATGGGAGTGAATCATTTGCTTTTCCTGCTCATGAAATATAGGCTCATATCCTTTGATCGTCTTATTGACTTGCAACAATCCTTTACATATTTGGGAAACTAGACCTTTTGTTTACAATATTAGTTGCAAAAATTTTCACAGTGTTGTTATTTGGGTTTTGACTTTACATATGGTTGGTTTTCTATACACGTTTTACAAACATTTGCATGTAGTAGAATTCACTGTTCTTTTATGGCTTCTAGGTTGTTTCATATTTTAAAATGCCTTCTCCCATTCTAAGAGTATTCTTTTAAAACTTTTCTTCCATTAATTCCTCTAGCATTTTCCAGGTTTATATATTTAAATCTCTGATCCATCTTAGACTAATTTAATCCAAGGTGTAAAGGTCTAATATATTGGCTAACTTTTAAATCACACAGCTACCCACTTACTCTGGAACTATTTATTGAAAAATCCATCTTGTGCACATTGATTTTAAATGCTCCACTCTCACCAGATTGTAAGCTCCAAAAAGGAAGACTTGTTTTTTTTCCTTCCACTACTGTAGCTTGAGAAGCTAAAACGATGCTAGAACATAATAGGCACTCTAAGATTCCTCAACATTTGGTGTGTACATGTTCATGTCTGTGTGTGTGTGTGTGTGTGTGTTAAAATAAAGTAAAACATCATTTTAACCATTTTTAAGTGTACTATTCAATGGCATTAAGTACATTCAAAATGTTGTGCAGCCATCAGCACTCTCATTTTCATAACTTTTTCATTATACTGAAGAAACACTCTACCTATTAAAAGATAATTCCCTATTCCTCCCTCTCCCCAGTCCCTGATAACCTCTATTTAACTTTCTGTCTTTATGAATTTGCCTACTCTAGGTACCACATATAAGTAGAGGCATATAGTATTTGTCCTTTTGTGTCTGGCTTATTTCACTTAGCATGATGTTCTCAAGGTTCATTCATGTTGTAGCATGTATCAGAATTTCCTTCCCTTTTAAGGTTTAATAATAATCACATGTATGTATGTGCCATATTCTGTATGTGCATTCCTCTGTCAATGGAAATTTGGGTTGTTTCCACCTTCTGCCACCCACTCCAGTGTTCTTGCCTGGAGAATCCCAGGGATGGGGGAGCCTGGTGGGCTGCTGTCTATGGGGTCACACAGAGTTGGACACGACTGAAGCGACTTAGCAGCAGCAGCAGCACCTTCTGCCTAATACAAATGATGTTGCTATGAACAGTGCTGTACAAATAACTATTTGTTTGTTTATAAATAAAAAAACTATTTATTTGTATTTAGCCAGAAGTAGAATTGCAGCATCACATGATAATTCTGTTTAACTCTTTAAGGAACACCAAACTTTTTCTGAAGTACTCCAGTAGTTTACATTCACAAGGGTCCCTATCTCACCACGTCCTCACCAAGACTTATTTTCTTTTTATTTTTTCACAATCACCTTCCTAAGAGGGATGAGGTGGTACTTCATTGTAGTCTTGACTTGCACTTCTCTAATGATTAGTGACACTGAGCACCTCTTCATGGGCTTATTGGCTATTTGCATATCTTCTATATAATAATATTTATTCAAGCCCATTGTCCATTCTTTAATCAAGTTGTTTGAGGTTTTATTGTTGAGTTATATTCTTTTTAATATAACTGGATATAATTTTTTAAATCAGTAATGTGATTTACAGATACTTTCCATCACTCTAGGTATTGTCTTTTCACTTGCACTTGAAAAGTATGCTCCATTTTTTCCCTCTGTGTAACTTCAAAGTACCCTTGAGGATCTGCATCCTCTTCACCTGACAAACAGGAAAACTGCAACTCAATCAAAGCATATTTGAACACGCTGCCTGGCACCTAATAAGAGCTCACAAGTTTCAGTTAATGCTACTGTTGCTTCACAGACAAAAATGATCTATGAAGAATCATAGAAGGTGTTTCAGTAAGGCATATCGGTGGGAAAAATAGAAAGCATAAGTCCGTAGAAGCCTTAGCAGCGCCAGGGTTCACCACCTCATAGCTATTGCCGATACATAGGTTTTCCAGGCCCGTTTACTCCTACCGACCTCCAAAACACCCTTCTGCCAGCTCAACGCGACCCGCCCCGAACATAACCAACCCCAAGGCCGCTTCCGGCCGCTTCCGCCCGGCAGCAGCCAGTTAGTGCATGCGCTGTGGGAATGTTTGCGCGCCCGCTCCCAGCACAGGGCGACACACCCAGCTTCCGGCGCCCGGATGAGATTGCACAAGGCTTGGCGCCTAATCATGACGTCAGCTCCGGTTGCCTTGCTGAATCGGAAGTGGGAGCTCTTCGGCCGCTGAGACTCTGTCGTGTCGTCGCTGCTGGCCTTTCAGGCTCTGGTAAGAGAGGGTATAGCTGGAGGGGAGGGGATCGTTGAGTCTGCAGTGGGACTTTTTTTTTCTCCTAGTCGGATACCAGTCCAAATCTCTGCACGCTTACCTCCTCCAAATTCTGTCCTTTCCTGAACACTGGCTCTCCTTCATGAACTTCGACCCTGTCTGGTTTGGGAACCCCTTACAGTGCTCCTGTTTCTGGCATTTCTGCCCCTCGTTGCCATTCCGCTCCTGGAAAAGGCCAGAATCCTGGCCTTGCATTATCTTTGGCGTTCTTTCTTTAGAACGTGCGCCTAGTGGGTAGGTCTCCCTGTGCGCCGCGAATCCCTTATGGAACCTGGGGGGATAAAATATAAAGAGTAGACAACAGATACCCTGGTACCAAAGAAGAGAAAATTAAACTTGGGTCCCTGTAGTCAAACCAGTTGAATCCATATGGCAAGGTGTTGACATTTGTTAAGGCAAGTGATCATTCACCCCTCAAAACTCTCCTGTTACTCTGCTTCTTGCTTCCTCAACATTTGGGTTTAGAGGACACTGCTAAAATTAAGTAACCGAGCGCAGAAGCTTATATTTGATGGGTATTCTCTTTGGAATCAGCTTTTCACTCCCAAGAATAAGGATATGTATGTTTAGTCTCACTGCCATAGGCTGTTTTGGTCTCACATGGGAGCCCTCATAGAAAATGGGACCCAGGGCCTTCCCTGGTGATCCAGCGGCTAAGACTCTGTGCTCCCAATGCAGGGGGCCAGGGTTCAATCCCTGGTCAGGGAACTTGATCCTATATGCTGCAGCTAAGGCCAGGAACAGCCAAATAAATAAATAAGATAGATAAATATTTTTAAAAACTGGAAGGAATGCTGTCTGCTTTGTGAGTTGATGAGATCCTTCTAGTTTGATGTAACGGAAGGATCTGTTGGCACGTAGAGGCCTGAAAGGATTATTGGGTGGAGCATGTAACGGTGAAATCATTTTTACAATTTCTTCTTCGGTTTGATCTATGTATTACTCGGGGCTTCCCAAGTGGTGCCGTGGTAAAGAATCCACCTGCTAATGCAGGCAGGCTCAGGAGACTCGGGTTCCATCCGTGCCTTGGGAAGGTCCGCTGGGGTAGGAAATGGCAACCCACTCCAGTATTCTTGCCTGGAAAATTCCATGGACAGAGGATCTGGATGGGCTACAGGCCACGGGGTCCCAGAGTGAGACACAGCTGGGCAGCCATGCGATTGCATGCACACACACGTATTACTCGCCAGGAAAGAAACCTTGTGGAGTATGATTTAAAAAAGCTTGATTTTGACAGTCTCATTTTTGTGAAGTATTCCAAGTATTTCTGTTTAAAAGCAATACCAAATTTGATGTTAAAACATTTATGTGGTCATCTCTTTAAAGGCTGACAGTGCCCCCTTGAGAGGATTAGCCATATTCTTTATAAACAAAAGATTAACTCAGGCGAGGGGAAAAAGATTATATAGGACTGGAGGTAGACAACTTTTATAAATGTAGAGCCTTGCAGCACATCTATCAGAAATGTGTTTTTAAAGGGGATGTATTGGGGGAATTCCCTGGCAGTCCCGTGGTTAGGACTCTGCACTTTCATTGCCAAGGGCCCAGATTCAATCCCTGGTTGGAGAATCAAGATCCTGCAAGCCTCACGGCCAAAAGTAAATAAATAAATAAAGAGGATGTATTTAAAATCAAATCCAAAAACTTCTAAGAATTGGTAGATGTGTCATGCCAAAGGCTGACGACAAGATAGTGCTTTATCTTTGTATGGTAGTTGAAAGGAGATTATAAATTCCCAGTGATATTGAATATTAAACAATATCAAGGTTCCATTTTATCAGACCTTTCTTTTGGAGTGGGTCACATCTGGGTGCTCTTTTTACATTTGTGAGATCCTTGACCAAATCTAAACTGACTTCCCTACAAAGGTTCCATCAAATGATCAGTCCTCCCTTTTCGTGTAAAACTTTCCTGGTTGCACAGTTAGCTCTTTTTCCATGAAAATAGTTGTTGCACAGATTTGAAGTACATATGAGAAAGATGAGCTTAATGAGGTAGGCAAAGCTCTTTTATCTTTCATCATGGATGACAGCAGAGATTTATTTCCATTCTCTGTTCTACACATGCTGAGATAACAAAGGGCCACAAGTGCCTGGCCTGATACCTTGACCTTCCACTGCAACCCAAGACAAACAGTAAAACCCTTACCTTAAAGTAGGATTATGGGTGCTGCTATTGATTACAAGAAGGTCAGGAGTAATTACATGTAAGATTGACTCATTTGATGCATGTTTGGGATTTTGTGTTTATGGAATATACCAGACACAAGAAAAAAATAATTAGGTATGAGCCTGTACTCAGCTTGCTTACCTTCTAGTAAAAAGAAGATCTACATTAGAAATACAGTGTAGAAAGTTATAAGTCCTGTTGATATAGATAAAATGTCATGGGAAGCTAATTTTTGTGGACCATTTTAAGTCTTTATGGAATTTGTTGCAGTATTGCTTCTGTTTTATATTTTGTTTTTTACTGTGAGGCATGTGGGATCTTAGCTCCCAGACCAGGGAGGACAAGGAATTGAACCTACACCCCCTGCATTGGGAGGTGAAGTCCTAACCACTGGGTTACCAGGGAAGTCTTAAGCTAGCTTTATGTAATGTGACAGTGTAGTATTGAGAAAGGAGGAAATAATGCCATTTATGATGATAAATCCTCTTTATGTCTCTTGATAGTCTTAGAGCCCATATGTGTCCTACATGCTAATTCTTGGCTTTTGATTTCCTTCCTTTCTGCATGGTGCAGATGATGCATCTCCTTTGTACTAATCTGAACTCTTTTCAGTTGTATTTTTAAAAACCCATTTGAACTGGCTCCCACAGTGTAGGGAAATCTACTGGCTTTTTTATACCTGAGAAGGCTCTCTTTCCATCTCACATGTCTTTTCCTGCATGTTGGTTTAGTTTTAGGCTAGGCCTTCTCTAGATGGTGGAAAGACGGCAACTCCAGGTTCCTGTCTTACAGCCTAGCAACCTAAGCAGGAAAAATAAAAAGAGTTCCCTTTTCTGTTGATTTAGCCAAAGGTCTGAAGCTAGTGTTCATTGATTCTTTTAGGTTGGTGCAAAAGTAATTGCAGTTTCTGCATTGTTGAAGTTTACCATTTGATATTGGAATACATTCTTAAATATGGTTACATCATTTTAATGTGCATTTCTCCCTTAATTTTTTTGCTAATGACTTATTACTTGCTATTTATTTATATTTATTTTAGACTATGTAAATGATGTTAGACAAAAGCAAATTCGAGTGATTTTCTTATGCAAGTTCAAAATGGGTCGTAAAGCAGTGGAGACAACTCGAAACATCAAACTCATTTGGCCCAGGAACTAATAAATGTACAATGCAGTGGTGGTTCAAGTTTTGCAAAGGAGTTGAGAGCCTTGAAGATGAGCGTAGTGGCCAGCCGTCAGAAGTTACAGCAACCTATTGAGAGGATGATCAAAGCTGATCCTCTTACAACTACATGTTTTAAGAAGTTGCCACAGAACTCAGTGCTGACCATTCTGTGGTCATTCAGCATTTGAAACGAATTGGAAAGTTGAAAAGTTTCATGAGCTGACCACAAATCAAAAAAGTCGTCCTTTTGGAATGTCGTCTTCTCTTATTCTATGCAACAACAACGAACCATTTCTCGATCAGATGGTGACATGCAACAAAAAGTGTATTTTATATGACAACCAGTGACATCCAACTCAGGGGTTGCACTGAGAGGAAGCACCAGAGCACTTCCCAAAGCCAAACCTGCACCCAAAAAAAGGTCATGGTCACTGTTTTGTGGTCTGCTACCAGCCTGATCCACTACAGCTTTCTAAATTCCAGAGAAACCATTATATCTGAGAAGTATGCTCAGCAGATCGATGAGATACACCAAAACCTGCAATGCCTGCAGCTGACATTGGTCAACAGAAAAGGCCCAGTTCTCCACAACAGCTCCCAACAACACATCACATAACCAACGATTCGAAAGTTAAATGAATTGGGCTATGAAGTTTTTGTTTTGTTTTTTTTAATTGAAGGATAATTGCTTTACAGAATTGTGTTGTTTTCTGTCAAACCTTAACGTGAATCAGCCATAGGTATGCATATGTCCCCTCCCTCTTGAACCTCCCTCCCATCTCCCTTCCCATCCCACCCCTCTAGGTTGATGCAGAGCCCCTGTTTGAGTTCCCTGAGACATACAGCAAATTCCCATTGGCTATCTATTTTACATATGGTAATGTAAGTTTCCATGTTACTCTCTCCTCCCCTCTCCCCATGTCCATAAGTCTGTTCTCTATGTCTGTTTCTCCATTGCTGCCCTGCAAATAAATCTTTGGTACCATCCTTCTGCTGCTGCTGCTGCTAAGTCGCTTCAGTCATGTCCGACTCTGTGCAACCCCATAGACAGCCTCCCACCAGGCTCCCCCGTCCCTGGGATTCTCCAGGCAAGAACACTGGAGTGGGTTGCCATTTTCTTCTCCAATGCATAAAACTAAAAAGTGAAAGTGAAGTCACTCAGTCATGTCCAACTCTTAGCAACCTCATGGACTGCAGCCTACCAGGCTCCTCCATCCATGGGATTTTCCAGGCAAGAGTACTGGAGTGGGGTGCCATTGCCTTCTCCGACCATCCTTCTAGATTCCATATATATGCACTAGTATACAGTACTTATCTTTCTTTTTCTGATTTACTTCACTCTGTATAATAGGCTCTAGGTTCATTCACCTCATTAGAACTGACTCAAATGTGTTCTTTTTTATGCCTGAGTAATAGTCCATTGTGTATATGTATCACAACTTCTTTATCCATTCATCTGTCAGTGGACATCTAGGTTGCTTCCGTGTTCTAGCTATTGTAAATAGTGCTGCAGTGAACATTGGGGTACATGTGTCTTTTTCACTTTTGGTCTCCTCAGGGTGTATGCCTAGGAGTGGGAGTGCTGGGTCATAGGGTAGTTTTATTCCTAGTTTTTTAAGGAATCTCCATACTGTCTTCTGTAGTAGCTGTATCAATTTACATTCCCACCACAGTGCAAGAAGTTTTGCCTCATCCACCATATTCACCTGACCTCACACCAACCTACTAGCACTTCTTCAAGCATCTTGACAACTTTTTTTTTTTTTTTAAACTTTACAAATTGTATTAGTTTTGCCAAATATCAAAATGAATCTGCCATAGGTATACATATGTTCCCCATCCTGAACCCTCCTCCCTCCTCCCTCCCCATACCATCCCTCTGGGTCGTCCCAGTGCACCAGCCCCAAGCATCCAGTATCGTGCATCGAACCTGGACTGGCAACTCGTTTCATACATGATATTATACATGTTTCAATGCCATTCTCCCAAATCTTCCCACCCTCTCCCTCTCCCACAGAGTCCATGAGACTGTTCTATACATCAGTGTCTCTTTTGCTGTCTCGTACACAGGGTTATTGTTAGCATCTTTCTAAATTCCATATATATCCATTAGTATACTGTATTGGTGTTTTTCTTTCTGGCTTACTTCACTCTGTATAATAGGCTCCAGTTTCATCCACCTCATTAGAACTGATTCAAATGTATTCTTTTTAATGGCTGAGTAATACTCCATTGTGTATATGTACCACAGCTTTCTTATCCATTCATCTGCTAATGGACATCTAGGTTGCTTCCATGTCCTGGCTATTATAAATAGTGCTGTGATGAACATTGGGGTACACGTGTCTCTTTCCCTTCGGGTTACCTCAGTGTGTATGCCCAGCAGTGGGATTGCTGGATCATAAGGCAGTTCTATTTCCAGTTTTCTAAGGAATCTCCACACTGTTCTCCATAGTGGCTGTACTAGTTTGCATTCCCACCAACAGTGTAAAAGGGTTCCCTTTTCTCCACACCCTCTCCAGCATTTATTGCTTGTAGACTTTTGGATCACAGCCATTCTGACTGGTGTGAAACGGTACCTCATAGTGGTTTTGATTTGCATTTCTCTGATAATGAGTGATGTTGAACATCTTATCATGTGTTTGTTAGCCATCTGTATGTCTTCTTTGGAGAAATGTCTATTTAGTTCTTTGGCCCATTTTTTGATTGGGTCGTTTATTTTTCTGGAGTTGAGCTGTAGGAGTTGCTTGTATATTTTTGAGATTAGTTGTTTGTCAGTTGCTTCATTTGCTATTTTCTCCCATTCTGAAGGCTGCCTTTTCACCTTGCTAATAGTTTCCTTTGATGTGCAGAAGCTTTTAAGTTTAATTAGGTCCCATTTGTTTATTTTTGCTTTTATTTCCAATATTCTGGGAGGTGGGTCATAGAGGATCCTGCTGTGATGTATGTCAGAGAGTGTTTTGCCTATGTTCTCCTCTAGGAGTTTTATAGTTTCTGGTCTTACGTTTAGATCTTTAATCCATTTTGAGTTTATTTTTGTGTATGGTGTTAGAAAGTGTTCTGGTTTCATTCTTTTACAAGTGGTTGACCAGATTTCCTAGCACCACTTGTTAAAGAGATTGTCTTTTCTCCATTGTATATTCTTGCCTCCTTTGTCAAAGATAAGGTGTCCAAAAAATATGGAACGCTTCACAAATTTGCATGTCATCCTTACGCAGGGGCCATGTTAATCTTCTCTGTATCATTCCAATTTTAGTATATGTGCTGCCGAAGCGAGCACTCGACAACTTTTTGCAAGGAAAACATTTCCACAACCTGCAGGATGCAGAAAATGCTTCCCAAGAGTTCATCGAATCCTGAAGCATTTATGCCACAGGAACAAACATTTATTTCTTGTTGGCAAAAATGTGTTGATTGTAATGGTTCCTATTTTAATTAATAAAGATGTATTAGAGCCTAGTTATAATGATACAAAATTCATGGTCTGAAACCTCAATTACCTTTGCACCAATCTAATAACAGGCCTTGCTAGAGAATCAGTGCCCACTCCTGAATCAGTCCCTTTGGCTAGAGACTGCTGTATTCTTTTTGGCCAAGCCAGATTCATATGCCCATTCCTAGAGCTAATGGGCGAGCTCATCCCTTCTGAACACATGGACTGGGAGCAGAGTGGATCCTCAAAGGAAAACTGGGGGTGTCATGTTGAAAAGAAATTGATATTTTGGAGACAGAAAAATAAAAAGAGCTCACTACACTTTTTGCATTCTTCTGGGTACCTCAGGATAGAGATAGGGTGGTGGTCAGCTAACAGTGACACAATTCTTGGTGCTTCTATGTGAATTAAGGGAAATAAGTAAGGGCAGTGCCAAAGAATGTTCAAACTACCATACAGTTGCGCTCATTTCACGTGCTAGCAAGGTAATGCTCAAATCCTTCAAGCTAGGCTTCCACAGTACGTGAGCCGAGAACTTCCAGAAGTACAAGCTGGATTTAGAAAAGGTAGAGGAAACAGAGATCAAATTGCCAACTTCCTTTGGATCATAGAAGAAGCAAGGGAATTCCAGAAAAACATCTGTTTCATTGACTGTGCTAAAGCCTTTGACTGTGTGGATCACAACTGTGGAAAACTCTTCAAGAGATGGGAATACCAGACCACCTTACCTGTCTCGTGCAAAACCTGTGTGCAGGTCAAGAAGCAACAGTTAGAACTGTCATGAAACAAAGGATTGGTTCAAAATTGGGAAAGGAGTACGTCAAAGCTGTATATTGTCACCCTGCTTATTTTACTGCTATGCAGAGTACATCATGGGAATCGCCAGGCTGGATGAAGCACAAGTTGGAATCAAGATTGCTGGGAGAAATATCAGGAACCTCAGATATGCAGATGACACCACCCAAGGGCAGAAAGCGAAGAAGAATTGAAGAGCATCTTGATTAAGGTGAACAAAGAGGGTAAAAAAGCTGGCTTAAAACTCAGCATTCAAAAAACGAAGATCATGGCGTCTGATCCCATTACTTCATGGCAAATAGATGAGGGAAAATTGGAAACAGTGACAGATTTTATTTTCCTGGGCTCCAAAATCACTGCAGATGGTGACTGCAGCCATGAAATTAAAAGACACTTGCTCCTTGGAAGAAAAGCTATGACAAACCTAGACAGCATATTAAAAAACAGAGATATCACTTTGCTGACAAAGGTCCATATATTCAAAGCTGTGATTATTCCAGTAGCAATGTATGGATGTGAGAGTTAGACTGTAAAGAAGGCTGAGCGCCAAAGAATTGATGTTTTCAAACTGTGGTCCTAGAGAAGATTGAGGGTTCCTTGGATAGCAGGGAGATAAACCAGGCAATCTTAAAGGAGATCATCCCTGAATTTTCATTGGAAGGGCTGATGCTGAAGCTGAAACTCCAATACTTTGGCCACCTGTTGGAAAAAATCAACTCATTGGAAAACACCCTGTTGCTGGGAAAGGTTAAGAACAGGAGGATAAGGGGGCAACAGAGGACGATCTGGATGGATGGCATCACGGAATCAATGGACATGAGTTTGAGCAAACACCGGGAGATAGTGATGAACAGGGAAGCCTGGTGTGCTGCAGTCCCTGGAGTCACAGAGTCAGACACAACCTAGCGACTGAACAACACTGCAGTGTTTAAAGGGAAGGAAAGACCTCGCAAGGATTGTTAACTCCAATTTTATGCTGTCTTTCTTTTTTGCATGATTAAGCTCAACTAAACTATACATAATAAAAAGTAAAATATATAGAGCAACATCTAACCTTTGAGTTCTTTGAAGTAGTCAAGACTAGCAGCATGCTGAGACGAGACTAGACTGTCATTACAGCTCAGTAACCATTAGCTTTTAGGCAGAAAGCTCAACAGAGGAGCACGAAGCAACAGGTAGAGATGCCTCAGCACTGTCCAAAAAAAAAAGTGTTATAGTCTCTCTCCAAAAAAGAGGAACTTTTCAACTTGTATTAGCTTTTGTTAGTGTGATTCCGTAAGGAGTCTTACCTCAATTAAAGGTAAACCAAATGTTCTTTTTGCCTCCTGCCTTGTATCCCTGACCCCACTCCTTCTAAGAACCTCTGTCCTTGTAGCAGTTCAGCATCCTCGTGAGCAGAATATTCATACCCTTTGTCTCTTCTCACCCTTTTCAGGGTTGTATTTCTATGCTGTGGGCTTAAAATTTCAAAAGGGGAGAAAGCCTTTCAGGGAGCTCTGCTCATCCCATTATACCCCTGAGTCCCCTTGGCGCTTGGATGAGGAAATTTTATCAGAAGAGTGCAAATGCAGGCTCAGTCAGCTCCTCTAAATACCTTTGAGGTATATATCTATTTCATATTACACAGCAGGAATTGTGTTTCTTCAGTATTGTCAAAACCATATAAACAGGGAAGGTTAAATGTAGAATTAAGCAAAGACCATTTAGTTCTTGGAGGAAGAAACATCAGTAGTCATAAGCCAGGAAGTAGAGATGGATTGTTTAATATAGATTTAAAACCCATGGTATGCTCCTAATCTGATTCCTATCCTGGTTTGCAATTCCACTTCTGACATATAGGCTTCCATTTAGTTTCTGTGTAGCTGAGGAGTTCCTGGCTCCAACCCTTAAGTCACAGAAGCCTGAGCAAGCACAAGCACCACTTTATGCTCATGCTGAATGAGAACTAGTCAACCAGCCTAGAGATTTATGGGAAATTTTTGTCATGTTTAAGTGCTACTTTGTTGTTACAACTAGTAGCTCAGTTTCCTCTTTGACTTTAATAATCCTCTCTATTTAACCTATTTTTTTTAAAGGTATAGCAAATAGAACATGTCAACAGATAAATGCATTCCTGAGCATCTTTTAAGTTTCTTGGTTTTAGCCACCCCCAAATCAGGCCAGCTCGTCCAGTTGGTCGGTTTGTAACCATTTTGCCAAAAATGCCTTGAATCTTGGAACAAAAGTTGGCAAGTCTTACCCAAAGCCTTTTAAAATGTACCATAGTCAAGGAATGGGAAAAGAAACAACAATGATTTTATCACAACTGTTGTGTTATCTGCCCTTCCACGTCTTAATACCTGTCCTTTCTATAGCCCCTCCCCCTAGGTCTGGATGGAGGATACTTTAAAGTGAAATGACAGACCAGGAGAATAACAACAACATCTCAAGTAACCCCTTTGCTGCTCTTTTTGGCTCCTTGGCTGATGCCAAACAGTTTGCAGCAATCCAAAAAGAGCAGCTGAAGCAGCAGTCTGGTAAGTGGAGGAGCCAGTAGCAGTGGATGAGATGACCTAGAATGGGGTCTTCCCAAATTAAATATCCTTTGGGTCCTTAATTGCAACTGGAATTTATATTTAGGGCAGAAGTTGGCATTTTGTTCATATTTGTTGTTTGTTTGGTTTGGGGGACTTCTCCTTGTCCTATCCCTGGCTTAAAAAGACCAGAGAACAGGTGGTTCTGGAATAACAGATGCCCATCATGCTCCCAAAGCTGTCAAGCTTTCTTGTTTTACAAATCACCTAGCGAAAGATTCTTAACAAAGATGCTAAATTTTTTTTAACATAAGAAACAGGTTATAGTTGTAGGTGTGGGAAACAAGTCACATGCAGCTATAGACAGCAGGTGTGTTAAAGGAAGACTTAGAGCCTTCTAGCCTATAGAGAAATGAGGTTTGTTCTTAAGCCCAGTGCTTCAGAGTCTTATCTCAAGTAAAATGCTTTTTCATTACACTTTCATAGCTTACTGCTTTTAGAACAGACTTGTAGGAAAATCTGATCCTTACCCTTCATGTGAAAAAAATTAGGACAATATCTCACTAATCAGAAAAGTGATTTTCCTCATCTGGGACCAAAGTAAAGATCAAGTCTAGCTTCCGCCCTATAGGTAATATATGAACTAGAAGAATTAGGATGCTATTTCCCAAATATATTAGTTTTCTGAGCGTATACACAAACTTTCAGGCCAGAAATTGCTCCCTTTCTCCTCCCTCCAAAAAAGATGTGTTTTTATTTTTAGGAAAGGAGAAACATTTATACTTTGCCTTTATTGTGTTTATTTCAGAAGTGTTCAGATATGTATACTACTGTGTACATATGGCCTTACTCTCTGATTAGGATTGAATAAAAAGGAAGTGAGAGCAAGACAGATGAGTAGTAGACAGAGACAGATGAAACAGAAGAAATACATGTAATGCTGACCTTTTAACGTGATGGAAAGAGGCAGCTCTGAGTCTCAGTCTCTGAAAACTTTCCCAGATTTCTAAAATATAGGCTCAGAATGGGAACCCTTGGATTAGGAGATTGAAAAGTGTGGAATTGGGAAAATAAGGAAATGAGAAATTTTAAGTATGTGGTTGGGGAAAGTTCTGGTAATCAGCGCTTGTCACTCTTGGAATTCAGAGGAGACCTTAATGGTATAGGAACAGAGCAACTGAACACTCATCCTTCTGGCCATAAACAGACGTAAGGCTGGCTAGGACTGGGAGCATTGCAGTGGGAACAAGTCAGGTGCATGCCCTTCTGTTACTATTTTGGCACCTCATTGTCTTAGTTTGTTTACACTGAGTTTGCCAGGTCACCAGGTCTAACCTGTTTTCCTCCAGCAGTTAGTACTCTAGCAAAACCTTTGACCTCCTGTATTGAGCTTCACTTTTGCTCAGTTCACCACGCTGAAGCAACTCTTGCACCTGAGAATTTTGCCCAGACTTTCAGAGTAACCATTTTATCAGCAAAGGAAAATGCAGATACAGGCTTGCATGTGCCTTTTAGTGAGCAACACTACTTATACACCCCTTTAGCATCAGCACCATTCTGAGAAGCTCTCTTTTAAGTTGCTTTATAAAAAAGTAAAAGGATTCTATCAATAAGAAAAAAATAACTAATTGAAAATGGGGACAATTTATATATACTCAAATTACTTTAAAAAATCCAATCTAGCTAATCATTAGAGAAATGCCCATTAAGACAACAATTAGATAGTTTTAGTCTGTGCAGTTTGTGAAGCTTTAAACAGGCACTCTCTCATACACTGGTGCTGCTGTTAGTTGCCAGGTTGTGTCTGACTCTTTGTGACCATGGACTGTAGCCCACTAAGCTCCTCTGTCCAGGGATTTTCCAGGCAAGATTACTAGAGTGGGTTGCCATTTCGTTCTCTAGGAGAAGATCTCCAGGGGATCTTCCTGACCCAGGGATCAAACCCTAGTCTCATGCTTTGCAGGTGGATTTTTTACCACTGAGTACTGGTGAAGCCCCATATACTCGTAGCCATGTAAATTGTAGTGGTTTTGGTTTTCTTTTTTGCTGCATGAGGTCCAGCTGCACAGGATCTTTAGCTGTGGCATGTGGGATCTCCTGGAGAAGGAAATGGCAACCTACTCCAGTATTCTTACCTGGGAAATCCCATGGACAGAGGAGCCTGACAGGCTACCATCCTTGGGGGTCACAAAGAGTCAGACGTGACTTAGGGACTAAACAAAAACAACAAATGTGGGATCTAGTTCACTAACCAGGGATTAAACCCTGGCCCCCTGCATTGGGAGCATCTCAGCCACTAGAGCACCAGGGAAGTCCCAGAGTAGTCTCTCTTAAAGTAATTTGGTAATACATATATGTTAACTTTTAAATATTCAGGCTTTTTAACCCAGCAGTTCTACTTCTGTGAATTTATCCTACAGAAGTACTTATACAGGTGCACAAAAATAATAAGTTATATGTGGTATAGTGTTGTTTGAAATCATGGGAAATTGGAAACAATACAAATGTCCATCAGTTGAGAAGTCGCTACATAGATCACATTGTATGCATTCAGTGTAATACAGGGCAGCTATTGAAAAGAATGAGGTTGGCTTATAAATGACCTAACAGAGAGGTGTTGGTGCTGATTAAGTTTAAAAGGCAAGGGAATTTCCTGGCAGTCCAGTGGTTATATCTCTGCTTTCACTGCCAAGGACCTACGTTTGATCCCTGGTGAGGGAACTAAGATCCCACAAGCCAAGCATCACAGCCAAAAATAGATAAATAAAAATTTAAAAATAAGAAAAACGTGTTCTCTTAAAATCAGGGAAAAACCATATATTTAATATAAGTAAAGGCTTATTGATCTATTAGATAATTCTTTGCTCACTAGGATTCTTTAGGGAAGATAGTGTTGCTACTTTTGGCATTATGGAATACAATTAATTATGAGTAGAAAAAATAAAACTTAGTTTTTGAAATATGGTAGATTTTATAACCAGGGATTTCAGAATTCTGTACTTAAGATGTTTCCTGATACAACTCAATGGCAAAAACCGCCAAACAATCCAATTTAAAAATGGGCAGAGGATCTGAATGAACGTTTTTCCAAAGATGACATATAGATGGTCAACATCTGCATGAAAAAGTGCTCAACATCATTAATTGGGGCAATGTAAATCAAAACCACACATGCTTGTTAGAATGGTTATTATCAAAAAGACAAGAAATAATGTGTTGGCAAGGATGTGGAGAAGAGGGTACCCTTGTGCACTGTTGGTGGGATTTTAAGTTGGTTCAGCCACTGTGGAAAATATCGGCATGGAGGTTCCTAAAAAGATTAAATATAAAGCTACCATATGATCTAGCAATTCTACCTCTGGGTATTTATCCAAAGAAAACAGAAACACTAATTGGAGAAGATATATGCACCCCCATGTTCATTGCAGCATTATTCAGGTGGACAGTAGATGGGCCTTAAGGGCATTGTGTGAGGCAAATAAGTCAGAGAAAGACAAATACCATATGATCTCACTTATATTGGAATATTTAAAAAGAAAAAAAAAACCAGGCAGACTAGATTTGGGCTTGCCAGAGGCAGGGGTTGGGGGTGACAAAATGGGTGAAGACTTCCAAAAGGTACAAACTTCCTGTAATAAAACAGTCATAAGGATGCAGTGAACAGCATGGTGACTGTAGTTAACAATACTGTATTACATGAGTGTTTGAACGTTGCTAAGAAAGTAGATCTTAAAAGTTCTTACCATAAGAAAAAAAATTGTAGCTATTTATGGTGACATAGGGGCTTCCCAGGTGGCGCTAGTGTAAAAAATCTACCTGCCAACGCAGGAGACACAAGAGGACGTGGGTTCAGTCCCTGGGTTGGGAAGATCTCCTGAGGGAGGGCATGGCAACCCACTCCAGTACTCTTGTCTGCAGAATCTCATGGACAGAGGAACCTGACGGGCTACACAGTCCATGGGGTCACAAAGAGTTGGACACAACTGAAGTGACTTAGCAAACACGCACGTACCGTGACAGATGTTAACCTGATTTATCGTGGTGATCATTTAACAATGTATACAAATATTGTAATGTTGTACACCTGGAATGAATATATGTCAATGATACCTTAATTAAAAAAAAAAACAAGATGTTGACTGACTTGAGATGTTCACTAATAAGTTAACATCCAAAATTAACCTCCCCCACTTGGTGACATTTATCATGTATACTTGGTTTTCTCTTAAAGAGAGGATTGTAACTGTTAATGACTTACATTTTCTGGCAGATGAACTCCCAGCCAGCCCAGATGACTCGGATAATAGTGTGTCAGAGAGCCTGGATGAATTTGATTACTCTGTGGCTGAGATCAGCCGCTCATTCCGTTCACAGCAGGAAATATGTGAGCAACTCAACATCAATCACATGATCCAAAGGATCTTCCTCATCACTCTGGACAACAGTGAGTTACAGATTTGCAGCCAGTGGATTCACTACTCTGCCTTTCCTGCTTGGGCTAAGGATTCAGTCTTAGAAACTTACTGTATCTGATGGTTAAACAAACCCACCAAACTCCCAGGAACACAGGGTTTATTTATATTTTCCAGGAAGCTTTTGTTAAAGCAGTATTTTGACACACATACAACTTTCATTTCTGTTTTGATTCTGACTGGACCGTGTAGCTTCTGCTGCCTTTTCTACTTTAAAAAGGGTGATGGGCATGGTAGCCAAGTCTGTTTTCTTCTCAGAGGTGATCTAAACATTTTGATGCAAGCCCCAAGAAGATTTAGATAATGTTTCCCCTCTGTGCGCTGTCTGTAGTTAAACCCCCAAACTACTCCTGATGTCTGGGATTTACTCTTTAAATGTCATGATGTTAGGTTTATAACAAAGCACGTGCTCTTTGGGGTCGGGGTGGGGGGGTTAAATCTGTAGATACTGTTCTGTGTGTCAAGATCACTCTGATATTACCTGAGTCACACTTCGGATTCGAGAGAAATGCTGTCAAGATCAGTTGTCTGTGTAAGGCAGAAGCATTATTCTTAACCTGTCAGACTAAAACCATTTCTCAGGTGACCCAAGCCTGAAAAGTGGGAATGGCATCCCCAGCCGGTGTGTGTATTTGGAAGAAATGGCAGTAGACCTGGAAGATCAAGACTGGCTTGATATGAACAACGTAGAGCAGGTACCATTCTTCCATTCCTTACATGTGCCTTCAGTAAAAATGAGCCATGCAGCTGAATTCTGCTCTCCATTCTCCAACCATGGCTTTCTTAGCTCTGTCTCTTACACTGTCTGTGTTGTCCCTCTTTTGGATGTGCTCATCTACCCATGGTCCCATGTCCAAATCTACCCATCCTGCAAGACACAGTTAACAAGTCATCCCGTTTACAAAGTTTCACCAGGTATAAGTTGTTATTTTCTCTCTGGGCACTTACAGTAATCTCTTGCATCTCTTATAAGAATTGTCTCTTTCCATCCCAAGTTGTGGCTTTTCTATGTACCTCTCTTCTCTCTCCCATAGACACTTAACTTATTGAGGCCAAGGCCCCTCTCTTTCTTTATATCTTTTTCAAAATCAAAACTACATTCTACCTTACAAGTGCTTAATTAATATTAAATGGATGAAAGTTTAGTAGGGAAGACACTTGACAACTTGTAGTTTAACTTCATACGTTTAAACTGTCTATATAAAGTCTGAATGAAATCAGCAATCATGAAGAGTAGTAGATTTCACATATAAGTTTAATCTCTCATTCTCCACACTATTCAACAAATATTCTTTTAATGCTTACTCTGTGCTTGGGGCTATGCTAGACACTTAAGCTTGCTTTAGGATAATGATATAAACAATTAAATTTGTATACATAATTTCTTTTAATTGAGGGATAATTGCCTTACAATGTTGTGTTGGTTTCTGCTATACGACAGTATGAATCATCTGTAAGTATTATATACATATATCCCCTTCCTCTTGAGCCTTCTCACCAACCCTCCGCATCCCACCTCTCTGAAACTGAGCTGAACTCCCTGTGTTACACAGCAGCTTCCACTAGCGTTTTATTTCACACACGGCAGTATTATGTTAGTACTACTCTCTCAATTCACCCCACTTTCCCCTTCCCTCCCCTGTGTCCACAAGTTCATTCTCTATGTCTGCATCTATACTCCTGCCCTTTTTTCCCTTTTACATTCTGTGATTCTCATAATTACCTGTGTCAAAATTATCTTTTATGTCTTGATGTTCTAAAACTAACTTTGCAGTGGACAGGGATGGAGGCAGATAAATCAGGAGTTTGCAATTAACAGATACACACTACTGTATACAAAATAGATAAACAACAGAGACCAACTGTATAGCACAGGGAACTACATTCAATATCTTATAATACCTATAATAGAAAAGAATCTGAAAAAGAATAGATATGTATGTGTGTGTGTAACTAAATCACTTTCCTGTACACCTGAAACTAACACATTGTAAATCAACTATACTTCAGTAAAAAAATAAAATGTAAAAATAAATAAAAATTTAAAAATTATTTATGTAAAACAAAAATGTAATGCAAAGTTACATTAACTTTGCAGTGATTTAGTATTCTCATTTATTTATTTTTCCTAATAGGCTGTCTTCACTCGCTTATTACTTCAAGATCCAGGCAACCACTTGATTAACATGACTTCTTCTACAACATTGAATCTCTCTGCTGATCGAGATGCAGGGGAGAAGCACATTTTTTGTTACCTTTATTCCTGCTTTCAAAGAGCCAAGGAAGAGGTAAAGGAATCATTGCCATTAAGTACTCTTGGGTATGATGTAACCCAGAGGATTGGATCAGTGTCTTTTATATTAATTTGTATACATCACAGTGTATCTGAAACTGGATATCAGAGGTCCTGTTAGTTTGTTTTCTGAAGTTTTAATCTCTTCTTTTCTGTGGCTTGGGGTCTTCCCATTCCCCAGTTAACAAATGCCTCTTATTATTCTTTCTACAAATGTCTTTAAAAAATCACACCTTTATAAAAAAAAAAAATCTGATAAATTCATTTCTACTGAGGTGTGTATAACAGAGTAGACTAAGCTTGATCACTTCCAGCAATAGAATTTCTAAGAGGTGATTCCTTAACCCAAGGAATGAACTCTCATGGCTTTTCAAGCATCCATACCAAAGCCCTATTGTTTTGAGACACAGTGTCTTTCCCCTTCTGTTTGCTGTATCTGCCTTTGTGCCAGGTCACAGAGCTAGCATCTTCCCTCTCTTTGTTGCTGTTTCCAGATTACCAAAGTTCCAGAGAACCTGCTACCCTTTGCAGTACAGTGCAGGAACCTCACTGTGTCCAATACCCGAACAGTCCTCCTCACCCCAGAGATCTATGTTGACCAAAACATCCACGAGCAGCTGGTAGATTTGATGGTGGAAGCCATCCTAGGAGGCCGTGAGTACATAAGCAAGATCTGTGAGCGTCTGCATTTGATTTCTGTAACATTCCTCTGATTGCATTAAAAAGCCTCAGAGGCACTATGGTTCCAGCATAAATGAATAAAATGGGTTTCAATACCAGTAGAATTATCAAAAGTTCAGCAAAGTAAAGAGTTGTGTGTAAAGGCATATAGAAATTCCTTTGGCCTCCTCTCTCTTGTTTGTCTTCCATCAGATTTTGAAAGTGTAGCTGAGTTTCTGGATGAGGTCATCGAAGCTTTGATACTAGATGAGGAAGTTCGAACATTTCCAGAAGTCATGATTCCAGTGTTTGACATTTTATCGAGCCGAATCAAAGATCTAGAACTCTGCCAGATTCTACTGTACGCGTATCTGGACATTCTTCTCTATTTCACTAAGCAGAAGGATATGGCCAAGGTAGGTCTGAAAGTTCACATGTGTTCAGTTGAGTTGGAAGCTTATGCTTCCCTGTCCTGAGGGCACTGTAATATTACCTATTGTATAAGAAAGGTACATTGGTTGTTACATAGTCTTTTTTTGTTTTGTTTTGTTTTGGCTATGCTATGTGGCTTGTGGGATCTTAGTTCCCCAATCAGGGATCGAACCCACGTCCCCTGCATTGGCAGATCCTTAACCACTGGACCACCAGGGAAGTCCTGGTTGCTGTATAGTCCTAACTCTTTGAAGCTCTCTCACCCCATCACTTACCTCATCATACAGACAATTGACTAGGACTTGTCTTTTCCTACAGGTTTTTGTAGACTACATTCAGCCCAAGGATCCAAGTAATGGACAGATGTACCAGAAGACCTTGCTAGGAGTAATCTTGAATATCTCCTGCTTATTAAAGACACCGGGAGTCATAGAAAATCATGGCTACTTCCTGAACCCATCTCGTTCCAGTCCCCAGGAGATCAAAGTACAAGAGGCCAACATTCATCAGGTGGAGCTATTTCCTGGTGCATTCCAGTCCCCAATCTCTTAAGTATTGTTTCCTCAGGAAGCAAATGCAGACAAGGCTACTTGAGCCTTTTGGGAAAGCAGATTGATCTGGGTGACTCTCTACGTAATCGTGTAAAGAAATGGCCCTCTTTTTAGCGTGCGCTAAGAGCAGAGGACAGACCCTTGTTTGGTTCAGAATGAGCTGCTACTATTCTTTGCCCTGTGTTGTAGCACAGTCACCTGCTCTCAATTCTCATTTTCCTCACCAAGGTATTTCTTAAAACTTCAGGTCCTAAAATCTTCTGAATGAACTCCAGCTTAAAAGCCAAATCGTTTTCCTTTTCCTCCTTTCCCCTGTGTCATCTCTGTTTGGGCTTCCTAGCATAAATTATATGGTATAAGTCTGGCCAACATACGGCAATCAGTGGTTGAACTGGGGGCAGTTTAAATCTGCCATCATCACACCTTTCTAAAGCAGAGGTTGGCAAATTATAGCAGTGGTCAAATCCAGCCTGCCGCCTTTTTTTGTAAGTAGTTGTATTGAACCTAGACATATTTCTGTGTATTGTTTATGGCTTGACTTTATGCCGCAGTGGTAGAGTTGAATAGGTGCTACAGAGACCATATGGCATGCAAAGCCAAAAATAGTTATCATCTGGCCTTCAGAAGAGAAAGTTTACCAGCCCCTACTCTGCCCCTACTCTAAAGCTATGTAAATGCTAGCTGTAGTTTGGCAGCTCATCAGGAAGACTTACACATGCCCAGAATTATTATTACTTTTTTAAAATCAGAATGGTGGGGGGCAGGGTAAGGCACAGGGAGAGTAAGGGAAAGATCAGGATTCATGTATTTTTGGAAATTGCCAGTGGCTAAGGTTTGAGAGTAACAAATATTAGGATTGTGCAACTGGAATGTTCTGTGGTTGTGTTTTCTGGTTAAACAGTTCATGGCTCGGTACCATGAAAAGATCTACCAGATGCTGAAGAACCTACTCCAGCTCTCTCCAGAAACCAAACACTGTATCTTGTCCTGGCTCGGAAACTGTTTGCATGCAAACGCAGGCCGCACCAAGATTTGGGCCAATCAGATGCCAGAAATCTTCTTCCAAATGTATGCCTCGGATGCCTTCTTTCTGAATCTGGGTGCTGCTCTCCTGAAGCTATGCCAGCCATTTTGCAAACCCAGATCCTCTCGGCTCCTCACCTTTAATCCTACTTACTGTGCCCTGAAGGAGTTGAATGATGAAGAACGAAAAATTAAAAATGTACACATGAGAGGTAGGGGGGAGCTGGTCTTCTCAAAACTGTGTGTGTGTAACATAAGGCCTTCACTTCCATATCCTTTTCCACAAAGGTCCCTCATTCTCAAAGAAGATAAGGCAAAAAGAAAAGCCATTATAAATTTTTAAAAGGCAGACTTTTAAAAACTGATAGTTTTAGATGTTATGCTTTACTGAGACCTTCTCTCTGAATTTGGCAGACTTGGATATTCACTCATTCATTCATTCTTAGGAAAATGAATAAAGGACAGTCCCTGTCCTTTTTGAACTCAAAGGCTCCAAAAGGAGGCAGATATGTTAACAGATCATCATAATACGGTCTAGGGCTAGGAATCCAGAGAAGGGAGTAAATGATGAATTCTGCAGAAGGTGGAGGTCTTCATAGTTGAGTCTTGAAAAATGTGTTGGGTTTATCAAGCAAAGGAATCCCTTTTATAGAGGAAATAACTGTGAAGGTACAGAGCTGTGAAACAACTAAGAACAGTGGGAAGCTCCACATGGCTAGAACATGGGGTAGCTGGGGGAAGGGGTATGGAAACTGGCAGGAAATAAGCCTGGGGAGAAAGAATGTTGAAGCCAAATTGGAGAAAACTCAAATAATACAGAGAAGTGAAAAGAAGGAAATAAACCACTCTTAGTTCTACCACTGAGAATGAATCACTCTTAATTATTATGTACTTCCTCCCAGTTTTTTAGCTCTTCTAATTATAAAAATAACACATGCTCAAAAGCAAATAATCTTATATACAAAAAAGCACAAAATAGTAACAAATGATTACCTATCTCCTGGAAAAATCTACAGTGCTGTCTATCATTCCTTTTAATATTTGGTGATTTCATGACCAAGCTAAAAAGATTTAACTGCATTGCTATAGACAGAAGCTAAAAGACATTTTTAGACCAAGAGAGTAGGAATGTTACAAGATCTGTTTTTAAGAAGATATTACTCAGTTCACTGGAAGCAGGATGGAAGTTGAACTAGAATAAGGGGACACTGGAGCCAAGATAGATGTCTATGGCAAGACATTTACTCTTCCTTTTCATTTCTTTGAGGTTTGGACAAAGAGACCTGTTTGATTCCAGCTGTACAGGAGCCAAAGTTTCCCCAGAACTACAACCTTGTAACAGAGAACCTTGTCCTGACAGAGTACACCTTGTACTTGGGATTTCACAGGTAGCTCCTCTGATGTCATTAGGAAAGAACTGTTTGGTTGTGTTGATATCAGAAGGTTAAAAGTGAGTATTATAATAATCTCACTTTATTCTGAAGGCTTACATTAGGATCTAAAAGGAAAAGGCATTATACGCATTAATCTGTGTCTAGATCAACTGGCTTTATCCATGTACCTTGAATTTATTTTACATTTTTGACCTGTTAAGCTTTTTTATTAAAGATACAGTATATTATATAAATATAGTGTAAAGATACACTATATATTTCTTTTGATCTGCACATTTTTAAATCACTATCTTCCTTTTGTCATCCCCACAAGTGGAATTTTCCTTTAATATTTCACATTCTGCTCTTCAATTTTCATTACTTACTATGCCTGATGAAAAAAGAGAAAGCTTTATTCTGTGGTATAGAGAGACAAAATTGACAAAAAGAAGTGTTTTAAGAGATTTCAGAACGATTATAAAAATCTGTGTATCAAAGAGGATTCTGGATGTGTGAAAATTTGAAAGCTAAGGTGTGTAACTTCCGAAAATGGTCTGGTTCTGGCTAACCGCATGTCGTTCTATGATTTTTTTTTCCCTGCTCTGATTTAGCTGAATTTGACGAACATTTTATAAATAAGGGGGAAAATAGCTACTCACTCATAGTTATAGCCTATAGGAAGGCATATTGAGGACAGCAATTTTTAATGCCTTTTTGGGAAACTTAAAATGACATAGCATTTTTCAAAGCTCATCAGATTTTTCAAAAAATGAAATTATATCTTTACTAGAGATTACTTTCTGTCTCTGTCATTGATATTTTAAATGAGACAGTAGATAACAACTTACCATGTATTTATTAACCTATTAAAACGGAAAGTGAAAGTCATCTAGTTTCTCATTATTGGCTAGCTAACACTAGACATCATCCACGGGGCCAGAGAGAATGAGTTTGGACTGTACACGCAGACACAACTCTCCATGACATTGAACTCTGGGTCTTCCTTTCATTAGAGAACATTTGGATGACCATTTTTGAAGAATCATTTAATTTTTATTGACCATCCGAGAACTGGAAGCTGCTGTTAGGTTGCATTCCAGGTGGCTTCTGGTTTACATGTGGTCATTGCTAATCTGGGACGTGCCTGGTGGCTCAATCTGTAAAGAATCTGCCTGCAGTGCAGGAGACCTGGGTTTGATCCCTGGGTCAGGAAGATCCCCTGGAGAAGGAAATGGTAACCCACTCCAGTATTCTTGCCTGGGAAATCCCAAGGACAGAGAAGCCTTGCAGACCTCATTCCATGGGGTTGCAGAAGTCGGACACAACTTAGTGACTAAACCACTACTACCATCACCACCACTGCTAATCTGGACTCCATTCTCACCAGCTTTAGTTCTCTACTAACCATGAAAAGACTGTCCATATACCCACATCCAACTACAATCATTGCCCTTGGGTGGTGTCAAACTATCTTGTACCTTGTCTAATCATTATATATCGTACATAATAAAAGCCCAGTCTACACCCTGCTCAGCCAAGCCACTATTCTTTGGATAGTGCATTTCAGCCAAAGGCAACTAACTATATGTTGAATAACATTTTTCCAGTGCTCTGTTCCCAGCCCGATCCTGTCAGTAACTTTTGTGATATCTGTGTCATCACAACTGCAGCCCTACATCCTAAAAGGGAAGAATAAATACGTGAGGATTTGTTTTTCAGAAACAGTCTGTACTCAGCCATCTGTGTGTGAGCCTTCTGACCCAGTCTCTTCTGCTTTCTTGAGGGCAGGTTGCATGATCAGATGGTAAAAATCAACCAGAATCTGCATCGGCTGCAGGTAGCCTGGCGGGACGCTCAGCAAAGTTCCAGCCCTGCTGCTGACAACCTCCGGGAGCAGTTTGAACGACTGATGACCGTCTATCTTTCTACCAAGACGGCCATGACTGAGCCACAGATGCTACAAAACTGCCTAAACTTGCAGGTGTCCATGGCTGTTCTCCTGGTTCAGCTGGCCATAGGCAACGAGGGCTCACAGCTGATGGAGCTGACTTTTCCTTTGCCAGATGGCTACAGTTCTTTGGCTTACGTGCCAGGTGAGCTGGCTGTCCCTTGGGAACTTCCTATTTATAGCCATCTGAGTTTAACTGGGTCACTTTGAAAGTATAATACACAAAATATCCTACCTTAGCTATCATTCAGCTGTTTTTGGAGAAACAACTCAAACTCGTAGATAATGTCTGTGGTCAGAGCCTGGGAGAACTGACAGCTGGTTCCTCAGTTATGTTGCCACTGCTCTGCAGATCAGAAAATAGTCTTCAGAGGGTGAAGTGCAGTCAGGGTTTTCTGAGCTGTTAGTTTCTATCATTAATATAGTTTGTCATTCAACTTATAAATTTATCTGTCTAACCCTCCCCCCTGTGCTAGTCTTTAGGGGAAAAAAGTCATCTCCTCTTGGTTAACCCAGAACGGAGAGTGTGTATGTCTGTTATATTGGTTGAGAGGTCAGCAGATATTGTCCATCAAATTTAGGTTACATTTTTTTTCTTTAATTTTTATTTTATCTTGGAATATAGTTGATTTACAATATTGTGTTGGTTCCAGGTGTACAGCAAAGTGATTCAGTTATATATATACATACATACATTCTTCTTCAGATTTTTTTTCCATATAATTGGAAAATTTGAGAAATTTCCTGTGCTATAGTAGGTCCTTGTTGACCTACTGTATAGCACAGGACCTATACAGTATGTCCTACATACATATAGTAGTATGTATGTGTTAATCCCAAACTCCTCATTTATCCGCTTGCACTTCTTTTCCCCTTGGTACAGGTTACATGCTTTTAATCCCTGTACTAGTCATTTATTGCTGAGTAACAGATTACCCCAAACATAGCAACTTCAAACAACAAACATTATTACACACAGTTCCCTCAGGTCAGCAATCCAGGATCAGCTTAGCTACATGGTCCAAGTTGCAGCCAGGCTATCCACCAGGGCCATAGGAATCTGAAGACTTGACCAGGGCTGGAGGATCTGCTTACAAGCCGTCATGTGGTTGCTGGCAGATCGCAGTTGCTTGCTGGCTTCTTTTCCAGGCCACACAGGACTCTCTTTAGTAACTATTCATGGTATGGCAGCTGTCGTCTCTCAGATCAGGGGAAAAAATGGAAGCTGTAGGCTTTTATAACCTAATTATGGAAATGACATGCCATCATCTGGAGTAGTGGAGGAGGAGATATACAAGGGCATAAATACAAGAAGGCTAGGATCAGTGGAGCACCCCAGAGACTGATGACCATAGTCATCTAATGTTTTCATCTCTATTCAAGATTCTTCATCTGAAGGGTTATTTTAACTCACAGTTAACCTTGAGTGTGGAAATACATATCCATCAGTGTACTTTCTTAAACTGCACTGGTATGTTAACGTTTTATATCTCTACTGTTCTTCAATTTACTTGGATAAAACTAAAAATTGCCTTACATTCAAAGGAGATTCTGCATTTTTTTTAACTTATCATCCTTCCTAGTACCTGTAAAACATTTGGGGTTCTTGTAAACCTTCACTAAGTAGAGTAAAAGAGAAGAATATAAATATTGCTTAATACAGAGAGTCAGATGTTTGGCTAATTCCAGTGAAAATTTTCTTTCTCAGAATTTTTTGCAGATAACTTGGGTGATTTCCTCATTTTTCTCCGACGCTTTGCCGATGACATCTTGGAGACATCGGCAGATTCCTTGGAACATGTCCTTCATTTTATCACCATTTTCACTGGAAGCATAGAAAGGTGAAGTGCTGAAAGCGTGGCTCTGTCACAGTGCAGAGCTGTGAAACATTCAGAAGACTTCTAAGCCAAGAAATAAACAAGCCTGACTCATAAGGGGTTGCCTTCAGAAGTTGTGTTAACATTAATGAATCACCTGACTATCCTTATGAGTAGCCCAAAATCCCATACTTGAGAGGCATAATAAACAAAGGACTTTGCCCACAGAGAATTTGAACCTGCATATAAGGTACCAGATGGGAATTCCCCTGCTAGTCCCTGGTTAAAATACTTAACCTTCATGCCAGAGAACTTGCCAGGCGCTGATGATCTTCTAATATCTGATAACAAAGTTTGCTCTACAGTCCTGAATTGGATGAGCAGTAAACTTGGGTAAATGCTCTCTGATCTCAAGACTTACATTCACAGCTTCTAGTCCTCTTTCCCGGAGAAGGCGATGGCACACCACTCCAGTACTCTTGCCTGGAAAATCCCATGGACGGAGGAGCCTGGTAGGCTGCAGTCCATGGAGTCAACAAGAGTCGGACATGACTGAGTGACTTCACTTTCACTTTTCACTTTCATGCATTGGAGAAGGAAATGGCAACCCACTCCAGTGTTCTTGCCTGGAGAATCCCAGGGACGGGGGAGCCTGGTGGGCTGCCGTCTATGGGGTCGCACAGAGTCGGACACGACTGAAGCGACTTAGCAGCAGCAGCAGCAGCAGTCCTCTTTCCCAAAGGAAGATGCTCACTGACTTCCTGTAGAGTTGCTTCTCTGATTTCCTGGTGGTGGTAGACCAAAGGAAACAATGTGTACGTAAGTGAGAATTTTCTGCACAGAGCCACAGTCCCCTGAGCCGTGTCGGGGAGATGTAGATAGAACCCACTCCTCCACTGAACTGAACGGGCCTAGTGAGAAATTCTAAACCAACAAGTGTTAGGCACACCTGGTATGCATTGTAAATAATGTAGAATAATTAATTATATCCTGGTCCTTACCCCCAGAAAGCCTGGAAAGGCAAGTTTATCCCAGGTGAAGCTGTCAGAGAATAGTAAACAGTAAGTAATACATTATTAAAGAGAAATAAACAGAAAGGCAAAGCATTAAATAAAAACTTACATACTCACCCTCATGATTGGTAAGCTGTGATCTTAAGAACTGAATGGTATACTCTGCATATCCCCAAGAAAGTGACAGACTCAAAACTGCTCAGTACTGTTTTCTCCTGTAACTCTCTCTACAGATATTATATGATGATATGATGTTTTGATTCCTCATGTGGAGAAAAACAAGTTATAAATTTGGGAGTAAAGTTTTCTGCTTGCTCAGTTTGCTTTCTGTCCTATTCATAGGATGAAGAATCCCCACCTAAGGGCCAAACTGGCTGAGGTGTTGGAAGCAGTGATGCCCCACATGGATCAGACCCCAAATCCTTTAGTATCCAGTGTCTTCCACCGGAAACGTGTGTTCTGCAACTTTCCCTATGCATCCCACCTTGCAGAAGCTCTCATCAAGGTCTTTGTGGACATTGAGTTTACAGGTAAAGCAATCTAGAACCAAGAAGCTAATGCATTGCTTAATCAGTTTTTAAATGGAAAATACCATAAGCCATCATTTACTGAATATCTACCATGTGCTACCTGATGCTAAGTGCTTTTTTCACAGTGTTTCCTTGTCACCACCTTGTCAAAATTTCCTTGTCAAAAATACAGGAAAGTTTTACTGTATTATCCCTGTTTCCCTGTGAAGACATGGATACTTAAAAAAGATTATTTGTTTATGTCATACAACTAAGTGGTAGAATCAGATCTATCTCACTTTAAAAAAGAAAGACATATACTCTTAATAACTTTACTGTATTTTTTGATGGACTTCCCTGGTGGCTCAGACAGTAAAGTGTCCGCCTACAATGTGGGAGACCAGGTTTGATCCCTGGGTTGGGAAGATTCCCCCTGGAGAAGGAAATGGCAACCCACTCCAGTACTCTTGCCTAGAAAATCCCATGGATGGAGAATCCTGGTAGTCTACAGTCCATGGGGTCGCAAAGAGTCGGACACGACTGATGGCTGTCCAGTTAAAACCTGAGTCTGTATATTTTTCTTGCCTCAAAATGACAGAATGGTGAAGAGTAAGACAGTGTACTGATTGACGTATTCTTTTACCTTGTCCAGACAGTCTTAACTCACCTAGTTTGTTAGATTAAGAATAACAGCAGGAAACATTGCCTAATTTCTCTCATGGCCTTTTGAGCTCTAACCTTGAGATGCTGTGTTTGAGTTAAGCATTACCCCATCTCAAGCAGTAAACAAGATAGCAAAGCAGTTATTTAAGACCCCTTTAAAGGGAGTGTCCTACCATCTGGTGATAAATACAGTTAACATTAAAGAGAGATTTAGCATTTTACTGACTGCTTTTCTGTATTAGAATTTGGACTTCGTTACTTGCTCACCTCTGAGACTTCGTTTCCTCATTTATAAAATGGGGTTGAAGTGATGATTGAGATAGTATATGTAAATTTTAATTTTATATATATACATATATATATATATATATAAGAAGTTTCACAGTGAACATTGCAATTATTTTATGGCCACTACAACTCTTTGGTTGTAATACTAGAGGATGAATTATAAAATAATTATTTATTTGGCTCCTCAGGGTCTTAGTTGTGGCTTGCAGGATCTTCAGTCTTTGTTGTGGCGTGTGGAATCTTTAGTTGCAGCACGAAAACTCTTAACTGAGGCATGTGGGATCTAGTTCCCTGACCAAGGAATGAACCTGGGCTCCCTGCCTTGGGAATGCAGAGTCTTAGCAGTGGGCCACCAGGGAAATCCCGAGGGTGAATTATAATAACTTTTATTTTCTGAGAAAATAGAAGTTGAAAAAGATTTAAGAGACTTGCATTAAGTGGACCCAGAAGGAAAACCGAAGTCTTCTGACTCCAAATCCCACACTCCTCCTTTATTATTATGACCCAGCCTGTAGAGCTCTAGTGGTACCTTTGGCATGTCAAAAGCTGTACAAGCCTCAGATTTTCAGCTCCTGGCCTGATTTTTCAGAGTAATCAGGACCCAGTTGGCCCCAGAGCTGGGATGTTATCCATGAAGAATGTGGGGATTACTTAGTGGCCCATGCTGCACGTGGCTGTCACTGCCACAATGGCTAGCTCAGAGGCCTCATTCCGAGTCAGATAAGCACTCTATGTTTGGATGTGAAAGCATTTGTTTCCCTTGGCTTTTATTTTGCAGCTCAGTCCTCATCCTTTTCTGAGGTCTGTATCCTTTATATCTGTCTCCCTCTTGTTCTGTCGATAAGGAAATAAGTAAACACTTGGCTACAACTCTAGATCTTTATAAACTCCCAGGACTGGCTTTACCAGGATCCTTAACACATTCAGAATTTTCTAAAAATGGCTACACATAGACATAGTGCTCCCCCAGTGGCTCAGAGATAAAGAATCCACCTGCCAGTGCAGGAGACACAGGTTCAGTCCCTGGGTCAGGAAGATCCGTTGGAGAGAGGAAATGTCAACCCACTCCATCTTTCTTGCCTGGGAAATCCTATGGACAGAAGAGCCTGGTGGGCTACAGTATGTGGGGTCGCAAAGAGTTAGACAGGATTGATATCCATCTGTCCGCACATAGACATAAGCTCGTATTCTTTCTCTAATGGCACTGGCTTTGCTGATGTTTTGCTCTACCTTACTCCAGGAGACCCCCATCAGTTTGAGCAGAAGTTTAATTACCGCCGCCCCATGTATCCCATCCTCAAGTACATGTGGGGAACAGATACCTATCGAGAGAGCATTAAGGTGAGAGTGTTTTTGTTGAAACCAAAACTGAGTTATCTTCGCTGCAGATAAGCCCCAGTGGGCTGTGATTCAAGACTAAACTGGTTTTCTCTTGGGCTGGGTCTTACAGGATTTGGCTGACTATGCCTCTAAGAATTTAGAAGCCATGAATCCCCCGCTCTTCCTCCGCTTTCTTAACCTGCTAATGAATGATGCCATCTTCCTTCTGGATGAAGCCATACAGGTAAAACAAACAGATTTAACTGCTCTTATACCATCATACATACTTTTTACCTCTTAGTCATAACAGAGCAATCCTCATGCCCCAAGCACCTGTCTTGGACACCAAAATTTTGAAAGTAGTAATTACTGCCAACCTTGCCATTTTAATTTGATAGATATTCTTCCATTAGAGACCAAGATCAAGGGTCATCGAAGCCTTACGAGCTAGGATGAGATTTTGGCAGAGTGGAAAAGAAAGTGTGAAAAAAGGCCAGACTGGCCCAACTAATCAGTCCAGCACTACAGAAAGAAATCAGAGAATCTTCATTCAGTTAGTGACTTTCAGCTTTCTTCCATTGCAAGACATTGGTAACAGTGACCAACTAAAGCAATGATCCTTACCCCTCTTTCCTAAAAGACTCTGACTTTTATGCCACTATTTGAAAAAAGTCTCTGGTTTGGGTAATTTTTTTCACATAGAGACTCCAAATCATCAGTATTTTTCGTTTGTACACTGCTTCCCAAATCTTTAGCTCTATCTGAAACATGAGTTTTACTATATACACCAGAGGCCACTCAGCTCCTTCAGCTTAACCATCTCTTGTGGAGCTGCTACTTGCTCCTATAAAAATTCCCTTTATCTGCAACAGGTGTAAGACAGGGCAGTGACCCAGAGGGAGACAGAGCAGGTAAGTCATGAGGGTAGCCTGTCGGATAGCCCACACTGGCCTCGTGTTGATTAGCGGTCTCCCAGTAACTTGTATTTAAATTGTGAAAAAATGCTTCTGCTTTGATCATAATCCCATACTTGAAGATTTTTAGATCTGTTGCCTTAGAAAACAAGTCCTGTAATAAATAGACCTTTCTCAGCAAAAGCTATATAACAGAACAGATGACACAGATGGCATCTCCATGGGACTATAAGCATAACATGCTTGCTGCAACAGCAAGAGTGATGAGAAGTAGAGGGTTTTAAATATTTATGGTTCTCCTTCCAGACATCTTGCATATTTGATGAGCTTTGTTTTTTCATAAGCAGTTTTGGGGGGTGGTTTTGTTTTCCTTCTTTCAGGACGGGGTCAACCTTTTTTCCCTGTAGCCTGTTTGCTTTTATCAATGTTTCATATACTGTTTATCCTCCTTTCTGTTTCATAGACTATAATATTTCCAGGGGAATAACCCATTACTCTCCCCAGACTGAAACAATGTTTCCACAGTTTCTTTTTTAAAAAAATTTTTAAAGGCTGTGCCATGCGGCATGTAGGATCTTAGTTTCCAAACCAGGAACCCATGGAAGCACAGAACCTTAAACAATGGACCACCAGGGAAATCTCTCCACAATTTCTTTTTAAACTTAATAGTCTCCTGTCTCTTCTGTAGTCCTTGGTTTTCCCAGCTTAGTGGACTAGATTTTAAATAGGACCTCTTAAATATCATCTTCCTTTCAATACGCTTTGTCCTCTGATCCATTCCACCTCTGCTTTCTGTAGTATCTGAGCAAGATAAAGATTCAGCAAATTGAGAAGGACCGAGGTGAATGGGACAATCTGACTCCAGAAGCCCGCCGAGAGAAGGAGGCAGGCCTACAGATGTTTGGACAGTTAGCACGTTTCCATAACATCATGTCCAATGAAACAATCGGTACCCTTGCGTTTCTGACATCAGGTAAAGACACAACACACTGCTTTCCCCAAAAATGCAGTGGTTAAGATCTGCTTCAGTTGAGGGATCAGCCCCACTGAGGCTCTGGTGACCGTATCCTCCTCCACAGTCTGAGAGGAAGTGAATCACTAGAGAAGCTTCAGAAAGAATGTTGCCCATTGTTGACATGGAAATGAGGAAATGGTCACCCTCACACAGCCGCCAGAAAGCACGTTAGTGTCATTTTTCTTGAGGACAACATAGCCATATAAATATATCTGGGGATGTTTGTGTTAACTTGAAAAAATATCCTTGAACTCTTGTTAAATGTGGTAGATCAGAGACATTTATCTCCACTCCCTCTGTAGCTCCACTGTCCAGTTCAGTAGCCACTCACAACATGAGTCTGTCAAGCATTTAAACTGCAGCTAGTCAGAAATGAGATGTGCTGTAAGTAGAAAATACACACTGCAAAACTTTGTATCTAAAAGTAAAAACTTCCATTAATAATTTATATTGGTTATATATGAAATGGGGGCATCCCTAGTGGCTCTGATGGTAAAGAATCTCCCTGCAATGCAGGAGACCTGCGTTGGGAATATCCCCTGGAGAATCCCACTCCGGTATTCTTGTCTGGAAAATTGTGGACAGAGGAGCCTGGCGGGCTACAATCCATGAGGTCAGAGTTAGACACAACTGAGTGACTAAGCACACACACACACACATGAAATGACAACTAGGGATCACCAGGCATTTGAGAAAATCCTCTTAACACAAATAATAGCTGAAAACGCCTTCAGATATCTTTATAAGTCTCAGAGGGATGAAAGAAGATACAGCATACCTAAGACAAGAACAAAGAGGCAGTACCAGAGATTATCCAAGGAACAAGTTGAAAAAATACAACTTCAGAAATTTTGAAAAGTCAGTAGGACAGTTAGAAAATAAATTCAAGGAACTCTTCAACAAAAGCAGAACAGAAAAAAAAAAAAAAGGTGGAAATTAGAAGAGAAGAAAATATCAATCTAGAAAGTCTCAAAAGAGAAAAATGAAAGGGAGCGAAGAAATGATACCCTCCAAATTCCCCAAAACTAAGAGGTTCTAAATCAAAAGGAGCCCCCAAGTGCCCAACACAGGGAATCTTCAAGACCCCCACACTAAGGTATATCATTGAGGTATTTTAGAAAATCAGGGTAAAGAGGAGATTTTAAAAGGTCCCCAAGATGGAAATAAAAGCAAAAATAAACAAATGGGACCTAATTAACCTTAAAAGCTTCTGCACATCAAAGGAAACTATTAGCAAGGTGAAAAGACAGCCTTCAGAATGGGAGAAAATAATAGCAAATGAAACAACCAACAAACAACTAATCTCAAAAATATACAAGCAACTCCTACAGCTCAACTCCAGAAAAATAAACGACCCAATCAAAAAATGGGTCAAAGAACTAAATAGACATTTCTCCAAAGAAGACATACAGATGGCTAACAAACACATGAAAAGATGCTCAACATCACTCATTATCAGAGAAATGCAAATCAAAACCACTATGAGGTACCATTTCACACCAGTCAGAATGGCTGTGATCCAAAAGTCTACAAGCAATAAATGCTGGAGAGGGTGTGGAGAAAAGGGAACCCTCTTACACTGTTGGTGGGAATGCAAACTAGTACAGCCACTATGGAGAACAGTGTGGAGATTCCTTAAAAAACTGGAAATAGAATTGCCTTATGATCCAGCAATCCCACTGCTGGGCATACACACTGAGGAAACCAGAAGGGAAAGAGACACGTGTACCCCAATGTTCATCGCAGCACTGTTTATAATAGCCAGGACATGGAAGCAACCTAGATGTCCATTAGCAGATGAATGGATAAGAAAGCTGTGGTACATATACACAATGGAGTATTACTCAGCCATTAAAAAGAATACATTTGAATCAGTTCTAATGAGGTGGATGAAACTGGAGCCTATTATACAGAGTGAAGTAAGCCAGAAGGAAAAACACCAATACAGTATACTAACGCATATATATGGAATTTAGAAAGATGGTAACAATAACCCGGTGTACGAGACAGCAAAAGAGACACTGATGTATAGAACAGTCTTACGGACTCTGGGAGAGGGAGAGGGTGGGAAGATTTGGGAGAATGGCATAGAAACATGTAAAATATCATGTAAGAAACGAGTTGCCAGTCCAAGTTCAATGCATGATACTGGATGCTTGGGGCTAGTGCACTGGGACGACCCAGAGGGATGGTATGGGGAGGAAGGAGGGAGGAGGGTTCAGGATGGGGAACACATGTATACCTGTGGCGGATTCATTTTGATATTTGGCAAAACTAATACAATTATGTAAAGTTTAAAAATAAAATTAGAAAAAAAATAAAAGGTCCCCAAGAAAAATCAGGTAATGTGCAATGGTTTAAGCGTCAAAATGTCTTCGAATATCACAACAGTGACATTTGAAGCTGTAACACAGTTCTGATGGAAAACTATCTTTTCAGCCTAGAATTCTATAGCCAGCCAAACCGTCAATCCTGTTTGAGGGTAAATGTAAGGAAATTTTCAGAGGTGATGATATCAAATTTACTTCCAGTGTACCCTTTCTTGAGAAGCTACAGAGAGATAAACATACTCCATCAAAATGAAGGAGGAAAGTGGAATCCCATAAGAGAGATGCAAAGGAAGTTCCCAGGCTGATGGTGGAGGTAGCTTGTGTGACCACCACACTATAGGCCTATAAAATTGGAGTCCAGATTGGAGTGATGAATGGAAACTTCCAAAAAACATCTCTAAAAACTGTTTTTTAGAATTCTGCATTTCTGGTGGAGAATTTAGAAAGATTTAATGATAGGTACTCTGAAAGTAAGCAAAAAAATGATTAAAATTTTTATTAAAAGTATACCCACTCAGCTCACTAGAGAGGAAATGGCAACCCACTCCAATATTCTTGCCTAGAGAATCCTGTGGACAGAGGAGCCTGGTGGGCTGCTGTCCATAGGCTTGCACAGTTGGACATGACTGAAGCGGCTCAGCATGCATGCCTGCCTTGGAGAAGGAAATGGCAACCCACTCCAGTATTCTTGCCTGGGGAATCCCAGGGACAGAGGAGCCTGGTGGGCTGCAGTCTATGGGGTTGCACAGAGTCAGGCACAACCCCAGCGACTTAGCAGCAGCAGCACTGTCCGCTGAAACAAGTTACAGAACAAAGAGGCCTCTACCCCAATTCCCAAGAAGTATCTTGAGTATGAAGTCTCTGAGTTGGGAGTTGTTAGGGGAAACACATTGACTGAAACTGCCTACCCTGGCCAGGCACCATAGTAGCAATTAGCGTGAGTTATTTTATGACAGGAGGTCCTGGTAAGGAGCATGGAACTAAACTACCACCAACCGGAAGAATTTGAGAAAGGTCAAAAGGAGATGCCACGTGCCCTACCCCCTCCAAGAATCCTTCTCCCTGGCATCCATCTTGGCTAAGCAATGCATGTGCCACCAGGAAGGACCCTGAGTCAGAATGATGGGCCAGAGAAAACCCAGGAACTAATCTCATCACCATAAAACCTGAGACTGTGAGCCACATGGCAGAGCAGTCGTCCTGGGTTCCCTTACCCTCCTGCTCTCCACCCATGCACCCCTTTCCAATTATCTTGCTATATCAGCAAAAAAAAGGTATGTATGTATATATGTGTATATATATATATAATTATTACTTTATATAATTTTTAGAATACTGTGTGGCTCTGTTGTAAGTGATATCTTCACGCTCTTAATGAAAAATTAAATTATTTCTCCAAAGATCTGTTTATATATTAGGGAAATTTATATTAGGAGAAGAGGGACAAGAATATGAACTAAACTCTCACCAGTAGTAGAGTCAATATATAATGACTAAAATGGAAAAATTAAGAACCAGCAATACTAAACAAGCTGTACTCTACTTGGCTTGTTGCACTTGGCATGTATGTAATTATTTTGGAATTAGTGACCTAGCAGTCAGTTTCTTATAAATTTGTTATAGGATATAATAAGTCTAAAAGGTGTATGTATACACACTGAAGTTCATTAATTAGTATAATACTTTTAACAGGAAAATATTTAAAACAATCATAATATCCAGCAACAGAGATAGAGTAAATAAATAATTCATGGTGCAATCATATTGGTGGTTGCTGCTGCTGCTGCTGCTGCTAAGTCGCTTCAGTTGTGTCCGCTCTGTGCAACCCCATAGACGGCAGCCCACCAGGCTCCCCCGTCCCTGGGATTCTCCAGGCAAGAAGACTGGAGTGGGTTGCCATTTCCTTCTCCAATACATGAAAGTGAAAAGTGAAAGTGAAGTCGCTCAGTCATGTCCGACCCTTCTCGACCCCATGGACTGCAGCCTACCAGGCTCCTCCGTCCATGGGATTTTCCAGGCAAGAGTACTGGAGTGGGGTGCCATTAAGGGTATAAATCATCACTGTCGTATAGTACCTTATATGATTGTTGTTTATTTGCTGTATCATGTCCAACTCTTTACCGCCAATGTAGCCAACAAGGCTCCTCTGTCCATGGAATTTCCCAGCCAAGAATACTAGAGTGGGTTGCCATTTCCTTTTCCAGGGGATCTTCCCAACCCAGGGATCAAACTCACCTCTCCTGCTTAGGAGGCAGATTCTTTTCCACTGAGCCACCTGGGAAGCCGACTTTACGTGATAGAAATGTGTAAATCTATACTGTCCAATACTACCGCTACTGGCCACACGTGACCATTGAACACTTGCTATGTGGCTAGTGTACCTGAGAAACTGGAGTGTTCTACTTAGTTTTGGTTAATTTAAATAGCCACATGTGGCTCGTGGCTGCCATGTTGGACAGCACAGGAACCTATAAATGAAAGATATTTATGATACTGTTAATGAAAAAAGTATATATAATATGATAATCACTTTGTTTTAAAAATGTATGTGTGTGTAAATATGGACAGAAAAGCTAGGACATATTAGCAAAATGTAACTAGTGTTTACTCTGAGTGGTTGTTTTTGTATTTTGTTTGCTTTGCTTATCTAATATTTTCTAATATTACTGCAGTGAAAATGTATTTCAAAAAAAGCAGTCCCCAGAGGTCTCTAAGTAAAACTCTCTGCCATGCTATGCTAAGTCACTTTCAGTCGTGTCCAACTCTGTGCGACCCCATAGACGGCAGCCACCAGGCTCCCCCGTCCCTGGGATTCTCCAGGCAAGAACACTGGAGTGGGTTGCCATTTCCTTCTCCAATGCATGAAAGTGAAAAGTGAAAGTGAAGTCGCTCAGTCGTGTCTGACTCTTAGCGACCCCATGGACTGCAGCCTACCAGGCTCCTCCATCCATGGGATTTTCCAGGCAAAAGTACTGGAGTGGGGTGCCATTGCCTTCTCCGAGTAAAACTCTAGGACACAGTAAATTGAAGATTTCTAGTGGATTGGGTTTTCACAGGCTTTGGCTTTTTTTCCAGAGATCAAGTCCCTCTTTGTGCATCCTTTCCTGGCCGAGCGCATCATCTCCATGCTGAACTACTTCCTGCAGCACCTGGTTGGCCCCAAGATGGGGGCCTTAAAAGTCAAGGATTTCAGTGAATTTGACTTCAAACCCCAGCAGCTCGTTTCAGATATCTGCACCATCTACTTAAATCTTGGGTACCTGAGATATAAATGGGGCAGGCCAGAGGGTTTGCTCATGTTTTAACTGGGGGTTTTGCTAATAAAATGAAATAACTAGCTGGTAATTATGTGGAAGTAGAAAAGATTTGTTTCTAGTTGGCTGACGAAGTAGTCTTCTGCAGTTTTAAATCATGAGATTTCGTATGACCTGTGGGATGTTATTTAGAATTTCCAGTATTCTGCCTTGATCTGTTCAAAGATAAACTTTACTAATTGTTTCATTGTTTGGAAAAGCAGTACTTTTTTTTTCCTTTTTTTTTAAACCAGTATATTTTTATGGTCACCGGGTACTTAATAAGACTTCTTTCCTAAAAATTAGAAGAGGTCATTCTATAACAAAAGAACATTCATGATACCTAAGTAATGGGGAACTCTGTTCCTCAAGCCCTCCGTTATTGCCCTCTTTGATCTACCCTCTGATGCTTAGTTTCTTTCTGATTCTGACCTTCCAGGGATGAGGAGAATTTCTGTGCCACTGTGCCCAAGGATGGCCGTTCCTATTCCCCAACTCTCTTTGCACAGACAGTCCGAGTCCTGAAGAAAATAAATAAGCCTGGGAATATGATTGTGGCTTTCAGCAACTTAGCAGAGAGAATCAAGGTGAGGAGGATAATTTGCTTATTAACATGTTCAATAAAAATCATGTTGTCATCTCAGCTGTTTTGCTTTTTTACCCAACTTTATGGGGGGAAAGAGCATTGTGTTGAGAAAATATAAATGAATGAATCCTCCTGGCCAGTCGATAAGTAAAACGACCATATTCTTTAATAGTAATATTCTTTTCAATATGAAGGTGAGCACAGAAAAATAAGCTTCTGCTAAAAGAAAAGAATTAACAGATTTTTAATAGGTTGTTTTTATGAAAACTTCTCTGTACAAGGTTACCAATAGATTTGAAAATCTGTGATATTAATGCAGAACTTTTTAGAATAGAATTCAAGATTGGTAGCTTCTGGTCATTGATTTTTTTTTTTTTTTTTTTTTTGGGTCATTGATTTTTATTGATTTTTCTCTGTTCTCTGTAAATGGCTTATATAGGAATAGCCATACATTTTAAAGATTAAAATACTATATTGTACTCAGCTAATTCTTTTGGTGGGAGCAGCTTCATTAACAATTATGAAAAAGGAAAAATTATGGCAGAGTCTAATGGAAAACCTTCCTAATTGATAACAGTCTTCCCTTCATTGAGTTACTTTTTTATTGAATTGGGCTTCATCTTTGCCTAGAGTTTAGGTAGATGGATCCCTGAGGAGCTAGAGTCATGAAGGAATCAAATGCTGAAGGCACTTTTAAATTCCTATACCTGTTTGTACCTAAAACCGGAAACTGCTTTTCATACACAGACTGCATGAATGGCTCTGTAATTATGCAAATAAGAACCCCGGCAACCTCGCATCCCCTTACAACAGAGCTGTTGTCGGAAGTATGGATGTCGTCTGTGGTGTTTTGTTTTGTTTTGTTCCCTGTTAACACTTAAACTCATTTCCAGTCATGACCACTAGCAGCTGAGCCAAACTGACTGAAGACTCAGAGTTGGGGCTAAATGTTAAATTTGCTCCTGTAATATCCATCTTGGCTTGTTTAGACCATAAAGCTAAAAATTATTCCTATCTCTGTACAGGGTTATTAATGACCCCTTAAGACTAGGGAATCGTCACAGAGCATTTTGAACTCAGCTGCTTCTGTTAATTCCCCCTAACTGGCTGGTTCTTACGCTCAGTCCCTAGCAGACCTCCAACAGCAGGAAGAGGAGACCTATGCTGATGCCTGCGATGAGTTCCTGGACCCCATCATGAGCACACTGATGTCTGACCCTGTGGTGCTGCCGTCCTCCAGAGTGACTGTGGACAGATCCACCATTGCCAGACATTTGCTCAGGTGAGCCAGCCCCCAGAAGCAGCCTCAGGAGTACACATGTACCTTTATCTGCTGTCATCTTTTTCTCCCACTGCAGTACTGTGCACCCAGTAGGTACCCCAGATTGTTCGTTTATTAACGTGCTGTGTGGAGGAGGCATTTTGGTGGAAGTATATCACTTGAGTGTTAAGGATGTCAACATCCAATATAAGACACTCTGTTAAGAAATGCTGGCGCTAACCTTACCTCTTCTTCCTCAAGGAAATGATTCCTATCAATATTTATTAGAAAATATGTCAACCTGGAGTATAAGTTGATTGGAAATTGTGGCTCAGCTAGTAAAGAATCCACCTGCAGTGTGGGAGACCTGGGTTCAATCCCTGGATTGGGAAGATCCCCTGGAAAAGGGAAAGGCTACCCACTCCAGTATTCTGGCCTGGAGAATTCCATAGACTGTATAGTCCATGGGATCGCAAAGAGTCAGGCACGACTGAGCAACCTTCACTTTCAATTTTAGTTGTAAAAATATAAAAGACAAGTTATTTGGGTTTTTTTGTTTTTAATTCAGGTTTTACACTCATCATATGGGAGTACCGACATTCTGCTCCAGCTGTTAGACTCAGCCATGGTGACTTCAAGTTTTCCTCAGCCTACCTTCTCTAAGTACAACATTAGATAGAAATGGGTCCTGGGAGACTCTGCCTATTTAAAATGAAGTTATATAAGCTGACCAGATCTAGGGAAATAATATTTTTTAAATATTGGAAAAAAGGATGTTTTGCTTGATGGTTTGTGATTAAGCACTCACTATATGCATGATGCTGTGCTGGGCAGTATGTCTTTTCCAAAGTGTCACTGAGAATTTATATTTTTATTGTGGCTTCAGAATACAGAAAGAAGATATATTAGCCTTTAAAATATGTTATAAATCATCTTACCTGGGAGGAAGCCATAATCTGCATTAGTTGAAGAGTAGTTGGTTAACTAAATCAAGTGTCAGTCTACAAAGCTTTATCCTTTAACGTCTTATACTGTTTCAGGAGTCTGTCACTAAAACTCCTAACAGCTCTTTATGCTGACATGATTGTACAGGGTCTCTGTCTTAGGGAAATGGAATCAAATACCATCTGAAGAGTGAGGCTTCCCTGGTGGCTCAGATGGTAAAGCATCTGCCTACAATGCAGGAGCCACAGGTTCCATCCCTGGGTCAGGAAGATCCCTTGGAGAAGGGAATGGCTACCCACTCCAGTACTCTTGCCTGGAGAATTCCATGGACAGAGGAGCCTGGCAAGCTACAGTTCATGGGGTCACAAAAGTCAGACACAACTGAGCAGCTAACACACACACACACACCCACACACACCCCGCCCCCCCCCCACACACACACCCCGCCCCCCCCCCCACACACACACACCCCGCCCCACACACACACACACACACCCCCCCCATCTGAAGAGCATTGTTGAGATAATGTTTGTTAAGCAGAGAGACAAAGTAAGTAAATAATCTGCAAAGAAACCTCTTCCGAATCACTCTCTCTCTTATCCCATTCTTTCTAACCTCAAGCTGGCACTTGATTCAGAATCAGAGACAAAGTAAGTAAATAATCTGCAAAGAAACCTCTTCCGAATCACTCTCTCTCTTATCTCATTCTTTCTAACCTCAAGCTGGCACTTGATTCAGAATCAGAGTAATACCCTCTAGCTTCAGTCTGAGGGTGAGATGCCCAGGTGTTCTGTTTTTGGCTGAGGATGTGAGAACTTACAGAAATAACCCCGTCTCCTTTTTTCTCTTTGTCCCAGTGACCAAACAGATCCCTTTAACCGTAGTCCCCTCACCATGGACCAGATCCGGCCAAACACAGAACTAAAAGAAAAAATCCAACGGTGGCTCGCAGAGAGGAAACAACAACAGAAGGAGCAACTTGAATAAATACTATGACCTAAGCAAACCAAAAACCAACCCCAGAGTGTAGATAAACAGTTGTGGTTTCTCTCTTTCTGGTTCTCTTCCTTTCCTTTTTCTTGACTTTTATTTTTTACTTTTTTTCCCCTTTACTGAATTAGAGAACTGCTCTTGCTCAAATTATGATAATTAAAATTCCTAAGAACTTTACAATGCACCTAGCTTACAGGAAATTATACTTCTTATAGCATCACCACATTTAGAAATCACTAATTTTTACCTTTTGTTATCTCTTCCTGTTCCTTCTCCCTTTTCCTTCCTTAAATTATATTAACTTCAGCTATTAAAACCTCCCGCCTCCTTACTATTTCTTCTCCAAGAACTGCTCAAACATCTTTGGTGAGCACTGCTTTTAAGTATATGATATCACATATTTCAGTGACAGCTGGTATCAGAAAGTCCTGTGTTATCAAGGTACTTACTAGTCTTCATGACCCAGACTTCAGCCCCTTTCCTTGTTACAGCTCTACACTGTTACAGAATAACTTTTTATATAAAAGCAGATACCTTGATGTTTGAGTAGATTTTTTTAATAAGATGACAGATGAGATGAAAATAGGAATCTTATGCAACTTCGGTGGGTAGCTCTCAGTTTTGTGTTCTCTTCTAACTCAGAGATGCCTTGGAGGGCAAACACTCCTCCGTGGAGTTGTCATTACACAGGAAACTTAGCCCTATGATATTTTTAGGAGGATTGGTAGAACAAATTTGCAGTTTTGACACTTTATTCAGAAAACTCCAAGGTGAAAAAAGAAGGCTGTTGGGGCCCTTTTTATTTACTGGAAATCAAGGACCAGGCTTGTGTAGAAAAGCTAGGCAACAAATATTGTAACCAATGAGACATGTCATTTCAAGACACTAATATCAGCAGTGTATCTGTGTGTATATATATATACACACACACACCATGTACTTTTTTGTATTGGCCTAGTGTAATACAGAGAACCACTTTATATTGTCTCTTCCGTGGTAAGATGTATGCAGTATGTGGCCGTGTTTACTAACATTTACTCTAGACAGAATTCTGAGACTGTAAAATGTATATAGTTCATGTTCGTTTGGACTTATGACCTGATAAGAGCTGCTTCTAACTCAGCCTTAGGTCATCAATTAACAGAATAGGAATTTGAGCACAACCGTGTCCACAAGCCATTTTAAATATCCACTTAGCCCTAAATAGTTATTTAGCAGGTGGATGGGCCCCTCACTTTACAAGTTGAGCTTGAGCTCCCTACTAAATCGTGCAGCTTAACATGCCGAGTAAGTCTCATTCCCCTATGGACTGTCTATACCAGTATCCCTCTAAACCCGAAAATACAACTAACAAGAGTGATATGATCTAGAAGTAGAGGTCATTGCTTCACTTCAAGGACATTATTGTTAACCATAGCCTCTTTCAAATAAGACGGTAGTTTTATGGTAATCCAATACAAGTTGTTACAAGCAGTCCTTGATGTGTTTTTGATGGTTCCAGCAGGAAACTCTGAAGTTAGAGGGCATCCCACACTAGATAAAAAATAGATGTTGCCTGTCAACTGTGCTTATAACTGAAAAAGGCAGTCCAGGACTCTCACAAATACTAGAACGTATGCTACTAAATCAGTGTGTTCCCTGGGCCTCTAAGGCACAGGTTGACAGGATTTGTTTATTTTCTGAAAATGAGCTTCATTTCCTATTTATTATCTTCTACTTCTCTGAGAATGAACTGTATAAAATAAGCTTCAGTCTACTTGCATTTATCTTCTAAACCCAATCAAATAGGATATTTTTACTTTTAAAAGAAGTGAGGAAAAGACCAGAGTTTTATAGGAGAAAGGAAGGAAAAAACGGGCACAAAACCTCAGAAGGCAGCTGTTCCCAGCAGCTTTCTAGTTAACAACCTAATGCTGCCTCTTGTATCTGTGTCTGTATTCCACTTGTGTATTAAGTCTTCAGATTGTAAGTCTTTTCTGGCAATTTTTTTTAAAGCTCTTTTCCTGAAACTTTTTATGAGTGGCTGTGGCACCATGAATGCTGCTGAATATCTTTAAACTCATCCCAAAGGCAAGTGCATAGCTTAAGGCCACTGTGGGTAAGGAAACCGAGTGTCCTCTGTGCCTTTTTCCTTTCCTTGACATGATTCAAGAACATCGCAAAAATGAGACTAAAACATTCTCATCTTGGTACATGGTGCATATGGACACTTGGAAGCTTAAAGAGGGGTGGTGGTATCTAGAACTCAGAAGCAAGCTCTAAATCTATTAGAGCAGACTTTCTGACGTACCTAGCTTTATGTGTTGACTTTGCTAGAGTATGATAGAAAAATGAAGACTCTTTAATCAGCTCTAGTATTGCTTACTAAGAGGGTAATACTAAACTTGGAAAATTATTTAAGTAGGCTTTATCAAGCAATCTGGATTTGTTTGTTTTTAATATAGTTTTTAATGGATATGTGAAAACCGAAAGAAACTTCAAAGGTTTTTTTTTTTTAATGGTGCAGGTGAAGGTGCCAGTTGCTATTTGGTATCACACTCTACAAAAGCTTCATTACTTTATTTGATGCTGGTTGCTAAGCAGCCATTGCACAGAGCATAAGTCTACTGGGTGCCTTTACAAGCCAGAGGCTGATGCTGCACTGTTGATGTCATGTGAGGAAATAATGCACATGCTCTAACTGGTAAACAGGAAAAAGAACCTGGAAACAAAGAAAATGAACAAAATGACAAAAAGATTGATTGAAATAAAACTTGATCAACGTAACTATTTTGAAACATTCCAGGAAGGTTACTTCTTGTCAAACTTGCCTGGGGGTGTTTGTTCAAAGCTTGTATTTAATAAATGAACATCTGACTTAAAACCTCTGTTATCATTTCCTTTATTACAGTATTAAAAATCTAGGAGCAGTTTCAGAAATCCCTCTGAAAATTTACAGGGCTCTCAACATTACTTTTTTTAAAAAGTGGTAACAAATGTCTGGCCTGCCTGACCTAACCTGACTTACCAGGCCTCGAGACCCTGGAGTTATCTTCAGATGAGTCTCGGGGCATGTTTTTTCCTAAGCAGATCACTTTTGGCTTCACTTTTTTTCATCTGGCCTAAAGCCCAGGTCTTTTTTTTTTTTTTTTGCCTTGGCCACACTGCAGCATGTGGAATCTCGGTTTGCTAACCAGGGATTGAACCCTTGCCCCTTGCATTGGAAGCTCAGAGTCTTAACCACTGGACTACCAGGGAAGTCCCCCAGGTCCTTCATTCTAATCATTCATTATCAAGTTCCATTTTCTTGCCCCTTGTTTCGGTACCCCTGCTATGCAAAACCTCAGCCCAGATTAACCCAAGCATTCCCCTCTGCTCCAGTATCCCAGCCAGACTACTGTTGGAGATAAATAACACCATCTTTAGAGTGGTACAACCGAAGACTTGTCACTAATGTTCCCTAACGACCCTTCTGTGTGTCCTTAACTTCAACAGCTAGTCCAAATTTCAACCTCTTAAATTTTCTCCCACCCTCCCCCTTGCCCTTCACACTCGGGTGACCTTGCCTTCTACTTCATAGCCTGCAGAATTTCCACTTTCAAACTTCATCATCCCATCTGTGGAAAAGGTCCCAAGATTCCAAGGCTAATCACTCCAACTTTACTTCGGTCTCATTCAGAATCTTCTCAATCCCACTTCTCCATCTTCAATCTCCATTGATTTTCCTATCACTCATATTTGGTTTTCTGACCATTATCCCTTTATAGCCATATTTCTTCACTCATTCACTCTGGCTTCTATCCTAATTGTTTGAACCTGCTCTAGTTAATGTTTCTATATACCTACGTTAATTTTTTTTTTTGTATTTTATTTTATTTTTAAACTTTACATAATTGTATTAGTTTTGCCAAATATCAAAATGAATCCGCCACAGGTATACATATGTTCCCCATCCTGAACCCTCCTCCCTCCTCCCTCCCCATACCATCCCTCTGGGTAGTCCCAGTGCACTAGCCCCAAGCATCCAGTATCGTGCATCGAACCTGGACTGGCAACTCGTTTCTTACATGATATTTTACATGTTTCTATGCCATTCTCCCAAATCTTCCCACCCTCTCCCTCTCCCACAGAGTCCATAAGACTGTTCTATACATCAGTGTCTCTTTTGCTGTCTCGTACACCGGGTTATTGTTACCATCTTTCTAAATTCCATATATATGCGTTAGTATACTGTATTGGTGTTTTTCCTTCTGGCTTACTTCACTCTAGAGTACTAGGCAACTGAATCACTCCTTTGCTGAAGCACTGTCCTGACTCCTTGAGAGCACTCTAATTTTTCATTTCACCTCTAACTATTCCATCAATCAGAGTTTTACTTCTATTTACGCTTCCCCGGGTAATTACTTATTCTATTTTCTTCATCGAAGGTCACATCCCTACGTGTATCTTTTCTTCCAGTCATAATAACCGCAAAGTTCAGCTCTATAGTACATAGCTATTCCATTGTATATCAACCCAAGGATCCCTTCCTCTAAGAAATCTTCCCACATCAGCACCACACATAATCCTGTACTAATGCCTCTTCTGTTTCCATTGCCACCTTTTCAAATCCCAACGCTGCCACTCAATAGCTCTGTAGCCATTTATTTACCAATGCCGGTCTTAAGTGAGGCCACTACCTAACACACAGGCTTTCTTTAAATTCCAAAAAAGCTGACAGACTGGAGGCCCTAGGTAAATGTGATTTTGTCCCTTGTATCTGCACAGTTCCTTGCGGCTGGTTAGGGAATTAGGGGAACTGGATTCCAATCCTGATACAGGAGTCAAGGGAGACAGGGATTACAAAAGGTCAACTAAAGGCAATGGGCTGAGTCAGGTGACAAGTTGTGGCGCCTGCTCCGCCCCTAACTTTACGTGTCTGGTCTAGGACCCTCTCTGCCTTTGTAAGACGAGTACGTCGGCCTAGAAAAACTGCAGCGGTGCCTTCCGGCCCTAACTCGTCTCGTTCTCTCAAAAAAGCTGCAGACCTACCCCAAACACCCGAGGTCTGCGCCTCGGGCTGCCCGGGAGGCGCACGGCGCATGCGCATTCCCTCCTCGTGCCGGCCTCCCGGACCTCTGCGAGCGGCTGCCCAGAGAAATGCCTGCTTCTCCGCGGAACTCCGTTGTATTTTACGTGCTCTCTGATCTCATCTTCTCGTACCCACTTTCTCCTCTGTGACTAAAGAAAAGAAACTGGCCCACTGGATGCCGGAAAGACAGTGGGACACCTAAATATCTCGTACCGGCGCGGAAAGGGGAGGCCTGACCTTGGAAGCGGACCGGGGTCCTGAGGCAGGTCCTTCCAGGCGGGTGACATTCAGCCGGCCAGTCGGGGTGACGGGCTCTCCGTCCTAGGACCATGGCCCAGTTTGTCCGTAACCTCGCGGAAAAGGCCCCGGCGCTGGTCAACGGTGAGCGGGGGCGTCAGCCAGCCGGCACGGGTAGCCGGGCAGGCGCCGGGGAGGCCTGCGAGGGCCGGAGGAGAGGACTCGAGCGGCCGGAGGGAGCCGCCGCTGGCCGGGCCTGAAGTGAGGAGGGAGGGGTGGGGTGAGGTGAGGGAGAAGACAGATTTACGGTTCTTTTCTACCTTTCCGCTGGCCACGCCTGCGGCTTGGGTTCTCTCTGCTACCCAGAGGTTCTGAACTCTGACCGCGACCGTGAGGGGAGGGAATGTGCAGACAGCCGGGATTGCCCATCTGCAGCCGCCATGACGCCCTTCGACCTCCAGGAGGAGGAATACGGAAGGGATGGCTTTTTTGCGAGAGCGAGGGAGACGGCGGGCAGAAACACGTGAAAGCGTGGAAATAACGGTCCCATCCTCTTGTCTGCTTCTCACTGGAGTATTTGGAAGGCTGCAGAATTTCTAAGGATGGATGACTTTCGAAACATTGCCTTTGCTTTTTATTTTGACCAGATACTGAAATGCTTCCCCTTTAAGGAAATTTTTAGGTGGAACTGAGCATTACGGTCGAGTATTCCTGCTCCGGTAAACACAGAAAGGGATATGTGTAAACAGTAATGTTTATTATCACTGCTTAGCGTTCGTGGGGATACTCTGAAAAAGCTGAATGCGTCCTTCACGGGTGGAACGCTGTATTGGAGAACAACCCTGAATAGTCATACCCCAGAATGGTAGTCTTCTCAGTAAATATTTCATGTCTGCAAGCTGTTCATTTTATCCCCCAAATGAGATCACTTAAGTAGACGGAAGCTTCTTCGCTATGTGCTGTATGTGCTGTATTCTAGTAAGTGGTTGAAACACAGATCTCTGAATGGCTTTCGCTCAGATTTGATTATGAAAGTAAATAGAATGAATTTTTTAATACGTGTAAATTTTTGAACCTATTTTACTGCGATCGGTATTTTCTTATTCATTGTCTCCTCCGTTTTCTTCATCAGCAGTGGAACAATGAGTTACTGAAGGCCTGACAGTGTCAGATACTATAAATACTTGATCCTCTCCTACAGAAACCCATGGTCCACTACTATTACTATCAGTTTACACACTTTACCAAAGAACTTACGTTTGCAACTTGACTAAGATAAAGCTCTACTTTTTTACATAATACAAGGGGAAGTAGTAGTGGCTTCATTATTTGGACTTTATGGATGATTTGAGGCTAATATTTATAATCACAAATTTCAGATGGATTTTTTACCCTCCTTCCATGGCTTTCACTGGAGAGGGCAATGGCAACCCACTCCAGTATTTTTGCCTGGAGAATCCCATAGACGGAGGAGCCTGATGAGCTACAGTCCACGGATCAGGTCGCAAAGAATCAGACACGACTGAGCGACTTCACTTTCACTTTCCATGGCTTTCACATCTTTTTGGTGGAGCATCTTGGGGAATTGCAAACTAATTTTAATAATAATTTACAAAAAGAAAATAATGTGAAGATAATTTTAATTGTGAGCTATATCAACCATTTCCTCTATTATTATGAATAATTTAAAGATAAGCGTTGTTATCCTTTCAGAAGTACTCAGGAGAACTCAACTGGGCCAGAATGTTAAAGTGGAGCTGCTTTGTCACTTAACTCTATGGTATTAATGTTAACTGTCTAAAAAAATTACTGATTTTATCTGTTAATTCTCCTGGAGGACAAAGAAGCTTACAAAAATAAGTAATTTTTTTGATCGGACTTCCCCAAAAAAGATCATAGAGTCTGGGGATTTTTGTTTTTATTTTTTTTCCTACTTACTAAACTTGAGACTTTATTTGGATTTCACCAGCTTTTCCAGTTAATCTCTTTATGTTCCAGGAGCCAATACAGGGTACTGCAGTGCAATGAGTTGTCAGTCTCCCTAGTCTCCTGTGTATGTGACAGTTTCCCAATCTTTCCTTACCTTTCATGACCTTGACAGTCTCAAGGTATTTATGTAGGTCTCTGTCTAGGTATCTGTCCTATAAAGATGTTCCGCGATTTGGATTTGTCTGCTGTTCTTGTCATAATGAGTCTGGAGCTATGGATTTTTTTTCTTTTTTCTCTTTTTCTTTTTTTGTCTGTACCTCGTGGCTTGGGGGAATCTTAGTTCCGAGACCAGGGAGACCTGCGCCCCCTGCAGAGGAAACGTGGCATCTTGATCACTAAGCCCCCAGGGAAGCTCCATGGAGCTATGGATTTTGAGAAAGAATACCACAGACGCGAAGCCCCCTAATCACATGTCAGGATGCATCAACAAGTGATATCCGTACGTGCTCACTAGTGCAGTTAGCTCTCACCACTTGGTTAAGGCAGTTTCACTAAGTTTCTCCTAAAGGTACTATTTTTTCCTTTCCATACTCTGTTCTTTAGAAAAAAGTAACTAAATTGGGGGAGGCAGAGTCAGGATTCTATCTCCTCTAGGAGGGAATATCTACATATATTTAAATAGAATTTCTTCTGTGAGAAAGATATGTCTGTTCCCCATTAGTTAATATTTGTTCAGTCCATACTGTATGGACTCAGGTACATTTATTTCATACCTTGTACCTCCAGTAGTACATTATTTATTTTGTTGCTCAGGTTGTTCCAGCTTTGGCCATTGAGAACCCTGTCAGTTTGGCACTTCTGCCCCTTTGACATCCCCCTGTACTTTCCAGTACTGTTAGATAATTGCAGCTTTTTCTCCTGCCATGCCAAATGACCTGTAGGATCTTAATTCCCCTACAGGGATTGAACCTGGGCCCCATCAAGCACTGAGTCCTGACATCTGGACTGCCAGGAAATTTCCCAGACTCATGTATTTCCTGCCCCAGCCTTAGAATTTGCCCTTTCTCCAAGGACCCCTAGTTCCTTTTATTGGACAATTGCATTTTGAAGCTAAGATCTAGATACTGGGTATGTTCCTTGCTACTCGACTGTGTTAATCACCCTTTACTCACAGAATATAAGTTCTAAGACCGCTGACAGATGTCTAAAACTACAGATAGTACTAAATGTTAGTTTTTTCCTATAATACCTATGATAAATTTTAATCTATAAATTAGGCACAGTAAGAGATTAACAACAATAATAAACTAGAACAATTGTAATAAAATACTGTGATAAAGGGCTTCAGGGCTTCAAGCCACAGGAATTCCCTTGTGGCTCAGGAGGTAAAGAATCCACCTGCAGTGTGGGAGACCTGGGTTCTATCCCTGGGTCAGGATTATCCCCTGCAGAAGGAAATGGCAACCCAATCCAGTATTGCTGGGAAATACCATGGACAGAGGAGCATGGCAGGCTACAGTGCATGGGGTCGAAAAGAGTCAAACACGACTGAGTGACTAACACTGCAATAAAAGTTATGTGGACATGGGCTGTCTCTCTCAAAATATCTTTTTGTACTGAGGCAGTGGCACACCACTCCAGTACTCTTGCCTGGAAAATCCCATTGGTGGAGGAGCCTGGTGGGCTGCAGTCCATGGAGTCGCTAAGAGTCAGACACGACTGAGCAACTTCACTTTCACTTTTCACTTTCATGCATTGGAGAAGGAAATGGCAACCCACTCCAGTGTTCTTGCCTGGAGAATCCCAGGGACAGGGGAGCCTGGTGGGCTGCCGTCTATGGGGTTCCACAGAGTCAGACACGACTGAAGCAACTTAGCAGCAGCAGCAGCAGCACCCTTCTTGTGAGTGAGATGTTATGTGTATGTGATGGGATGAGGTGAGGAGCATGATGTAGGCATTGTGATGTCACATTAGAATGGAGCAGGGACAGCATGAGATTCCATCATACTTAAGGCATACAATTTAAAACTTAGAGATTATTTCTGAAATTTTCCACGTAATATTTACAGACAGTAAAACTAGAAAGCAAAATCACAGATAAGGGGGAACGGCTGTACTAGAATATCATTGCCTGTAGGCCCTGACAGTGGACAAGGAGGTATCTGTATATAGGTATTCCTCTACTAATAAGAAAATTACATGCCAGTAAAATTATCACAAGTTGAGAATATTGTAGGTTGAAAATGCATGTGTTACACCTATTCCGCCAAACAGCGTAACTTAGCCTAGCCTACCTTAATCTTGGAATACTTAGATTAGCCTGCAGTTCAGCAGAATCCCCTACCATAAGGCCTGTTTTTATTAAAAAAAAAAAAAAATCTGATTATCTTATGGAATTTATTGAGTACTGTATTGAAAGTGAAAAAACAGAATGTGTGTTGGTTGTTTACCCCCATAACACATGACTGACTGTCAACTGCAGCTTGCTGCCAGTACTCAGCATTGAAATAGCATTACAAGAAAGTATGGTACCCCTGTGGCTAGCCTGGGAAAAGATGAAAATTCAAGATTCATTTTTACTGATTGTGTATCACTTTCACGTTGTAAATTGAACCATCTGAAATTGGGGACCATCTGTATACTCACCCATAGGTGTGTAGACACACACAGTTGATCATTGAACAATGTGGGGGTTAGGGACACTGACCCCCATGCAATTGAAAATCCTAATATAACTTTACAGTTGGCCCTCCATATCCACAGTTGCACATCCATTCATTCAACTAACCTCAGATTATGAAGTACCGTATTACATATTTATTGAAAAACATCCACATATAAGTGGACCCACACAGTTCAAACACATGTTGTTGAAGGGTCAACTGTAATTGTTTCTATATCGATCCACCTGTATATCAACTAAACATGAATTCATACTGAATGTCTCCAACTCTAATCCAGTACCACTGGATATGTTTTTCCCTCATCTAAAACTCCTCTATTTTAGTAAGAAACCTAGCTGCCATCATCCACCATTCATTGACTTATTTTTGTTCATCCCTTGTATACATGTAAAAGCAGTCTCAAACTTTTTAACCTATGCTCCCTGAGAAGCAAATTTACTAACTTAAGTACAGTGTTTGTATACATTGTACTGATTTGTTTGTATTTTTTAAGAGTATTATATCTGTGTGTTGAAGATAATTTTTTTCCAAGTGTTTCAGTAATTTTATTTTATTTTTTTATTTTATTTTTAAACTACATAATTGTATTAGTTTTGCCAAATATCAAAATGAATCCATCACAGGTATACATGTGCTCCCCATCCTGAACCCTCCTCCCTCCTCCCTCCCCATACCATCCCTCTGGGTCGTCCCAGTGCACCAGCCCCAAGCATCCAGTATCGTGCATCGAACCTGAAGACAGTTTGTTGACTGTTAAGACTTTGTTCTCCTTGATAACACCATTTTACAGGCATTGGCAGTTCTATTTAGAATTCTCTCTTAGAGCTTTGTGTCTGCTTGAAGATTTACCCATGGCCCTAAGCCAGAGGATGATGGAAATAGTAATTTTAAGAGTAGCGAAATATCTAAATACAGGCAGTTAATAATAGGGGAAGTGCCAGGAGCTTTGGATTATCAGTCTTTGAACAGCAGACACTTGATGGATGCTTATGTATTTGTGCAGTTTTTATTATGCTGTCTTGTAATTTTTTATGTGAAATACCTTTCTCCTCCTGAATCACTATCATAGTCTCCCATCTAACCTCATTAAAAATCTTTTTTTTCCTGCAATAGTAAATACTGTTTACTATTACTGACGAATTTCAGCTTAATAACAGATTCAAGTTTTGGCTGTTCCTAACAATACATGTAGGTTTTATTTTTACTATTTGTGGTATTTTGAAGGAAGAGCAGCTGTGCTTTTGTTAATCCAGCACATTGATGAGGATACCCAAAATGGGTACTAATTGGTATAATTCCATCTGGATTTGTGGCCAATATTATGACAAGTTTTAATCTTATTCCTAAGGGTGCCATTCTACTTAGTTTCTTCCCTCCCCTTCACCACTTCCCCCCAATTTTTTGTCTCTACAGGAAAATATGGTTACATTGCTGCTCTTTTCTTGTTTTTGAATCCAACTCTAGTAACTTTGTAGTTAACTAGATTTGCCATTAATAAATGAAGTACCAGTATTCTGGTACTGGCCACTGGTGAGGTCCTGGCATAATTGGATGTGCTTATAGCTGCCTGCTTGACTGAACTGGCTTGTGACACAGGTGTTCTGTATCTTTAAAAGCCTCTGGTTACCAGGGAGCAGCTTTGACTTTTCACACCGGGTGCACATTTGGTATAAGCAGTGAATGAATGTGATGCATGAATAAATATTTGTGTCCAGCCCACACATCTGCTTCTTTCGGTCTCTAGTGAGTTCATCCTGGTGTTTTGTTTTGTTTTGTTTTCCAGCTGCTGTGACTTACTCGAAGCCTCGATTGGCCACGTTTTGGTACTATGCCAAGGTTGAGCTGGTTCCTCCAACCCCTGCTGAGATCCCTACAGCAATTCAGAGCTTGAAAAAAATTATCAACAGTGCTAAAACCGGTAGCTTCAAACAGCTCACTGTTAAGGTAACTATGGGCTAAATGAAAACGTATGTGCGTACAGAAAATGTCTTCCCTTGGGATTTCTCTGATTGTTTTGATTAATATATGTATTTTTCAGTGAGGCTGGGACCAGCATAATGAGAGATGATCTCTTTATTGACTGCAGAGAAAGATATTTACCTTTCTAACTTTGTCATCTGGGTTGAAATAATTGGACTGTTTTATGTCTTATATTCTTAATAATTTTATAATGAAGAAGTGGTTTTTTACTGGGTAGCTTTTTTTTGTTTCCTATTTGGGGTTAGTGCATTAAAATAGGATGACTTGCTTTGTTGATTCTGTACTTTTTTGTCTGTAGTCCTAAAACTTCCCCAATTTGGCCAAAAGATTTCTTGGACTATATCACAATCAGGTAACTAACACTCATGGGACATAAAAATACCAAAACCTAGAAGCATATGATATGAAAAGTGGAGATAAAATCTAAAGACCATAAAATTAGAATTTGCAGGCTTCCTTGGCAGACTGATGGTTAAAACTCCATACTCCCAGTGTCGGATGCACAGATTCGATTCCTGATCAGGAAACTAAGATCCCATATGCCTCTCGGCACACTCCCCCCACCACCATCCCCCCAAAAAAGAATTGGAACTGGGATTTTATGTTTGCTTGATCTAAGCACAGGATACAAAAAGCCGAAATAAATTATTGCTGACTTTAGAACCTGCGTTCTACAAAATATATTTGTTTTTCAAGAGATTTCCAGTATTTCTGGTTTCATTTGAAGGGGAAAATTCACTTCCAGGTGCTAAAAGAAAAAGGCCCGATTTTGTTGTGGAAAGGTTTTGTTTTTCAACTTGAGTTTCAAGATCCATATTTGTGCATGTATGAAACACTGTTTTCTGTAACTGTGTACATTTTCTGAAACTGAGTAACTGCTGAATACCTGGAAAGAATTAAACCAAATAATAAATGAATAAAAATGATGTCTAAAGGGAAAGAGAGAATACTTCATCTTGCAACAGATTTTCTTTGGCCAGACAAAAATGTCTGTTCAGAGACTTGCCTTCCTATAGCCATCCTTTCATATGAATGCCCTTTCTAAATGTGGCAGCTATTTCCAGGATGTGGGTTGTTTCAGGGCTCATAAAGTGTCTCATAAACTAATAATGAAAGGGTTAAGTCAGTTCAGGTCTTCAAAGAATGCTTTGAAAGAATTTATAAGCTCTGGACTACTTACCTTACATAATTGAAAGTTCAAGGGTTCTCAGCAGTTAAAGTTAACATCAGTAATTCTTGACTTTGACTAAAACTGCCCTCTAATTTGAATAGCAACCTTATATTCTCTGTCACTTAATCCTGGAAAAGAATAGTTTTAAATATATAAGGGAAAAAAAGTACATTAAAATTTGTGCTTCTTTTTTCAGGAAGCTCTACTGAATGGTTTGGTGGCCACTGAGGTGTGGATGTGGTTTTATGTTGGCGAGATCATAGGCAAGCGTGGCATCATTGGCTATGATGTTTGAAGACCAATTTTTAACATGTGATTATATTTGCTTTATTATTCAAGTGTTCTTGGACCACGTGTGAGCAGACTGCTATTTGAATAAAATAAGACAATGTGTCAGAATCAGTGTTTCTCTATCACACACTACATGGAAGGTCACAGTTTCTCTTGACATTAAGTTGGTTTGTCTTTCGCTTTAATATATTAATACGGTTCTAAATGCATGCCTTTGCTTAGCCTGCAATTGGAAAAGATATATATGAGTACACCAACCTGGTACCTGTATAAATGAGGTTAACTTTATTCTGAAAGCTTGAAATAAATGATATTTAAGCTTTATTTCTAGAAAAGCTGGGGGGAAGGCTTTGAGAAAATGAGAACTTGCTCCAGTAGGCGAAATAATACCATGTGCCAAGCATGATACAGTTAAATCACGTAGCATTAAGAATACAATTTGGGCTGTTTTTCTTTGCAAAAATCAGAGAAAGATCCCTTTGACAACACCTTCTTATCAGCTTGAATATAGGCTCCCAAAAGAACAGCATGATGATAATCTGTATATCTTTGTAACATCTTTAACATTAGGACAGAGTGAATGAGAGCAATAACGTATTTTTCATCTGATTTTGATATTTGTTATATTATTAATCTGTCCAGTTTTTAAGGACCTATCTTCGCAAAAATGAAATATCCTGTAGGTATTTAACAGAGTTATGATTTAGCACTGTCCTTGGGTCTAAATAGTATATTATGTCCTGAAATAAATGTAAGTGATTGGTATAAGTCTGTCATCTTGAGCCATTTTATTGAGGATTGGGAATGATTTAATCATTCATTGGCATTTCCTGGGGTTCTTACCATCTATGAATAGCTCACTGGTACATTTCTGAATCTGTGGTGACTCTTTTGCAGCCACTGCACAACATGGAATAGCAGTTGTTGATAACCAAAAGATGATTGCCTGTTGGAAAAGCATGGCACACAGTATAGTATTAATCCTTTAACAGTATTGAACCTTTATCCGTCAATCCCAAATTCACCAGCTGGCTCAGAATGCTGCTGCTTCAGCCAGTAAAGGGCACAGCTTTTCTTCATGATAGGCAAGAACTCTCCACGGAGACACTGCTACTCTGAACTGTGAGATAATGCCTAGCTTGCTGCAGGTGGTCAAAACTGAAACTACCTCTTTTCAAAAGCATTCAGTAACTTAAAATATGCATAGCAGAAGACTGAGAAAACCCTACTACAATAATGGTGATTTTCATGAGTTTCTCTAGTGCATGTGTGAGTGAGTAGTGCAATTAATTTTTTTTTAATATAAAGGTATTATGTGGTCCGCTGGCACTAGTAAGAACCTACAGAGTGTGGTTGATTCATGATATGTAATGTGATTTTGTTTTGACCACATGGTCACACCAGAAGGTCCTCAAAATAAATATTTACTACTCACTTCACTACTACTTCCTCCTCCTTTGCCATCTGGCATACCTCTGGTGTGTGGTGGCTAACAGTGTATGTACAGCATTCTCTTGTGTTAAAATAGCAGTGGACTCCATGAAGCAGCCATTTCTGCAGGCCTGTTGATTTTGACCTCCTAAACCCCAAATGTCTTGCCTCGTAGCACAGAACCGTTCAGGCTGTCTTTGACTGAAGTTTTTTGTGTCAGGTTTTTGCTGTTGGCAACTTCAGTGTACTTCAGATATTTATGGTGCACCTCCTAAATGCAAGTATGCTGAATGGTCGAAACATTCATGAACAAGACTGTTGACTGTTTCACAGAGCTTGGTCTGGTTACTCTAAGTTACCCTCTAAGTTGGGGTAACGTGTGGTGTTCTATAATGAAGAAAGTGCAAGGTGTGAATGGAAGAGTTCAACCCAGAGTCCCAAAGAAAGGGAGGCTGTCAGAGGACCTAATATCTAAAGTAAACCAGAAAAGTAAGAACCAAGAAAAATGGAACAAGTATACTGAGCAGGTAAAACAGTCTTGCAAAACTAGTGAATGAGAGAAGATCTGGTGCATTTGAGGTTGTTCTGAGCACAGTACAGCTGACTCCAATTACAGAGATAGTGAAGTGAGACCAGAGATAGTGGGGAACATATCATATTTGTATAGCACTATCTCATTTAGCCCTCAGCTTTCCTCTGAGGCATGTGGCATAAATGGTAGATCTACTTAAGAAGTCAGGAACTAAGCATCAGAAACACTTGGTGATTTGGCTAGGATCCCATAATCAATGGGACCACAGTTGGGCTCCAGGGGTGATCCCACGTAGTCTCTGCCCCTCCTTTACTCCTTACATACTTCCTCCCGTTGAATCACAGTTCCATTCTGTGTTGTACATCCTCAGTCCTTTGCCCTGCTATCAAACTGTTAAGCTTTTTTATCCCATTAGATGTCAGGCTACTTAATCTTATGTAAAGTGATACCTAGTTTTGTGAGACTTAATATTTCCTAATTCGTGTGGTTTTCATTTCTACTGAAATATAATTGGGTATGACCATGATCACTTTTCAGATGAATACAATAGCACTTCCACCAGAGATTCCCTTACCAGGCCTGTTTGCCAAATGAAAGGCCCTGATACTATTAAAATACTGATAAAATACATGCCAGGCCTTTAGCCTTGACAATATGCCTTAGCCTTGCTTTAATCTCATTCTGCTACCAATCAGGGTTTCAGCCACAGTTTCTAACCAGTCCCCATAAGGCTCGAAGCTTTAATTTTCAGATTATGTACCCATTGCCCCTGATTGTCATGGTTTTCTACCACTCACCAGGCCGCTCTATATTTCTTGGTAATTTTTTTCTCCTGACTGTATGTCACTCTACAAGACTATTTCTGTCTTAATTCTGGGTAATTTCAACATACACATGGATCAGTAGTTTTCAGAGAAAGGAAACATAGAAATTTAAAATTCTCAGGCCCTACCTAGAACCTAGGTGTGGGATCTGGCAATCTGTTTCAACTGGCTCTCTGTAATTTTTGATGCATGCTAAAGTTTGACATAACTGATGCTTCCAACAAACTATCCTCAGTTCCCTTAAAAAGTCCAACAGTTATGTCTTCACCTGCCTTGGGCACTCATTCCTGTTATTACCAAGAAATTCAACCAGTCCATAGTTCCAGTTTCACACATCCTTTTCTCTTGATCACCTGTTACTTATCTTTCCAGCCCATTCCCTCTAATAGCCCAACTATTAATTTGGAGTTACCATGACCATCAATAAATTGACACCTCCCTCACACTTGATGTCCTCTTTTCCTTCCTTACCCAGTTTATTTATATTCCATAGTCTTTTCAGGATCTCTGTCTTAAACCCTGAACTGCCTTGCCTCTCATTTTGTTGTATTCATTTGCCAAAACCACATCCTTGGCCAAATCCGCTTAGTCTTAGTCTGTACTTGCGCCCGTGTAGCTGAGTGCAGCTGGAGGAAACAGCCAAGGTGGCTAGCCTCACTATATTCATGATCAAAACCTTAAGAAGGCGCTCAGTGCTACCAGACAACCACACTGTTTCTCTGGGCTGCGATTTGTGTCAGCTGATGACCTGGCTTGCTACTTCACTAAGAAAACCGAAACAATTGGAGAACTTCCATTGACCCACAGCATCATCTCACATAGCGCTATCTGCACTCATAAGTATTCTCTACCTTGCCTAGATCATGCTCCTTTTTAAAGCCAGTCCCTCTATTCAAGGTCTGTGCTGCTATCATTTCTGCCCTTTTCCTACATCATTAGTTTCTCCCCCTATTCTGTTATTCCTAAGAGTGTATATATATATATATTATCTAACCCATTTTTTTTTTTTTTTTACAAAATTAGCCCCTCTTTGCAGCAAAACACCTCAAAAGTTATCAGTATTCAATATCTCCAAATCCTTTTCTCCCTTCAACCCATTCCAATCCAGCACTTATTCCTACTCCTCCACTGAAACAGCTCTGACACATTAAATGGGTCACTTCTCAATCCTCACTTCATTTGATCTTTCAGTAAAATTGGCCTCAGCTATTTCCTCCTGCTTGATGCACACTCTGATAGACTTCCAGAGCTTTCTTTTGGCCTTCCTCCTTCCTTGCTTTTTGCTCACTTTTCCAGTTCCTTTTCTGGTCTCCTTTCCTTTGAACTATTCCAAACATCAGGCTCAGTTCTCCCTGTGCATGCCCACCCCTCCCTGCCATCATTCCATTAAAAACTTGCCTTAAAGGGAGATCTCATCTAGGCTTAGGGTTTGACACATTAACTGACAACTCTCCAATTTATAGCTCTAGCCTATACCTCTCCTCTGAACTCTAGGCTTATATGCCTCTCCACCTCCACTTGGGTGTTTAATAGACACTCAATATATCCAAACTGAACTCCTGATTTTCTTCCCCATTCCCACCCCAAACCAGCTCCACAGTTTTCCCCCTCTTAGCTGATGGCAGCTCTGTCCTTCAGGTTGCCAAGGCTAAAGACCTTTGGAGTCATCCCTGATTCCTGTCTTTGATGTTCCACATCAATCCTTCAAGAAGTCCTATTGGTTCTACCTTCAAAATATGTCTGTCTCTTACAACCTCCACTGCTAACACCAAAGTGCTGTCCTCTCACGGGGACTGCTGAAATGCCCTTATACATGGCCTCCCACTTCCAAGATTCCTGTCTGTGGTCCATTCTTTACTTCAGGCAAAGTGATCTTATCAAAAGGTAAGTCAGATTATGTCACTCCTCTGCTCAGAATACTTCAGTGGTTCCTGCCTTGCTCAGATTCAAAGCTAAACCTGAGTAGGCTTACAGTAGGCTACAAGGCCCAACAAGATCTGGCTTTCACCTCCCTCCACCTTCTTTCTCATGCTGCTCCACTGGCCCCCTTGCGCTTTAAACATACCAGGCAACTCCTGCCTTAGCACTACTGATTACTTAGCTTGAAATGCTCTCCCTCAAGGTACTCCCGGGGCTGGCTTCCTCGCCTCACTCAGTATTTTCAGTGTGAGCTTCCCCAAACATCCTAATTACAATTGCCAGAAACCTCCCTCCAAATACCCCTCTCCTGCCCTGCCTTTTTCCAAAAATTTCAACTTCTAACATTCCACATGATTTACTGGTTTGTTATGTTTATTGATTTACCTGGCTAAAATAAATGCAAACCCCAAAAGGCCAGAAATTTTTAAAAATCTATTTTGTTCACTGATACATTCCAAGTTTCAAGTACATAGTCACTCAATACAGATGTGATGAATAATTTAATTTATCCATTAATGAATATGTACCTTTATAAATTCTATTCCCTCTGCCTTTATCCTCTTTCTACCTGTATATCTCTGTTGTACTTCGAGAAGTCTTTTCTGATTTTTGTAAACTGCTTCCCTTTGTCCTCCTATTGGGCCTCTTAACAGCACACAGCATTGTACCCTAATGACACATTTAACATTTGTTATTCCCATTGCTAAACTATAAGCTTTTTAAGGAAGGTACAGTGTCTAATTCAGCTTTGTAATCCTAGTCTATCACATTGTCTATCTGGCTTGTATATCATAGGTTTTCAAACAGTAAATCAGCAAACTCTAACTTACTGTGTTTGGTGCTAGGTTGATAAACAGCAGAGTTTAGTGGCAGTTTGCCACAGAGGGAGATGCAGGCCTGGGGGACTCATTTCCTGAAAGCCTGCAGGCTCAGACTGCTACAAAGCTGATGCCAGCTGAGTCACTCCTGCATCTCAACCTCTAACTCTGAACCTCAGAGGTTTGGACCTCTGATTAGCAGACCTTCACTACCAAGCAAGGTTAATTTAACCCAGGGCTGCCTTCTCATAAGGCCTCGGAGGGAAGAGTGAGAGTGTGGCAGCAGAAGCTCCTTTACAGAAGACCTAGCCTGAAATCTGAAAATCCTAGAAACTCCTTCGGCATTGATCATCTTAACTCCCTCTTTCTCTGCCACGCCTGCCTTTCAGGATTTATGTCCTTCATAGAGCTGAAAGAAGCACATCATACCTAAGTTTGTAGCACCATACTCTTCCTGATAGGATTTACACACGCAGACCATGAAAGGATTTTTATAGGAATTATATGTTGAACTCATGGCACAAAGTAAAAAAGTTTAGAGCCTTGAAGTTATAATACATTCCAGTGTTGTCAAGTCCAAAAGCAATTAAAACACTGTTGGATGCTTTTTGAATTACAGCCTCCTTGTTAAAATGGCTATTGTTCCCCCTAAGGATCACTTACATTTTTACCTTGACGTCATCTCACTTTAGGTCTCAAGAGGGTAAGGAAGTTAATAGAACAAGTGAATAGATATAGTTCTGAGATAATAGTGAATTCCAACGTGATGGTAGAAAAATGGTTACCATTTCTAATGACCTTTCAGGTGGAGGCATAGAAAGAAAGCCATATAAGCCCAGGATTTTTGTTTTTGTTTTTAAAGTAATGTTAGCCAAGTAAATATTATCAGCAGTGATGTTTTGATCATCATTGCCTTACTTTGAATCCTGTTATGATTTCATCTGAATATTGAATATTTCTAGTAGAAGGATGCCTTATTGCATGATAGCCACGTTACTGCTACATGAGGGAAACTAATTTCCACTTCACTGGAGGCTCCAAATTTCACCCCACTGCACTGAAGGTAAACACTCGAGCCAAATGGCCCTGGATTTGAGACCCTGGAGTTTGTTTACTCCACCATCACCATCTGGCCCCCCATCAACCCATCCCAGAAGAAAGCTGCCTCTGAAGACTGAGAAGCAAGGCTCTCAAAGCAGTCTATGGGAAGGCCTCCATAAAGGACACATCAGCAGCAAAACTCTTTCTTTTCTCTTAAAATGGCATCTATCGCTGCATGTTTTCCTTATTTGCCGGCCTCAGCTAAGGCAAAGGCCTTATGCAAGTTGGCAGAAGCCCCTTAGCTTAGAAGTTTTTAAACAAAATTTTGCTCTCCTCACTTTTCAGTGTAGAATGAAATGAAGTGGAACCGTTGGCCAGAGATGAGTGAATCAGGGTTAGAGAACTGGAATGCAGGACCTGATTCCTGGTTTCCTAACTCTTAACTACATCCTCTCTATGCTCGGATATTTAAACCGGTTATTGCACTGTGAGGGCAGGAATGGGAGAGGGGGATGGTTTGCTTTTTATGTGTTTATTCACAAACTTACATCTGAACTCTAACTCATGAGTTATGTGAGGCACTATGTGAGTTTCACTAGACACTTCAACTTCAGCAGGAACAAGTAATGATTCATAATGTATCATTTGTTTTAGAGTCCCATAATTTTTCCTGGGTCTTAAGCAATAGGATTTTCTAGATGTCACTAGACAGAACTCCGAGAAGAGAATAGGGCTAAAGAGAAAATGCTAAATGCTAATCCTAATTATTTTAAAAGTCAAATTAACCAGTGATCCTTTAACTACCAGGTCTCTACCCATAATGTTTCAAAATAAATTTCCAGTTTTTAAACTTGATATATAACTGCACCCATTAGGGATATTAATAAATGCAGCTTTTAAAGCAGGCTTACATTTTTGTGTCACAGGTTATGACGTCTTTGCCTTGTGCAGTGATGGCTGTGTTCTCATGCTTTTGCTTGTTTGGTTTTTTACCTTAATTATCTACCAAAAGATATACAGTGGGTATTTTTTTAAGTCTAGGAATAAATTAAGCATAATGCTTGCATTGTACTATAGAGTAAAAAACATATCAAAACAGCCTTACTCAACCTGCCTTGAAAAAAAATTACCTTTGGGACATCTTCCAGGACAGTCATGATTGCTGGAGAGAAAATAACCAAATGTTTGTGACTCAAAAGGCTTCTTCAAGTGACAATAAATTCTAGTCTTTCAGTGCTAACATCTTCAATTGTGGAAATTGATCTCAGAATTCAGGAATTGGTAGCTTCCAGCTCCTCTGAGAATATCCCTCAATCAACAAGTTGTCCATCTAGCTAAGGGACAGCTTCCTAGAATTAAGACTGAAGAACCTAGGTTATAATTAACTCAGACTTCCTCCTCTTGTACCTTGGCCATGACCTTAATCCTCACCTAAAGTTTCCATCCCATCTACGGATAAAATTTGTTCTTATTTAGACCAACTGAATTCTAGTCTTGTGTTAAGATGGGTTAGCATTGGTGACTGAAAGGAATCCTAAACCAATTTCAGACCATTTAGTTAGGTTTTAAGCATGTCTCAAGAAAAGATAGACATCTCAGTGGGAGGATAACATTGTTCAGTTTTACCCTCTTTCTGCCTGTAGTTAAAAAAATAAAAATTATATGGTAATGTTAAGTCTAGTGAATTTTTTCAAAGTAGTTCTGGAGACAAGCAAAATGTTTTTAATACTAGGAACTTCAGCCTTGATAATACACAGAAGATATTAAAAGATGATAAAATGAGAAGGGTTTTGGAATTTAGCAGCGTTCAACTGCATGGATTTAAAGTCATTTAAGTGAGACTCAGTAGGTCCACTGACTTACCTAAAGACCTCAAAGACTTTTATATTACGTGATCCCCTTGGCTCTTACAACTTCACAAGAGGTTAGGTTTATGGGATAGAGAAGAGAATCCAGTGTTTGGTAGGTATGCAAGTTGAGATTCAAAGAAACTGTTATGCACCTCTGTTCACACGCAAGTCTTCAAGAAAAGAGGAATGACTTATCTACTACATTCAGAAAAAAATAGAAACTATCTAGCACAGACGCCTTCAGTTTCCTCCCCCTCTTCAGCTGATCTATTTCTAATTATACTCTTCCCTCCTTTCTCCTCCTGGAAGAGAACATTTAAAACATTCTGTCCGAAACGATCTTTCTACCTTTGCGCTTGATGCTCTGCCTTTCCACGCTTCAGCTGAAGAGACCCACCCATTCCCCATTTTCAGTTGTTTCATTTATTTGTTCAACAAACATGTATTACACTCTTGTCATTAAGTGCTTGAGATACCGAAAATAAAAGACACATTTCCTACCTTCAAAGAGCTCAAAGGGAAGCGGTAGCAAAATAAACAATTACAAATCACACAATTATGATACACCATGTAAAGATCAGTGATAGACGTCTGCATATTATGCTATGGTTGCGTACACAAGAGAGGTTGAAGAAGGCTGGGGTGGAGGGCATGGCACCTGAGATGGCTCTAGAAGTTAGATACCGAAAGGGGAAACAAGGACTTTTTAGACAGAGGGAATAACATGCACCAAAGCGTGATCGTAGGAGAGAATTTAAAGTCCATAAGACAGGAACAAAAGGAATAGATGTGCTGGAGGCAAGGGGTGAGGGGAAAGTTAGACCAAATAACAAAGGATCATGAAGATGATAAGAATTATTAAAGTATTCTAAGGATGGAAGTAATATGGTCAGATTTGCATTTAAGAAAGATCAGTCTTCTATCAGAGGGTGATTAGACTGGGAACTAATTGCAGTTATCCTGAAGAGAAATGAGCAATTGGGAGTGCACAGTGGTGTAATTAGTGGAGGCTATACAGAAAGAGGCATACTTTGGGGTAAACAGGAATTTAGTTTAAGGACATACAAGTGAAGATGCCTGACCAAGTGTTGGTTCTGTGTGTCTGAAATTAAAAAGAGTGATTAGTGCTGGAGATGTAAATTTGGAAGTGACAAGCACAGGGTGGGGGGACTGGGGCCTGGCTAATGAGATGAGATTGCTTAGGAAGACTGAGTAAGCTCCAGAAGTTGAAGGCAGATGATTCTGCAGCTTTTGTTTATTGCTATACCCCCAGCACCTACAACTTGCGCCAGGTATGTAGTCAGCATTCAGTATTTGAATAAATGAATGAAATAATGAAAAGAGTTCATTATTTGAATAATGAGAACATAACTCTGAGAAACGTCACCATTTAGGGGTGGACAGAGAAAAGAAGCCACCGAAGGGATTTGAGATAGCAAGGTTAGAGAAGTAGGAGGAAAAGCAGAAGGAGAGTGTGAGAGGAAGCGAGCTTCCAGAAGTTCAGCAATGCTGCAAAAGACCAGGTACAACAAGAACTACAAAGTCTCCATGAGTTTTAGCAACTAGAAGGTCATGGGAGTTTATGATGGCAGTGGTTTCAATGCAGGTGGTGAGTGGGCAGATGATAGTGTTTGTAGAGTATGTGGAAGATAGGAAGGAAGTGAGGCTATGAATGTAGGTGATCTTTTCAGAAACTTGGCAGCATCTTCATTAAGCAGTTTTTCTTTCCTTTTTCATTGATACTACTCCTCAAGCTACAGATCTTAAAAACAAAAAACAACAAGAAAAAATACTTTCCCTTTAATCATTCTCAACTTACTGACCTATCTTTCTTTACACTTCTTAAGTGAATGGAAGTATGTGACTGTATCTTGAATCCTCTTTCTTCTGTTAATTCTCCTAGCATTTCTCCTTTCTTTATTTTCTGACCTAGGCAGCCCTTGCAGTGTATCACTCTATAATGAATATATATATATAATTCGCTTATTCATTTATTTATCTATTCATCCTTGTTTCTCCTCTTTCTCTCACTCCCTATATTTAATACATCAAGAAATCCTGTGTACATGCTAAGTTGCTTTAGTTGTGTCTTACTCTTTGAAGCCCTATGGACTGTGGTCTGCCAGGCTCCTCTGTTCATGGGATTCTCCAGGCAAGAATACTGGAGTAGGATGCCACGCCTTCCCAAGGGACCTTCCTGACCCAGGGACTGAACCCAAATTTCTTATATCTCTTGCATTGGCAGGTAGGTTCTTTACCACTAGTGTCACCTGGGAAGCCCCCCTCAAACCCTTACTCTAGCTTCAAAATATATCTGGAGTCTGCTCATTTCTCATCACCTCCACATTACCTCCCAAGGCCAAGACTCCATCACCTCTCACTTGGACCGCAGCAGTCACCTGCCAGCAGACCTCCCCACCTTCACCCTTGCCTCTCTATTGTCTATTCTTACACCAACAACCAAAGTGGTCCTTTCAAGTATAAATTGACTATTTGGTCAGTCTACTGTGAAGAACCCTCCAGTAGCACATCATCTCACTTTAATTCTCTGTGGGATCTGAAGCACCCCCTCGCCCATTACTTGGCACAACTCGTTTCTCCCACTGTTCCTGTCATTGACCTTACTCCAGCCACAGTGGCCTCTTTGTTGTCCCAAACCCACTCCACCTCAGGCCATCTGCATTTTTCAGTTTATACTCAGAACACTCTTCCCACAGACATCATTTAGTTTACCCTCTCACTTCCTCAGCACACTGTTCAAATAAATAGCCCCTTAACCCAAAGGTCTCCACTGGCCAGCCTTCATACACAATTGCACCTTAGTGTCTCCCGGTTCTCCACCCTCTTCATCCTACTTACACAGCACTTGTCACCAGTTGACTTACGATGGTGACTTGTACGATGGTGACTTGTTTGTTGTCTGTTTCTTTCCACTAGAGTCTGAGCACCTACAAACAGTCCCTACCAAGAGCACCTCCCTTAGAGAAGCGGAGACAAAGATAACCAAGAAACTATTCCTGCCCTTGAGGAACCCACACTTCAGTGAGTCATCCAACCTAACAAGTAATTAGAATGGAAATACTCAAAGCAGTCTGGATGCCAGAGTTAGGCCTCGGGGAGCAGTGCGGTTTGGGGTAGCAGTTCGGGTGCTCTCCCGCCGGGGTAGTAGTTACAACCATGAGTTCACTCTAAGAGAATGTGAGAAACAAAAAGCACTCAGGAGACACCAGCGTCTAACGGGTGAAGGACAGAGGAAGCAGCCATGAAGAAGATGTGAAGACAGGCTGGAAGAATGGAAGAAAGATAAGAAGAGGAGCTCACTGAGGTTGCAGCTACTATTAATATTTTATCTTTCTAGAATATTACTGGAGAAGGTGATGGTACCCCACTCCAGTACTCTTGCCTGGAAAATCCCACGGATGAAGGAGCCTGGTAGGCTGCAGTCCATGGGGCCGCTAAGAGTCGGGCACGACTGAGCGACTTCACTTTCACTTTTCATTTCATGCATTGGAGAAGGAAATGGCAACCCACTCCAGTGTTCTTGCCTGGAGAATCCCAGGCACGGGGGAGCCTGGTGGGCTGCTGTCTATGGGGTCGCACAGAGTCGGACACAACTGAAGCGACTTAGCAGCAGCAGCAGAATATTACTAACAATTATAGCAGTGAACAAAATTATTAGCAATTTGCTGGGAACTTCCTGGTGGTTCAATGGTTAGGACTCGGCACTTTCATTGCTGGGACCCAGGTTCAATTCCCTGGTCGGGGAACTAAGATCCCACAAGCCAAGTAGTGTGGCCAAAAAAAAAAAAATTGCTACATGCCATTACTGTTCTAAGCATGTTCCATATTTTCACACATTAAAACTCACAACAATCCAGGAAGTTAGGCACTAGTATGGCCCTGTTTTACAAGGAGGGAATATTTTCACTTATCCAAGGGTACCCACCTACTGAGAAATAAAGATTAGAACCCAAATTGTTTGAGCTTGTACTCTTTTTTAAAAAACAAAATATTTATTTATTTTAAAATTTATTTGGATGCCCCGGTCTTAGTTGGGGGCATGTGGGATCTAGTTCCCTGACCAGGAACAGAACCCTGACCCTCTACATTGGGAGAGTGGAGTCTTAGCCACTGGACCACCAGGGAAATCCTGAGCTTGCACTCTTAATCACTATGTTGTTATCCATAATATGATACTATGCCAGGTGTATATGCCTTTTCCTTTTATTGAGTACATATAGGTCAGGTACTGTTCTAGGCATGGGCTTCCCTGGTGGCTCAGACGATAAAGAATCTGCCTACATGGAGACGCAGGTTCAATCCCTGGGTCAGCAAGATCCCCTAGAGAAGGAAATGCCAACCCACTCCAGTATTCTTGCCTGGGAAATCCCATGGACAGAGGAGCCTGGCGGGCTACATACAGTCCATGGGGTCACAAAGAGTCGGACATGACTGAGTGACTTTTCATTGTTCTAGGCTGTGGATACAGAGCAGTGAAGTGGACCAGGTCCCTCCCTTCACAGAGTGCATGTCCTTGTGGGGGAGACTGATGTGAAACAAGTCCGGAGATACAAGTGCTGTGAAGAAACACAAAATAGGGTAAGGTATCATGAATGACAGTGGTAGCCTCTCTGAGAAGGTGACATTTAAGTAGAGGTCTGAGGAAGTGAGCAAGTGAGCCAAGAGGATATCTGAGGGAAGAACATTCCAGGCAGAGGGAACAGCCAGTGCAGAAGCCTTAAGGTGTGGGTGTGCCGGTGTGTTCCAGGAACTGCAAGGAGGTCAGAGCAGCAGGAGCAGAGTGAACTAGAGTGGGAGATAAGGTTGGAAAGATACAGAAAGGCTTCCAGGACGTATGGTTAAGTGAAAAAGATTAAGGGATAAGCATAGTACATAGTTTGTATGGTATAATCAATCACATTGAGTAAAAAAGAATGTGAGTGTGTCCGTGTGTACATCCATACAGATAAATGAATAAATATATATTTGTTTATATTCTGAAGTAATAGACAAACTTAAAAGGGTGATTCCTTTCTGAGGAAAGGAAAGGATATTTACACTTCTTATTTTATACTCTTTCCTATTGTTTGAAAAATTTTACCATGTGTATGTTACTTTTATAATAACCATAATAATAGCTAAAAAAGAAATAAACTCTTAACCAGGTGTTAAGGGGATCCAGCTAAAATCCTCTTTCCCTTTATGGCTGAGCCTCTCCAAAGTTGCCTCCACCAGCTTCTTGCCCTCTCCCTGTTCTCTTCGACCAAACACAGTCCGACTCCAGACTCTCATCTTCCTTGGGCTCACCTGTGACTTCCCTGGCACCATAAGGAACACTCTTCAGTCCTTTTGCTTTTGGACCCCTCTGCTACGTTTGACATTGTTTATAGCTCCTCTGTTTGAAGCTCCTTCTCCCTTGGCTTCCCTCTTGCCCTCTTTTACTCACAGATCATTCTTTTTTTTTATATATTTCATTTTTGAATTATTATATATATATATATATATATATATATATATATATATATATTTGGCTCTGCTGTACAACATGTGGGATCTTAGTTCCCCCTGTAGTGGAAGCATGGAGTCAACCACTGCACCTCTAGAGAAGTCCCACCCTGAGCGTCCTTTCTCAGTCTCGTTCCACTGGTTACTCTTTGTTAGCTTACCCAATAGGAAGATAGGTTTCTTCTGATTCGATTCTTGACCCATCTGCCTCTGTGTGCCACACACACCCTTCTGTGTGGTCTCATTCCTGCCCATAGTTTCAGCAACCCTCTTCATACTTCCAAGTCCCAGATCTGTATGTTTAGATTTTTCTCCTGAGCTCTAGTCTACGATTCCAACTGCCAATAGGCAGTGTAATAAGTTGTCTAATAAGACAACTCCACCCGCAGATCTCACAGGATATCAAACTCCACTGTTCTAAAACCAAGCTTTTCTGGTGGCTCAGTGGTAAAGAATCCACCCGCCAATGTAGCAGACAGGGGTTCAATCCCTGACCTGGGAGGATCCCACTTGCTGCGGAGCAACTAAGCCTGTGAGCTACAAAGAAGAGTAGCCCCCTCCTCACTGCAATGAGAGAAAAGCCCACACAGCAACAAAGACCCAGCACAACCCAAAATAAAAGTAAATAAACTTATTTTAAAAATAAATAAATAAAACCAAGCTCATCATCTGCAAGCAAAAATACCTTCCTCCTCCTGTTGTCCTTATCTTAGTTGGTGGTATCACCACCTGCTGGATTGACCCAGCTGACAACCTGAGACAAACCCCTTTTTCATCCTCTAGATCAAAATGGACACCAAAAGTCATTCTATCTGCTAAGTAGCTCCAGAAGCTGTGCTCATTCCTGTTATGTTCACTACCTAGGCACGCTTCATCTGGACTACTACGTGTGGACAAATGAGTCTGAAGCCATAGGAAGAGGTCAGAAATATCATCACTTCATCTTCTACCTCTAGTTTCAAGATCAGCCTGCTTCCTTACACCCAGTTGCCAAGTGATGTGGCACAAATTCCATCATATCAGTCCCTGTTTAAAATCTATCCATTTCCCCCTAATCTTTCTAGAATAAATTCCAAACTCCTTAATATGATCTTACCAGTCATTTTTTTTTTTTATGGCCATGCCTCATGGGTTGTGGGATCTTATTTCCCCAACCAAGGATTGAACCTGGGCCCTCAGCAGTGAAAGCGTGGAGTCCTAACCACTGGACCGCCAGGTAATTCCCTGGCCAGTCATTTTTTGACACTGCCTCATGTACCTAATGTGTGGGCAATACTGAAGCCTTGTTTCTCAAAGGCCTCTTTCCTTTTCAAGTTTCTGTGGAATTTTTGTAACATAGCATCTTTGTACCTCCAGATCTAACATAATACCTGGTACAAAGTAGATGTTCAGTACATGCTCATTGAATAAAGATGCGCACAGAGGTTGAAGGTAAGAAACCAATCAGAAAAAAAGAAAGAAAGAAAGAAACCAATCAGAAGACGACTTTGTTGTTGTTGTTCAGTTGCCAGGTCTTGTCCCACTCTTTGCAATCCCAGGGACTGCAGCACGCCAGGTTCCTCTGTCCTCCACTGTCTCCCCGAGTTTGCTCGAATTCATGTTCACTGAGTCAGTAATGCTATCTAGCCATCTCATCCTCTGCCACCTCCCTTCTTTTGCCTTTAATCGTTCCCAGCATCAGGGTCTTTTCCATTGAGTCAGTTCTCATCAGCTGGTCAAAGTGGCCAGAAGAGTACTATATAAGAGTACAAGTTAGAGGTGACCAGGAAGAAAGGGAAAGGAAACGCTTTAGTGCAACATTTCCTTCAAGGTTCAACAGGGTGAAGTGGTAATTATCAAATAGGAATTATTCCTATCATCTTTCTCTCTTTGATAGATGCACACTTTGATACTCACTTTGTACAATTTCAGATGGAGACAATGTAGCTGATTTTAAATAAAATGTATTTTTATAAAAATCCAGGACATGCAACTCTGACAAAATAAAACACTTTGGGTATAAATCCCAAGGTCCAAGAGTGAAGCTGGGAAGGGTCATTTATTCCACAAACATTAACTGAGCTGATATAGACACTACTCAGCATAGGGGATACAAAGCAAAGCAATATGCAGTGCCTGTTCCCAAAGAGCTCAAGGCTCCCGAATTATCCAGTCTTTGCCTTTGGCCAAGACTACAGCCTAATCCTTTACAGAAAGCTAGCTGCTCATGCTGGGGCAATTATTTAAAGTCCTTTTAGTCATAGATGCAGCTATACTTACTTTTTCTGGAATGGAAATTCATGAAAGGGGCAGTAGCGAAATGTAATCACTGCCTCCTTAACGCATAGGCGCCTTCACAGAAGGCTCCCCTGGTGGCTCAGACTGTAAAGAATCTGCCCGCAATGCAGGAGACCTGAGTTCTATCCCTGAGTCCAGAAGATTCCCTGGAGGAGGGAATGACAACCCATAGAAGAGTAATGGACTTGGCCCTTCCTTCACCAAAGAAAGCAACATCTAAGGATTCTGAACTGTCCGCCATTCAGTGATGATCAAGTCTTCCTATGGGCCAGTCTGAATGACCCAGCTACCATTCTTTTCTTAGTTCCAGGACTTTGGGGACAACTAACACAATGTTTTCCATTGGGGACCTGTTTGGAGAAAGGAAATTGCTTATTTGAGAGGAGGTATATTCACCAGTGACTAAGAAAGTGTTTCTATCTGAATGAGAGAGAATACACTTTACTTGGATTAGGTCATTCAGTCTTCATTGATATTCTTATTTTGCAGATTAGGAAATTGAGGCATCATGAGCCTAGGTGCCCGGTTCAAGATCACATAACTACAACTACTGAATCTGAGCATACGATTGTTGTTGTTCAGTCGCTCAGTCATGTCTGTTTGTGACCTCATGGACTGCAGTAAGCCAGGCTTCCCTGTCCTTCACTGTCTCCCAGAGTTTGCTTAAATTCATGTCCATTGAATCGGTGATGCCATCCTACCACGTCACTTTCTATTGCCCGCCTTCTCCTCCTGCCTTCAGTCTTTCCCAGTATCAGGGTCTTTTCCAGTTAGTCGGCTCTTAGCATCATGTGGCCAAAGCATTGGAGCTTCAGTTTCAGCACCAGTTCTTCCAATGAATATTCCAGGTTGATTTCCTTTTAAGACTGACTTGTTTGATCTCCTCATTGTCCAAGGGACTCTCAAGAGTCTTCTCTAGCACCACAATTTGAAAGCATCAATTCTTTGGTGCTCAGCCTTCTTTATGGTCCAACTCTCATATCCATACATGAGTACTGGAAAAACTATAGCTTTGACTATAATGACCTTTGTCAGCAAAGTAATGTGTCTCCTTTTTAATCTGCCATCTAGGTTTGTGGTGACTTTTCTTCCAAGGAGCAAGCGTCTTTTAATTTCATGTCTGCAATCACCATCTGCAGTGATTTTGGAGCTCAAGAAAATAAAATTTGCCACTGTTTCTCCTTTTCTCCCATCCATTTGCCACGGAACTGGATGTCATGTTCTTTGTTTTTTGAATGTTGAGTTTAAAGCCAGGTTTTTCACTCTCCTCTTTCATCCTCATCAAGAGGCTCTTTAGTTACTCTTCACTTTCTGCCATTAGAGTGGTAGGAGTAAGAATTACATGTGTGCTAAGTTGATTGAGTCATGTCCGACTCTTCGGGACACCATGGACTGCAACCTGCCAGTATCCTCTGTCCATGGGATTCTCCAGGCAAGAACACTGGAGTGGGTTGCCATGCTCTCCTCTAGAGGATCTTTCAACCCAGGGATTGAACCCATGTCTCTTAAGACTACTGCCTTAGCAGGTGAGTTCTTTACCTCTAGAGCAACCTGGGAACCCTGGGAGTATGAATTAGTACAATCTTAACAAGGGGGCAACTCAGTCTTTACAGGGGACAATGTGGCAACATTTATCAAAATTATAAGTGTACATACCTTTTGACCTAGCAATTCCACTTCTAGAAATTATACTACAGACATAGTTACACATTTGCAAAATAAGATATGTTCAAGGTTGTACACTGCAGGATTGTTTGAAAGTTTGGAAATAACTTGTGTACACTAACAGAGAACTAGTTAAATAAATTATGCTTCATCTATTCCACACAGCCCCCTTCAAGAATAAGGAAATGCTGTCTACTGATCAGAATGATTTCTAAGATTTCTAAGCAGGATCCAGGAAATGGGTTTGATAGTCTTTCATTTGTGGAAAAACGTCTATATGTATTTGCTTGTATAGGTATAGACTATCTTTTGAAGAATATACAAGAGATTGATAACCTTAGTTGCCACTAAGAAAGGATAAGGTATGACTGTGGGAGGGAAGTGGAGGGAAGTTAAGAGTAGAGTGAAAACTTCTTTAAATTTGTAACCATATGTATATATTAGATATTCAAGAAAAATAAACTGAATTAAAATTTAAAATAAAAAATAATAAAGCACATGCAGTTTACAGTAACTTATGAGTAAGGCATAGAATGTCTTCTTTTAAAAAATACATTCACATTGTTGGGACTTCCCTGGTGGTCCAGTGGCTAAGATTCTGTGCTCCCAATGCAGGGGGCCTGGGTTTGATCCCTGGGCAGGGAACTAGATTCCACATGCTGCAACTAAGATCCTGTGTGCCACAACTAAGACCTGGTACAGCAAAAAAAAAAAAAAATATATATATATATATATATATATATGTATATACAGTCACATTGGTGTGCAGCTATTACCACATCCATCACCGTAACTCGTTCCATATTATAAATCTGAAACTCTACCAATTAAACAATAACACCCCATTTTCCTCTCACTCCATCCTCTGGCAACCATTCTACTTTGTCTTTACGTTTTTGACTACCCTAAGTATCTCATATAAGTGTGTGTGCTGTCACTTCAGTTGTGTCTGACTCTGCAACCCTATGGACTGTAGCCCATCAGACTCCTCTGTCCATGGGATTCTCCAGGCAAGAATACTGGAATGGGTTGCCATGTCCTTTTCCAGGGGATCTTCCTGATCAGGGATCAAACCCATATCTCCTATGTCTCCTACACTGGCAGGCAGGTTCTTTACCACTAGTGCCACCTGGGAGTGAAGTGAAAGTTGCTCATTCTTTGTAACCCCATGGACTATACAGTCCATGGAATTCTCCAGGCCAGAATACTGGAGTGGGTAGTCTTTCCCTTCTCCAGGGTATTGAACCCAGGTCTTCCACATTGCAGGCAGATTCTTTACCAGCTGAGTCACCAGGGAAGCTCAAGAATACTGGAGTGGGTAGCCACTCCACCACTCGGTGTACCCGAACCTTCTCTAGTGGATCTTCCCAACCCAGGAATCAAACCCGGGTCTCCTGCATTGCAGGCAGATTCTGTACCAACTGAGCTATCAGGGAAGCCACCTGGGAAGCCCCATATAAATGGAATCACAATATTTATCTTTTTATGATTGATTGATTTTATTTAGCATAATGTCCTCAAGATTCATCCATCTTGTAACATATTTCAGAACTCCCTTTCTTTTTTAAGGCCAAATAATATTCTATTGTATGAGCATACCACATTTTGGTAATCCATTCATTAGTTGATGAATACTGGGTTTGTGTCCATGTTTTGGCTATTGTGAATAATGCTGCCATGAACATGGGTATACAAATACTTCCTCAAGACTGTGGTTTCAAGTTTTAGGGGGGTATATACCCAGAAGTGGAATTGCTGGAGTAATTCTTTTTTTCCAAGGAACCACCATACTGTTTTCCACAATGGTGGCACCATTTTATATTCCTGCTTACAGTGCACAAAGGTTCCAATTTCTCCACATCTTCACCAACATTTGTTTTCCATTTAAAAAATAATAATAGTCATCCTAATGAGTGTGAGGTAGCATAGTATGTCTCTCGGGGAATCAGCAGTATGGTTAGACCCCAGTGAGATTTAGTTTTGCACTTACTTACTATCCTTGTGATTTTGGACAATACACCAGTTTCCCCATTCATCAAATCAGAATTATCTCGGAGGGTTGGTGAGAACTGAAAGTGCATAAAGTACTCAGGCTCACAGAAAGCACTCGACAGATGTTATTGTTTCTGCCTTAAGAGCTCCAACAATAAACCAAATTCTGACTTGCTCGTGCTCCTTTTGGACTAGTCAGGAGGCAAAGAGACAAACCAGATGATTTTATCAAGTTTTCTACTTGGAGGCTTGAGTCTGAGGACTTAACACAATCTTCAGGGACATTCTTCCTTCCTGCTGTCCCCACTGAACCTGCAGACCTCCCACCTGTGCCCTAAGAAGTATGTTTGAAATGAAGAGGTTACTCAGAACCCAGCAGGTTTATGTATTCTCAGGGGTGGAGGACGGGAAGAAATCCTGTTGACACAGTTGTAAAGCCTGTCACTCAGTCCCCTGCCTATTACCTCTATAGACCGTTATGCATATTAAAGAAGGGGGGGCGGCAAATACAAAAGAAAAATAAGCGAGAGAGAGTGAGAGGGGGAACAAATCAGGATGCTTGCGGGAATCCACGTGGTCGCCAATCTGTAACTGATCAGAGCAGCGACACTGAAGCAAAACCCCCAGCGCCTAACGCTAAATATATTGCAGTGGAGAAACCGTCCACAATGGGGTGTCTATGTCCTTCGCAGAGTCCTGGGGCTGCCGTTTAAGAGACCCTTCCCCTGCTCCCACCCTTTTTGCACCTAGTAAACCACGCGATGTAACAACGGAATCTGGTTCTGTGTGTGCGCTCTGTGTGTGTGCGCTTTGCAAACCATCTGGGCTCCATCCTGCGCGGTTGGAACCACGATCGATCCGGGACGAGTTGGGGGAGTTGAAGCTTGCCTGTGTCTCCTCCCTTTCTCCGCTCCTCTAGGCCCCCACCCCATCGTTCGCTCAGCACAAACGTTTCGCGGGTGGAGGGACGTACGTTTTCAGCACCAGGAGGCCGTGGACCTTCTCTGGAGGCGTGCAGAGCACCCTCCAGAGGGCCAGAGCTGATTGCAACCTGCTCACCACGACCCTCCCCCTCCTCCCCAAATTCACCGCCCCAGGCTGTTATATTACTGGCCGGGCGCCGTACGGGTGCGGGAGTCCAGGAAGGCTGCGTGACCTTCCAGCGAACTCCACCTCGGCCGGGGGTTTGGGGGGGTGGGGATGGAGGCTGCCCCGGGGCCTGCAGGCTGTGTATCGATCCCCCAGCCTCAGCCAACGCAAGTTCTCCCAGTACAAACCCCTCCCTCCCTTCTGTGCTTTCCCATCCTCGCAGGCTTCTAACGCCTAGCTTGAGGCGCCCTCCCTTCTTTCCCGCAATAAAGTAAACGGGGTGGATATGCATCCCCCGCCCTAACCCTCCTCCTTCCCCCTCCCCCCTCTGCCCACTAACCCCGCGCACAGAGCTCGCCGCCGGCGGGCCCCTTTCCACCCTGTGTATCATAATGCCCAACGCTCTTCTCCTCCCCCTCTCTTAATCAGAAACGTGCTCGCGAGCCCCCCTCCCTCCGCGTGCATATATTAGGGTCTGCTTTGCATGCAGCGGCAGGCAGAGAACGGAGGAAGAAGGGGCGGGGGCGCTTTTGCCCGCCTCTTCCCTCCAGGCCCCGTTAGCCACCCAGTTTCAGCTTCGTTGTAACGCCGCCTCGTTAGCGGAGCACGCCGGGGCCCCAGTGCCCGGGCGGGAGAAACAGTCCAACTCTGTGCAGAAGGGCACCCAAACCAGACGTTCCCCATCCCCGAGTGCACAGTAGGAAGAGGAGGTGGCGAGAGCCCGAACCACTCGGTGTACGCATTTTGCAGAGAGCTCCAGCATGAAAATGGGAGGGGCTCTTTTAAAAATTTTTTTATTTTTTAAAGCGCATTCATTGAGGGCCTTCCTATTTTGCATAGAGTAAACTGGGCAACAATTCCGTCTTGCCTGTAGCACAATAAGGGCTCTTTTATTCTAGAAGTGTTAAATCCGGGCTAACCCATCTCGCATCCGTGCCTCGAGGCGGAGAAGGCGCACTCTTCCCCGGCCCGGCAGCCGCGTTAGACTGGAAGCGGCTCTCGCGGGCGGTTCGATTCCCAGCGCATCCCGGGAACGTGTGTAATCGGCCTCTCGGCTCTCGAGGCTGCGGGCGGTGTGGCTCCCTCCGCCTCCATCCACCCCGTAGCCCTCGCCCCTCCCCCTCTCCCCGGAACCCGCGCTCCGCGTCGGGCTCCTGGGCTTCCTTCCCCCCGCCTTCTCCCGAGTCTGCCGCTCCCGGAGGGCGGGGCACGCAGTTATCCAGGTTGCGGGGCGGGAGGGCGGGCGGCAGGCTGCGGCCCGGGCCTCGGGATGGCATAGCGGCGGCCCGGCGTCGGCAGGGCGTGCCTGAGCCCGCTATACAGCTCGCTGGGCCGGCTGGCGCGGCCCGGCGCTCGGCATAGCGGCGGCGGCCTGCTGGCGGCCGGGCGGCGCCGGGCGGCCCAGGCAGGTTCCGGGGCCCGCGGCCCCCCCCCTCGGCCTCCCCGCCCCCCTGTGTTGTCGCCTCTCCCTCTCGCTGCTTCACTTCACGGGGCGAACATGGCGCACAGCTGTCGGTGGCGCTTCCCCGCCCGACCCGGGACCACCGGGGGTGGCGGCGGCGGGGGGCGCCGGGGCCTAGGGGGCGCCCCGCGGCAACGCGTCCCGGCCTTGCTGCTTCCCCCCGGGCCTCCGGTCGGCGGCGGCGGCCCCGGGGCGCCCCCCTCCCCCCCGGCTGTGGCGGCCGCGGCGGCGGCGGCGGGAAGCGGCGGGGCCGGGGTTCCAGGGGGAGCGGCCGCCGCCTCAGCAGCCTCCTCGTCGTCCGCCTCGTCTTCGTCTTCGTCATCGTCCTCAGCCTCCTCCGGGCCGGCCCTGCTCCGGGTGGGCCCGGGCTTCGACGCGGCGCTGCAGGTCTCGGCCGCCATCGGCACCAACCTGCGCCGGTTCCGGGCCGTGTTTGGGGAGAGCGGCGGGGGAGGCGGCAGCGGAGAGGTAAGGGGGCGAGGAACCCCCCAGGTCCGGGGTCTCGACCCTCTGCGGATCCCCCCTCCCCTCCCCCATCCGGGATTGTGGAGCATCCCAATTCGGGGACCATCCCTGGGTCCCTGACCCGGGGCAAACGGCCCTCCCATCTCGGGTCCCCCATACCGGGGTGCAGACCCCAAGGCCCCCCCACCCCGGGGTTCGGACCCATCTGGCCGAGGGCCTTTGCCCCCGACCCTCCTTGCCCTGACCCTTCCCCAAATCCTTTGGCACAGACCCCCCTCCCGGGTTTCCCATCCCGGGACTGAACCCCTCCTCCCTTTCACAGATTACCTCATCCGAGCAAGATTCCTCCCTCCCTCCCTTCCTAGAGACTTGATCCCGCCACATCCCCGCCTCCCTCTCTGGGCAGATGTTTTACTCCTGGGGCAGTTTTCCTCTCGGGCATCTCTCGGGTGATGGCCTCATCCAAAGCCACGTTCTTCTCCCACCCTTGGGGATCGGTGTCCCTTCCAGCACCTTGCTTCCGAAGACCTGGTGAACCCTCGCCCGGTCCCCGGGCCAGGTTCCTACACCAGCAGCCACTCCCCCTTCCCTCACCTCCACCCGCGCCCCCCCCTACCCACCCACAGCAGAGAGGTCCTCCCGTCATCCCGCCCCACCCCACCGGGAAAAAGCTACTTTCCTCTCCACCTTTCTCCCTTTGCCTCCTTTCCCTCTGAAGATAACGGTGATCTCTTCGTACAGCAGTCTGTTTCCCCCCATCTTACAGAGCTGCAGTTTCTAGCCTACGGGTAGCAGGGGCTTACACTACCTTCACTCCACCCTTTCCCTCCTTTAGAATGAAGGGTTAGTGGCATCTTTGCGGGGGGAAAATAGTCCACTGTCCCTCAGGCTCAGAGAAGAGCAGCTCTCCACCATTTCCCCTGGAGAGGAGGCAGGCTTTCCCCTCCAGCTCTGGGGAAGGGGGCCCCCGTGAGGGGAGGTGTTTGTGGGGGACTTGGGCAGCATCCTCCCAGGGGAAGCAGCTGCTGCTCTCCTACCCCACCCACTGTGCCTGAGAGCACGCAGTCTCTAGCCCTAGCTCCCTCCCGCCCTTCTTTTCTCCGTCATTTCATTATTGATCCACCTTTTCCTAGGCCAATCCTGGGGCTTGGAAGGGGTGGGGGAAGCAGGGTTGGGGTGAGGAGAGTAGATAAGGGACAGTTTTACTGGTGGCTGCTTCTGGTGGAGAGAAAGAGGGTTATGAAGAGCTTATGAAGCAAAGTTATCCTTGGAAGGAGTTAGGGCTCTCTCTGATTTGTTTTAAGGGGGACCCAGGGAGGATGAAGGGTCTCGAGCTTTGCTCTTTCCACATTAGTATCGGGAGGAGAATGGGGAGGCTTTGGTAGGCATTATTCGGCCCCCTTCAGCCAAAAGGAAAGTTGCCCTGGGAAGGGAAGTTGAGTTCAGGTTCAGCCAGTGGCGTTGCGCATTTGTTTTCCATTGGGTGCAGAAGGGGGAGTTTGAATTGGAGGGAAAGGGGCAGAATGGCATGGAGGGGGGTGCTAGAAGGAGGAAGAGCAGCTGCTTGGGGCTGAAGCTGAGTGGGTAGGGGGTTGCTGCTCTGGAGTGCTCTTGATTGAAACAGAAAGGGAAAGATAACAACGAGCCGTTTCCTGCGTGCTCTGCCGTTGGTGCACACAAAATATCCTGGGCAAACCCCTGGTCCCCTATTGTGCCCTGCACCCCTTTAGATCTACGGAAAGATCCTGGGAGGAAGGGGAGGGAGGAGATCCCAGGGACCCTGGCCCCTCCTTTCAAGGAGCTGGCATTTTTTAGTTGTTAGTCTTCCTGCCTCCTTTTTTAAATCGTTTCTAAGGCAGCATGATGAGGAGACTGACAACAACCCGCCTTCTGACAGAGCAAGGAGGACATGATGGGGGCGTGTTCCTTGCTCTCTAGCTAGCTGCAGCGTCCCTCTTCCCTGCCTCTCTCTGCTCTCTCTCCACCTCCTTTTCCCAGCCTTCAGAAGGCAGCTGCAGTCAGCAGGGTTGTTTGAGACTATTTATTGGTTGCTGTAGATTATTATTTTTTTTTGAAAGGCCAATTCTGTATTTTTTAAGCTAACAACACAGATCCCATGTAGTTGGAGAACCAAAGGCCTCATACATGACAAAAAGACTGAACCGTTCAGGTTACTTGCATGGAGTTGGTGCTTAAATGTGAGTTGATTTTGCTTTTTTAAAAGATACAGCAGCAAAAAAAAAAAAAAAAATAGACTTACTGACATTTCATTTACCTTCTTATTTTCAAAACTGAGACTTGCCTGGTTATATGTAGAATTTTAGCCCATGTATACTTGAGTATAATAAGAACGTCTCTATTAGGAGAAGTTAGTCTATTTTTAAGGGGATCCTGAGAAGCATTTTCTTCTTGTTTAGCATGCTTGTATATTTTGTATTGAAGGACCAAGTACTTGTTCACATTCCAAATGTTATCACATATTCAAAAGCAAAGTTTTATGCTGACAGCTTCCAATCATAGCTTTTCAAGAGACTGGTTAGAAAGAGAGCCACCTGGATTCAGGGACCTAATGTCTGGGCACCAGAATATTTTATCTGTTGGTCTTTGACAAGTCACCTTTAAAGTTTTAATCAGGTGCTAACATTTTCTTATCCACTGGCATTATTTTGTTTAGCATTAGTATGTAGTGTAAAGCCTGTCAAAGAGTTGCAGTAATTTCAACTAAGAGCATATTAATTTTTTTTTCTTTAAGACTTTTGCGTGAACAGTAGTTGCTACTTCAGTATGAGACGAATGGTTGACTCCTTATGTTAAACTTCAGTATTTTTTCTGAATTGGGCTAGAATGAGCTGTTGTTCCATTGGGAAGCCTTTCATGTGGTAGTTTGAGTTACTCTAGGACGGGTTAATGGTGTATATTCATGAGTACTCACTCATGGTATGGTTTAGTACTAAACCATAGTGGTTACAGCCTTGGACCTGGTTGTTTTCAGTGTAGAAACCAAGAGTTTTGTTAGAGAGTCTTAACAAATCAATGATAAAAGTTCCAAAAAGGAGGTTTAGGGTTTCCCTGGGCTAACACGAAGTTCTAAGGGTTGTTTCTCAGAAGTTGCTCACAGATCTGCATCAAGCCCTTTCTGGTTCATGAAGGCATAGATTGTGATCCAGAGTGATTCTGGCCTCTTTATATTCTGGTTCGCTTTAAGTGAATAATGACTATAATTTCTCCATAACAAAAGCGCACTCATTGAACTGCTAAGTTCAAGTGGTTGAAAGATGACAGAACTTCCAGGTCAGTTCCCGCCTGCAGCTCCTGTAGCTGCAGGTTTGTCCCTTACTGCCACACGTTCTGAACTTCCCTGGGGACTGAATCTCTCTCTGAGTAATAACTACATGTAAGAGTTTTTCATGACCAAATTCTGTCAGATGGGATTATTTTTTAAAAAAATCTACATAGTGTTGCTGGTCTCCTGTTGGGGCTTTCTTTGTGACAATTGTGAAATAGAATTAATTTGAGTTTTATTTGATTGTGCACTGTAAGAAATCTCAGCGGTCTGCTTTTTTGCTTCCCTCTGCCCTGAATGGTGTCAGGGTCCTACTTTTTGAGGATTGTCTCAGGTGGTGTTTATGTGAGTCTACTGTGCCATCTAAATATACATAGTTCAGCATTCTCTGTTGATTAGAATTGGGACTTTTTAATATGAATCCCTCAATGGTCCACTTATCAGCATGTAGTCTTTGTTTATTACCTTCATACTCCAGTTACTGTTCATACCACCTCACAAAAGGTTAAAAGCAGTATTTCCATTCTGATTGAACATGGCAGACTTTGATCAGCTATAAATGGAAACTGAATCACAACATTGTTATGTATTTGTCTTTATTCTTGAAATGGCAGTTTAGTTCAGGTAGCCCCAGGTGGGCTCTTGAGTGGGGATTAGAAAAGATGTAGTTGTGGAGTGGGAGAGCATCTGTGATTTTTTTTTTTAATGGTCTCTGGGTATATGTGCCAAGAGTGGAAGTTGCTCTTTCATTGCCCTCACAGCTAATCCTGAGCTGGGCAGAAGGAAAGTGAAGCAGAAAACAGGTGGGCTAGAAGAAACCCCTCCGAGTGGAAGTCGGTAGACATGACATGAGTCCTCGTACTCATCTCTTTCACTCACCAGTCTGGACAATTTCACTTTTAATCTGAAACTTCCGACCTGTAAAATGAGAAGGTTGGGCCACATGTCAGTTCAGGAATCTTTTCTGCTCCAGTATTCTCATTCCTTTCTGTTATATTAATTATTTGCTCAGGTCAGAACTTATTCTTAATTTTTTTTAAGAGTCAGAGTCAGTGAACCTGTTTGGTAATTTTTAATATCAGAGTGTACATTAGCCCATTTAACTGCCATTTAACTGCCATTATTATTGGGAAGAGAAATTTGAACTCGGTAGGAAAGTTTTCTTTGTATGGACAAGATGTAAGAACTCTATGGGGAAAGTTCTTAGCTGAAGTTGACCAATTTCATTTATGAGAAAAATGAAGATACAATTTTGAGTATAACTCATTTTCTGATATTTAGACGCCCTCTTGTTTGGCTAGATTTGTTTCTATGTTTTCAATATTGTTGATTCTTGACTGTCCGAAAAGAAGTTATTTTCAGTCTAGGTTGTATATTCTTTTAGGTGTATGAGCTTTTAAATGGAAAAAAAAAATTCAAGACACTAATGTATTTATAAGTCCAAAGTGATGGTGCCCACATTGCAGGGAGTAGTTGTTAATAGGCTCAGAAACATACTCTGGTTTTTACTGAGCATCCCAAATGCAACCTTTAGAACTTTTCTTCACCTCTCACTGAAAGGCATATCACTTGTCTCCACCTTTGCTTTCCATCTAATTATCTTAAGGCACTTGCTCTTGTAGGAAATTGTTGGGTCACAAAACAGTGATTGATCTTGACTGGAAGTTGAGAAAACACTCATCTTGACTCCCCTCCCATGTCTGCTCACCTGGTATCCGGCCTTCCACAGAGCAGCCGGACAGACTTACTACCTACTGCCTTCCTTGCCCTGTGGCTAAAGGGGGTGGGTAGCCCTGCTATGCTTGCTCTGAGGCAAAACAGACTGCACTGCCTCTCTCTCCTTTGGAGACTCACTGTTTTAATTGTAGGTCTCCTAATTAAGATCTCTTTGTGCCTGCCCACATTCCACTAGTGTTGGCACAGAACTTCAGCTTCCTTCTAGCACTTAACTGAAGGCCTTCAGTCAGGCCTTTTGTGAACATCTTGTCTCTTTCCATTCTTCTTCTGCCAAGGTGGAGAGCCCAGCGGCGGAGACCTATGAGACTGGGGAAAGCTTTGTGACTGTCACTACTTTGGGAGGAATTTATTCTTGGATTGCTGGGATGGGACCTTCTTTTGTTTGCATATGTTATTTTCAGGAATTAAGAAAGGTTAAATTACTAATGAGTCTGACATGCGATACCTACATTTAAGTCAGATTCTTAACCCTGTAGGCACTAGTGGGAAGGAGGAAGCTAAAGAGTTTACTATTAAAAGTATTTGTTTGGGTCTTATCTACACTGGTTTAAAGCTTGGTGAACAAAATCTTATGGAGTAAATCACGGACTTGGGCTTTCTGTGGTTTCGAAGATGATCAATCAAATGAAATGATTAAATTGTATCAGATTTTTAAAAAAATACTTATTTTTATTTATTTATTTGGCTGGTCCAGGGCTTAGTTGCAGCACATAGGATTTTTAGTTGCTGTGTGTGGGATCTAGTTCCCTGACCAGGGATTGAAACCAGACCCCCTGAATTGGGAGCTCCGAGTCTTAACCACTAGACTACCAGGGAAGCCCACTGTATCAGATTTTAAAACATGGAGTTAACTTTGATATTTGAATTAACTTTTTTGATTAGAAAAGATTTCCGGAGGGTCTCGAAATTGTTGAGTTAATTAAGAATACTCTTGTGAGTCTCCAGTATCTCTTGAGAAGATCAGGAATTGGCTAGGCTTCTAGAGTAGTTTCAGAATAAGGGAAAGTAATTTTTCTGGAAAATGTAGTTTTACTCTAGCTCCTACTGTGTAAGTGCTCACAATACAGTCCTTTATATGTGGCATGTTAGAGGAACTGCAGTCTTTATAAAGAATAAGGAATCTTGACTCCTTCACCTGGATCCAGATGGTTTCATTGATCACATCGGTATAAGATGGACAAAGGGCTACTTTTTTGTTGTTATTGTCATTTCCTTGGTTGTGAAGAAGGCCTGAAAGAAGGAAGTTCAGGATCTTTATGGCATGCATGAAATAAAGCTGGAGGCCTGTGCTCTTACACCTGAGTGGGTGGTTTTATGGCCTAATGCTCTAATTGCTGGCATTTATGACAGTGTGGATGCAACTGGCCCTGTGGCTGAGGTGGATTATGTTGGGAATAAGGAGAGAAAAGGGGTCCTTTTGTTAGCCTTTTCATTTTCGCCCTCAATAAGTTCTCTGAGAAAGCCCTGAGGAAATACAGAGACACTTGGACTGAGGGAATGACATCCCATAAAATGGTTCTTTACGTTTTTAAAAAAGATGAGCTGCTTTTCTTGACCTATCCAAAGAAATCCATACCACCACTGTTAAATATTTCAATGAGCTTTGTACCTTGTCAGGTTACACTCCAGGGGAAGCCAACCAGGAGAAGGTTGGAGGCACTGCCAGGCATTTGCTTCTAAAAAGCAAGATATTTGAAAGAAGAATTCTGTTGTGTGAATTTTATTGTAGTTGTTTTGGATGATGTAAATCCTCTTGTAAGCTGAGTCTGAAACTTCTTAGAGGCCAAACTTGCTTTAACTTTTTAGATGTTGAATATAACTATTCTGATGTGTTTTAGTTTTAAGGAAACAGTTAAAGATATAAATGTAAGAGTTAGTTGGCAGTTTTCTGTGCTGTGTATGAAAATTCCCCTTTTCTTTGAAATGAGTAGTTGTTTTTCTATTTGACAAATAGACTGAAGGGATTTCCCCAGCTCTTTTACCTTTAATTATCACTACAGGAGTGCCTTGTATGGCACCAGTGGGTAGGATCTATTCAACTGGCATTTATTTCTGGAGTTGGAGTTTTTTCCCCATATATTTTATCTGTTTTCTTGCATTTCTTTTTTTGTGTTTGGTTGGAATATTTGAGTGTAGACGTTTTGATGCCTTTCATCAGTTAAGAGCTATGAACCTTTCTAACATTTGGACTGTTGCAGAGAGATCCAACCCTTACAATCCACACTTTGCTGAAGCATCATTGTTTCATTCTCATTTTACAGCATCAAAGTAATTGTGGCTTTCTGTCTTGAATTAGGGGAATAATATTACTTGTAAGGAGTGTTTTAGACAACCTTTTTAAAATGAAGCTCTCCTTTGTACTCTCTCAGTTCTAAAAACTGGGGAGTAGTTAATCACACATATCTGTAATAAGTATCTACACCTCGAGGAATAAATATTTACACATGCTTGTATTCAACCTCTGTCCATCCATGATTATTGACTGATTTTTTAGATCAAACATAAACATACAACATTGTCCCTAGATTATTGCCTTTAATTATAAGCAGTAAAACCATGTGGATAGCATCTCTTTAAGCTTAGTTAATGAGGAAATCCTTTTGTAATCTCTCCAGCAAGGATTTTTTATTCATGCATGTATAAATACCTTTACAAAGGAAAGGTAGAATCTTATTATCTAATCTGTAATTGTGTGAGATAGTATAGCACAGTAATTAGGAGCTATTAAGACCATGAGCTCTGGATTTAGACTGGCTGGGTTCAAATCTTGGCTCAGCCATTTAGTAGCTGAATGACTTTGGAAAACTTTCTTAACCTCTCCATGCTTCAGTTTTTTCATTTGTAAATTAGTGGTAATTGTGCTTCATAAGATTACTGTGAGGCTTAATTGAAATTATTATGCATGCAAAGTATTTAGCACTTTGCCTGGTACATAGCAATCTTTCATTATTATTAGGACTCAGATTTAAAGGACAGGAGTGCTTCTTTTCCCACCAAGATAACAGGTTCTTATTACTTTGAGGTATACATATATATGTGTGTACATATATATCTATTCGAGTGCTATAATCTTGATTTAAGAATGTTCTTGCTTTTGATATAGGTGTCAAGTTCATCACTAAGCTAGGTGGAACCAAACTGAAGCCAGCCACACATCTTGCTAACAGTGGGTACCATTGGTATCTAACTAGAATATAATTAGAGATAAGGCAAAAAGCGAGAAAAAAAACAAGACAGTAAATAGGCAGGTAGGTAACCAAGGAAGGCATTGCCTTCATGAGTTGCATAATTATCAGGCCAAGGCAGCTGTATTGGGGTTGCTACTCTTGGTCTGTATAACTGGTGTTGCTTATCTTTTCGAGTATGAGTACATGGTGATTTCCTGAAACAACTCTGAGGCTCTTCAGGGTGCTTGGCCCCCAGGTTCAGATTCATTAGTCTGTACTTGGTAACTGTTTGACATTTGTTCTCAAGTTTCAGCTTAAGGAGAGTAAGTTTAGGCCTATGGAGATCAATGCAACTACAGTTTATTTACAGAAAAAATGCTAAATTATAGGATGGAACTTAAACTTGAGACATAAAAATAACCACAAGTAGAATAGTCAAAAAATAAATTAAGCTTTAAGAGTCGTTCATAGAGGATAGTATGCTTAAGGAGGAAAAATATAGTTTTATCTCACTTAAAAAATAGGTTTGCTAAAATACCTGATATACTATTTTTTTTTTTTTTTTACAGATTAAAAAAACCAAGGTACAGACATGTTAAATAGATTTCCTTAAGTTTTGCGGCTAGTAAGTGACAGATAGTGAAAATCGTTCAGTTATGTCTGACTCTTTGCGACCCCATGGACTATAGAGTCCATGGAATTCTCCAGGCCAGAATACTGGAGTGGGTAGTCTTTCCCTTCTCCAGGGGATCTTCCCAACCCAGGGATTGAACGCAGGTCTCCCACATTGCAGGTGGATTCTTTACCAGCCGAGCCACCAGGGAAGCCCGTAAGTGATGGAGCTAGAATTCAAATCCAGACCTGTAACTATTTGAAGGCTCATTCATGCTCTTTGCGCTGTGCTACCTTCTGTCCCTTTCTCTTCCCACCCCATCCAGTCACTTTCTGGGGCTTGTCTGTGATACTGTTGTAGTGTTTCTTTAATCTGTCACTGTTTTTCTGTTTTTATCATCCTACTTTAAATTTCCATTACCTTGGCATGGATTATAATCGTAATCTCCTAACTGGTCTCTCTGCTTTCCTTTTCACTGTATATACAGTGTTGCCAGTGGTTTTCTTAAATACAGATCTGATTCTGTCACTTTATTCCTAAAACTCTTTGACTTCTCACTGAATGTAAAATAAGATTTAAAATTCCCAGCCCTTCATAATCTAGCTGGCCTACATTCCTACATTTTGAACATTATCTCCTGAACACACATTTTCACTTAATGTGCTTCAGCCACATTGAGCTACCAGTCTGTTAGGTGTTCTCCGCAGTGTTTGTGCCTGCCTTTATACATCTGCTAATGCCTCTCCTTTGCCTTACAGCATTTTCCCATCTTGACCTGCCTCTGACTTATTCATCTCTCATGGCTCAGTTCAGATCCCACTCTTCGTGAAGCTTTCAAGATACCACTACTATCTGAAATTCAGCTTTTCCTTTTCTGTTTTCTTAGTGTTCTTTATCCTCCCCTTAAAGAATTCACTCCAGGATACTTTCTGTTGTACATACTTTTGATTGTGTCTGTCTTTCCCCCATTAGATTATGATTTCCTTAAGACATGGACCATTTCTAGTCATCATTTGTGTTTTATGTTGTTTACAATGGTGACTTTTCATTTAGAAGGTGACCAGTGAATGTTGAATTGAAAATTTGTTATACATACAACTTCTAGAAATACTTTGTAAGGATATATTGCCTAAGGTATTATGTTGTTCAAGACTATTAGGATAGTTCTGAAGCTAACTTAAGTACAGCAAAAGAAAGTCCAAGAGCCATCAGAGGACACGTTTGTAAAAGTAGTGGTCGGGGCTTTAGAAGTGATGTTGAGGAATCTGGATGGGGTGGTATCATCTTTAAATAGATAATGCTGGCACTGGTCACCCCCTTACTGGAGTGTTGTTTCCATTTCTAGGTTCCTCAACTTAAAGGGATGAGGAGACCTTGGAGACCGTTCCGAGGAGACTCAAAAGATGATTATATGATTGGAAGTCAGTCCTGTGAGGAAAGGTTGAGAGAATGAAAGGTTAAGAGGCAACTTAATAACTCTTCAAAAAACATGAATGGATCCATTATTAGGAATGGTAACCAGCTGTTTTCCAGCTCCACTGATGCTCAAATAAGAGTAAAATAGGTTTAAATTGAAGCAAAGGATAGTTGTGTAAAGATCTTGATGCTAATGATAATTTTCATGATAATGATGGTGAAAAGATTACTGAAATAATTTTATGATCTTCTCTGGAGGTGAATTTTGAAGTACAGTCTTACATATGTGTAAAATGACTTCTCAAGCCACCTTCTCACTCTCTGAATCAATAATTTTTTTAATTCAGATCCTGGAGGGTGTGGATCATGTTCTATACTTTTTAACATTCCCCAAGGGGTCCTAGGGTCTCACTGGCTCCCTGAGACGTATTTTATTTGAATTGTCAGTTTATGGCAATAATTAACTTTCAGTAGCAAGCTCTAGAGAAAGGTCTTTATGAAATGATTTTATAGTGGTTTTATAGGAGAATAAAAACTTGGTAAATGGAGCTAAGAGAGAAATCTTAAAGTCAAGAGAAACTAGGGGAGATAGTAGTTCTCAATATAGGAAGCAAATATTTATAGCTTTTATATCCATTTTCAGTTGTAGTCTAAAGAGATGTGCTGCAGAATATTCCTTGTTAAGGGTATCACTGCTTATGGATGCATTATAACAAGTGCTTTGTATATCGTTTCCAGTCTAATAAGGTTGGCTTCATGTGAATGAGGATTACAAAGGCCTCTGACCCTTGGCTTTTGAGGCCGGGAGGAGGGCTTGCATTACTCAGAATGAAACCTTTTTAAATATGTTGGGTTGCAAAAAGCATTTCCGGCACAGTCAGAATGAAAACTTTGAATTGGGATTATTCATATAGATTACCAAGAGTCTGGGCAGAACTGATATTAACACCAGCTCTTTTTCCTGCTAGCTTTTAGTCCCACAACCTTGAGTGGGTTACTGAAGGTTTAGGACTTTGGAATTTAGTACTGGAATTGTGTATAAACTCCTTCTTCTAGGTAAATTGATACTAGGTTTATTTAAGGTTATCTGGCCTTAAGTGATATAAATGTAATGAGTAGTTTCTAAGTTTCATGTAGAATGCTGTCCACTGTTAACCAGACCATCTCAAAATGACTGGAGTTCAGAGGTGAAGCTGGATTGTTGCAGGTATTCTGCAAGTGGTGGCAAAGTGAATGGTGGCTTGATTACCGAATTGTAAAATTGGTGCCATCTGAGAAACTGGGAATTGGAAATATAAGAGAGTCCTACTTTTCCTGTGGGGTTTCCCTGGTGGCTCAGCGGTAAGAATCTGCCTGCCAATGCAGGAGACTTGGGTTCAGTCCCTGGGTCAGAAGATCTCCTGGAGAAGGAAATGGCAACCTGTTCCAGTGTTCTTGCCTGGGAAATCCATGGACAGAAGAGCGTGGCGGACTGTAGTCCACGGGTTTGCAAAAGAGTCAGAGATGACGTAGTGACTAAACAACAGCTTTCTCTGTAACTTTTAGTTGCTTATCATAAAGGTATAAATTAAGAAAGCAAGAGATTACAAAAGCAAAGAATACTTCTTATGATTGTCTATTCATTCTCCTTGAGAGATTCCAGTGTTAGAGTAATAAAATACCAGGGACTTTTTTGTTTTAGTGAGTTAATGCCACATAAACTTTAGTGAGCTTCTCAGAATGTGACGATAAACTTCCAAATATGATGTAGAAGTCAGTTGGTTTTTTAAGATAATAAGAACACAAAATTTCCAAATTCATACACTGAACATTAATCTTCAAAAATGTTAGGTCATATTCTGTTGACTGATTTGGTAGCTTTGTTGTTTTGCCAAAGATAATGTTTACTTTTGTGTCCGAATTCACTTTGTTCCTTTAGAAAACTGACTCTTTGTAGAGATAACTCTATTTACCTTTAGAGGAAAGAAAGTTGTGAACTCCTCAGTGTTACTTTAGTTGTTGTTGGTCATTCAACAGCCCAGAAGGAAAGATGCAATCTGACTTTTACACCAAGATCAGAACAACAAGCTGGAAGAAAAAAAAAAAGAAATATTCTAGTAGAAATTTATAATTGAATGAACATACACCTCAAAATGAAGTTAACTATTGGAAGTTGGCCTATGGAGGACCAGAACTTCTTGTAATAAAAAGAACCATCTCTGAAAACAGTGTTGGTGTTTGTTTGTTTAATTTTTCCAGGCGTTCAAGTGGATCTAGTCATTTTGTGGTACTTCCCTGTTAAACAAAGAAGAAACCCTGTCATTGTGTTGATTAATTTAATGTCTACAGTATATCAGTTAAGTGGGCTTTATTTCTTCTACTTCAGCAAGTAGACAAACCAGTTCAGACTTGGAACCTAGAAGACTGAAAGTCTTTAATTTTTGTTTGTTCTGTTTTGGGTTTGTTTTGTTTTTAAAGATCCTGCAAAGTAATTTGGAGCATTGCCAAGAATCTGTATAGCTTACTATCTGATGTAGTGGGTTCATTTTGTCTGTCTTTTTTTTTTTTTTTCAAAGATGCTGAGCTGCTTTATGTTTGCTTCTTTTTCCAGAGCAGGATGGGTGGAGCTCACCTGTCTCGTGCTGTTTTGAGCATCTCTGCTTCTTGCTCCTGTTGATAAGGAGTGAGGATAAGGAGACAGTTCTTTCTCTAATTACAAAGTGGGTAGCATTTGTGTTTTGTAGGTAACAGTGCTAGGTAGAATTGAATTAAATATTTGAAAACGGTTTCATTCCTGCGTAGGTGAAAACTTAACCAACTGTCGTTACTGAGGGACAGTGTATTACTGTCTTTGCACTCTTTAATCCTAGGTGACTTTTGGGGGTTCAGTATCAGATAGAGAACATATTTAAAACAGTTGAAATCTCTTCCTTTGTGTTACACATTCAAACAGCCATAGTTCTCTTTGATGCACCAAGAGCCAGAGAGAATCTGGCCTTGGCCCTGCCACTGCCAGTTTGTTGACGAGAGATGATGATGTCAGTTCAATAACTGTATACATCTCTCAGCTGGTTGGATTTCAGAAACCATCTTGGCTTAAGAAGTTTATCTCCTGATATTTGTGTATTTGACTATGCTTGAATATTTTATACTCTTTTTCTTATAAATTCAGTCAAATTATTGTTACACTCACATTTGGAAATAATTTACAAGTGTCACTATATAGTTTTCTTTTACAAATGATGAACAGCTTGTAAAGAGGCTTATCTTCCCCCCAGTGGCATTCATAAACATAGCACTCTACAAAGTAAGAGATAGCAACTTAGCTATCTTAGCTATTTTTCTAAGAATGTCTTATGTACCGGGCAGATAACCAAGTGTTGGGGCATTAGCCCTGAATAAGTCTCTTCCTTCATGAAACTTACATTTAATTCCTCTTTACCAAGCTTGGCTTAAAATATAGCATGAATATAAGTACTAAAATTATAATACCTTGCAAGATACTTTGGATATTGGTCATTTGAAGGTTGAAGCTCTTGAAGCTAATATTAACAGAATTGTTCTTGGGAGCAATTCAAGTAGTAGTCTTTATTTACTGATTCTTGAGTGTCAGTTGTACCCCGTGTGTTTATAGCTTCCTTTCCCCTCCTGTTAAAAGGGACTGAAGCACACGGACTTCCCAGGTGGTGCAGTGGTAAAGAATCTGATGCCAATGCAGGAGACTCGAGGGGTGTGGGTTCAGTCCCTGGGCGGGGAAGATCCCTTGAAGTTAGGAAATGCAACCCACTCCAGTATTCTTGCCTGGAAAATTTTATGGACAGAGGACCCTGGTGGGCTACAGTCCATGGGGTTGCAAAGAGTCAGACACAACTGAGTGAGCGTGCACACACACAGTCACTAGCACATCTTTCATTGCCTTCTACAGCTGAAGAAGTGTCACTCTCCACTTGTACCCTGGATTTCATCCCCTCTCATCTACTCAGAATAGGGTCATTCCTGCAGTTATCCCTTCCTCTCCCTCCTGCATCGGCAGTTTCAGCCTCATCAACATATAAAACTGTTTAACTGACTTAAATAGTTCTTTTAAAAAACCGTGGACCCCCACATCCTTTCCCAGCCACTCCCCACTTTTCCGTTCCCTTTCACAATAAAATTCCTTGAAAGTGCGATGTGTATTTGCAGGTGCCACTTTCTCACCTCTCAGCCACTCCTCATCCCGTGCTGTTTGGCTTTTATTTATCCTCATGACTCTGAAATTGCTCCTATCAAAATCCTCAAGGGCGTCTCTCTTGCCAGATTGAATAGCTAATTTCTCAGTCCTCCTCCTATTCAACTTTGGGCACCTTTTGAACCAGCTGACCACTCCTGTCTTGAAACACTCCTTTCTTGGGTTCTGTCACACCACACTCATCAATTTTTTTTCATCAGTTACTAATTTTCAGTATTCTCTATGGCTTCCTTCCATTGCTTAACTCACCTGAATGTTGGAGTCACCTAGGAGTCTGCCTTTGGCCACCTTCTTCATCTGTGCACTTTCCTAGATGACCTCATCCAGGCCTTATCTGTATGCAGAGGACTCCTAAATCTTTGTCTCTAACCGTTGACTACTTCTTGGAGTCCCAGACCTATATTTCTAGCTGCCTGTTTGACACTCCATCTGCATAATAAGAATAAGCGTGATTAGCATTTACTGAGTGTTTGTGGTACGCCGGGCAGTATTCTGAGTTCTTCACAGGTATTATCTCACCTAATCATGCCCATCCGCTGCGGTAGCCACTATTATTCCCCGACAAGGAAATGGGTATCCATTGAAGTGCTTGGATATCTAGTAGGTATCTTACACTTCCCATGTCCAGAAAGTCTTGATTTTCTCCTTTCTCCTTGTTTCAGAATGACTCTGCTATTTACCCAATTGCTTGGGTCTAACATATAGGAGTTATCCTTGATTTCTCCCTATATTCATATTCCAAATAACCCATCAGGAAAATCTGTATTACCTTCAGAATACCTTAAATGCAACTTCCTCTCATTCATTCTTCCAGCACAAGAAGTCTTAGCCATTACAATCTTTTGGCTGGACTATTCCCTTATCTCCTTGCTTGTGTTTTTACCTCACTAAGTTTGTTCTTCACATGGTAACTGTGGATTCCAAATGTAAATCCATTAGTTCTTACTATTCCCTCCTTTACACCTGTGGGTGTCTCTTCCCCATCTTCTCTCCCCCAACTGCTTGAGTAAATCCAGGTTCCTTCTCCTGTCCTGCAAAGCTGTGCGTGGTCTGGCCTCTGGTCGGGTCTGCTTCTCCAGCACCACCTCTTCTCATCTCTCTCCCTCTGCTCCACTGCCACACTGGCCTTGTGGTCTGTCATCCGTGTCATGCTCGTTGTTGTCTGTGGGCCTTTGCACTTACTATCTAGCGAGAAAACTGTGTCATCTAGATCTTTATACGGCTGTCTTTTTCTCATCATTTATGTCTAAACCAGGGTTCAGCCAGTTTTTTCTGCAAAGGGCTGAATGGTCTCTGTTGCCAGACTCCGCTCTGCTGTTGTAGTCTAAAGAACAGCCATAGACGATACAGAAACTGTGACACAAGGGCCTGTGTGCCAATAAAACTTTTATTTGTGCACCATGAAATTTGGATTTCATATAATTTTCATGTGCATGATTCTTCGGATTTTTTAACCATATCAGTCAGTTCAGTTAAGTTGCTCAGTCGTGTCCAGCTCTTTGCGACACATGGACTACATGCAGCACGCCAGGCCTCCCTGTTCATCACCAACTCCCGGAGTTTACTCAAACTCATGTCCATTGAGTTGGTGATGCCATCCAGCCATCTCATCCTCTGTCGTCCCCTTCTCCTCCTGCCTTTAGTCTTTCCCAGCATCAGGGTATTTTCAAATGAGTCACTTCTTTGCATCAGGTGGCCAAAGTATTGGTTTCAGCTTCAGCATCAGTCTTTCCAATGAATATTCAGGACTGATTTCCTTAGGGTGGACTGGTTGGATCTCCTTGCAGTCCAAGGGACTCTCAAGAGTCTTCTCAACACCACAGTTCAAAAGCATCAATTCTTCAGTGCTCAGCTATCTTTATAGTCCAACTCTCACATCCATATATGACTACTGGAAAAACCATAGCTTTGACTAGATGGGCCTTTGTTGGCAAAGTAATGTCTCTGCTTTTTAATAAGCTGTCTAGGTTGGTCATAACTTTTCTTCCAAGTAGCAAGCGTCTTTTAATTTCATGGCTGCAGTCACCATCTGCAGTGATTCTGGAGCCCAAGAAAATAAAGTCTGACCCTGTTTCCACTGTTTCCCATCTATTTGCCATGAAGTGATGGGACCAGATGCCATGATCTTAGTTTTCTTAATGTCAAGTTTTAAGCCAACTTTTTCACTCTCCTCTTTTGCTTTCATCAAGAGGCTCTTTAGTTCATCGCTTTCTGCCATAAGGGTGGTGTCATCTACATATCTGAGGTTATTGATATTTCTCCCGGCAATCTTGATTCCAGCTTGTGCTTCTTCCAGCCCAGCGTTTCTCATGATGTACTCTGCATATAAGTTAAATAAGCATGGTAACAATGTACAGCCTTGATGTACTCCTTTCCTGATTTGGAGTCAGTCTGTTGTTCCATGTCCAGTTCTAGCTGTTGCTTCTTGACCCAAGTATAGATTTCTCAGAAGGCAGGTCAGGTGGTCTGGTATTCCCATCTCTTGAAGAATTTCCCACAGTTTGTTGTGATGCACACAGTCAAAGGCTTTGGCATAATTAATAAAGCAGAAGTAGATGTTTTTTGGGACTCTCTTGCTTTTTCGATGATTCAGCGGATGTTGGCAATTTGATCTCTGGTTCCTGTCTTTTTTCAATCCAGCTTGAACATCTGGAAGTTCACAGTTCACATTACTGTTGAAGCCTTGCTTGGAGAATTTTGAGTGTTACTTTGCTAGCATGTGAGATGAGTGCAATTGTGCGGTAGTTTGAGCATTCTTTGGCATTGCCTTTCTTTGGGATTGGAATGAAAACTGAACTTTCAGTCCAGTCCTATGGCCACTGCTGAGTTTTCCAAATTTGCTGGCATATAGAGTGCAGCACTTTGACAGCATCATCTTTTAGGACTTGAAATGGCTCAACTGGAATTCCATCACCTCTACTAGCTTTGTTCATAGTGATGCTTCCTAAGGCCCACTTGACTTCACATTCCAGGATGTCTGGCTCTAGGTGAGTGATCACACCATCGTGATTATCTGGGTCGTGAAGATCTTTTTTGTACAGTTCTTCTGTGTATTCTTGCCACCTCTTCTTAGTATCTTCTGCTTCTGTTAGGTCCATACCATTTCTGTCCTTTATTGTGCCCATCTTTGCATGAAATGTTCCCTTGGTATCTCTAATTTTCTTGAATAGATCTTTAGTCTTTCCCATTCTATCGTTTTCGTCTATTTCTTTGCATTGATCACTGAGGAAGGCTTTCTTTTTTTTTAAACTATATAAAAAATGTTTAAAAAGCATTCTTAGTTCATGGACTGAACAAACCAGGGGGCAGGCTAGATTTGGACTGTGGCCAACAGTTTGCCAGTTTTTGGAAAACTGTCACTTTAGAAAAACATTTCCTGACCGTCCGAGTGAAAATAACTTCCACAGGTAACCCCTCATCAATCTTGAGTGCCCTCCTTTTCTTGTTATATATTTATTTTCTCATGGGTCAGAAATTTTGTCAGTTCTTCACCTGTGTATCTTTAGCATCTCAAACAGTGTTTATTGACAATATAATACTTGCTGGAATGACTGAATACCAATCACATTTGAATATTAACTGTAGACTGCCAGCTATCTGGTCTCCCTTTATTCAGTCTCTTTCCTACTCTAATTTCATATGTATAAATTTAAATAGCCTATCAAGAAGAGACAAATTTCAGAGTTATACTTTTTCTACATTTGAGACTCAAAAGTAGCTCCTACTCTTTAGTGGCTGAATTTTGACCATACCATTCTAGAATTAACAAGGTTCTGATAGTTCATTTATCTTTGATCTTGGCCCTGCTGTGGCTACCCCTTTCTAACCAAATCAGTTTTTATAAGTCTTTGCATCTTATTTCCTATTTCTCTCCACTACCCCATCCCATTTATTCTAAGTCAGCCTTGTTCCATGATTTATTTCCTTCAGAGCAGCATGCTAAAAAACTTTTGTGGATTGAGAGCCTCTTTGAGAATCTGAAGAAATTTGTGTCTCTCCGTCTGCCAGATGCCCATGTAAACAAGTTTTGCCTGTGATTTCAGAGAAATCTCTAAGCTTTCTCTTGCTTGTCAACTTGTCCACTGCTCATTGCACGCTTAGCCTCTTTACTGATGGGAGAGAACTCCCCTCCACTGCACTTTGTCTTCATTTCCTCTCAGAGTCCACCCCGCCTTCGCATCCCTTTTCCATCTATTGCTGATTTGCTGTTGAGAAATTTCAGCCTCTCCCTGACTGCTGTGTCCTCCTTAAGCAAATGAACACAACAGCTCAAAAAGTCATCCTCACAGGCGCGTCCCTGCGTTGTGTCCATTCTCTCCTTTCCTGTGTAATTGAGTTTTTTTCAAAAGAGTGGTCTATACTCATTTCTGCTGTAGTCACTTTCCAGTCACACCTCCACCCGCTGCACTTGGGCTCCTCCTACCTCTAACACTGCCCTGGACCTCAGAAAGGTCGTAGGTGACCTCCCAATTTTGATAACCTCTGTACACGTTTCAGTCCTTCCCCAGCTCTGCCATCCTTGATGTGTGTTCTTCTCTTGACTGTTACTTACTTAGATACAAGATTGTTCTCCTTGGCTATTCCATCTCTTTCTCTTCCCTAAGATTCCCTTTCCCCTGTAGGTGAAGAGTGGGTATTCCCTGGGAACTCGCCATGGGTCCCCCTTTTCTCTCTGTATTCTCTCCCTAGGTGACTGCATTTATATGTACAGTTTCAACATTCATAAATTCACTGAATCAGATGCATTTCCTCCAGATGATTCTATCTAACAACTTGGACAGACATTTCACATTCAGTTGTCTAAAGTGATTTCCCTTCCTCCTCATAGAAACTTCTTTCTTTAGTCCCAGTCTTACAAATATCACCATAAACTTGCACGTCTTTGCAGATAACCCTTCATATTAAAGCCATGTTCGTTTTGCCTCCTAGCCGTCTATGTAATCTGTGCTTCTCCTCAATCCCCAGTGCCACTGCAGTCATTTTATAACTGTTCTTACTGCCTCTGGCTTTAAAGGTAATCTCTGCTTCCCCACTGCTGTCATAGTGATCTTTTGAAAATATAAATCTAATCATGCTTCTCTCCTGCCCGAAAATGTTACTGATGAGCTGGAGCCGTCAGGATGAGGCCTGTACTTCCTTGAAGAGAGACTTCAAACTCATAAAGGCATTTAAGACCTTTCATGATTTGCCTCGGCCTTTTTGCCCTTCAACATCTTATGCCTCTTTTCCACATCGGCGAGGGCCTCAGCTCTGCTGAACTGTGTGTAATTTCACTCCATGCCATGCTCTTTTGTACCTCTGTCCTTTGTATGTGTTACTCTCTCTGCCTGCAGTATCTCCCTTCAACCCTAATTTATTATCCTTCAGAAGTTGGAGTAAGCTTTTCATCCTTTCTGCAGTGGTTTTCCTGGCTCTTCTCCTTGACTGAGTGAGTCACCTTTCTGCTGTGCTTTCATATTCATTCCTCTGGCATGTGTATTCCTCTGGCATGGCAGGAAACACACTGCATTCCATTAAGTTTTAAAAATCTTTCATTTATTTTTAACATTTAAAAAATTAGAGTATAGTTGCTGTATAGTACTAAGTTACAGGTGTACAATATAATGATTCATAATTTTTAAGGGTTATACTACTCCATTCCTAGTTATTATACAATATTGGCTACTTATTCCATTGATTGAAAGATCTGTTTGTCACAGACTAGCAGATCCTTGAAGGCAGAAACTGTCTTTTATCTCTATATTCATCCCTTAACCCAGAAACGGGCTTATATATATATTTTAATGAATGAATGGGTGAGTGAATTGGTTTAATCTCTCCTACTGGCCTAGAATCCCATGGATAGAGGAGCCTGGTAGACTACAGTCCATGGGGTCGCAAGAGTCAGGCATGACTTAGCAACTAAACTACCACCACCAGCCTGAGGTCAATCTCCCTGTGTATTCTTTTTTTTTTTCCCCCAAGGTTTACTTGTTTCTTTATTTTATTTTTGGCTGCATTGGGTCTTGTTGCCACGAACAGGTTTTCTCCAGTTGTGGCGAGCTGGGGCTCCTCTTCCTTGGTGTGCACAGGCTTCTCATTTCTGTGGTTTCTCTTGTTGCAGAGCATGGGCTCTACGGCTCAGGGACTCAATAGTTGTGGTATGCAGGGTTAGTTGCCCCTCGGATGTGGGATCTTCCTGGACGAGGGATTGAACCTGGGCCCTCGGCAGTGAAAGTGCCAAGTCCTAACCACTGGACCACCAGGGAATTGTAGCCGGTGACACACAGAGAAATGTGGCAGAAGAAGTGATAACTAACGGGGATAAATTCCCGAAGGAGAAGTGTTACTCTTTAACTAGAGCTACTGAGATGCACTGTATGCCTCCTTGATGTATCTTCATCTTCTTTAGTTCTTAGTAATTTTCTTAGTTCTGTGGCCTCCTCATATGATGGAACCACATATGATGATATCAAAAATTATAAGCCTTCAAAACAAGGAATTTCAAACAGGTGTCAGGGTGCTTTTGATACAGTCTGTGGTTATGGATGTTATTTGTGAGTTGATCCATCAGTAAAACCTTTGTAGTTGAAGAAATTTGGTATTTTTAAACCCAAAAGAGTAAACATTTTGGAGACAGAAGGGTGCTAAGTTACCTGCCACCTAGTTCAGTGCTCTGGAGTGCTGAGGAATCTCACAAGAAAAGAAAGGAGCAATGAACAGGCACCCAAAACCTTATTAACTGAAGGCCAGATGTGCCCAAGCTTGTTTATTAGAGTAGTATTCAAAATAATCTCAACATAAAATTGGGAGATGGGAAAACTCCAGGTGAGTGATTTCTGCTCTAAGGTAAATCAGGAGGAATTTAGGGAAGGAGATAAAATCTAGGCATTTTAGTTGGGAGTAGGGAGGAAAAACACATCAGCCTCTATCAGTTGCAAGTTAGATCAGATATCACTGGTATTCCTAGGAACTGTGTCACATCTAATCACCGCAGATGATTTAGGTCTCGATTACTTAAACTCTCTCCGATTTCTAATGCTGGAGTGGTGCCTAGAACAACACTGAGGCATGGAGATAGACATTGCCATCCTTCGGAAGAATTTTGAAATGTGTTGAACCTAATACTAATACAAGAGGAAGAATGAACTATTCTAAGATTTAAGCCAGTTTTTTAATTCCAGAGTATGAATTACTAGTAATTTATCCTTCACCAACATTTGAAAGGATTTTGAAAGGAAGACTGAGATTGGGCACCTGCCTATCTCCCTTAGATACTTCTTGGGAGCAGAGTCATCATGTCTTACTCCTCTTTGCATCAGGAATAGATAGTGTATAAATGGTTTTTGAATGAATGGACAAGTAAAAGAAATAGTGCTTTGTTTGCAAAATTGTCCTAGTAGTACATAATTCCTTGAAATATAGAACTTCATATATTTTTCTAAAATGTCTTCATCATTACATTTTATATGTAAACATTATTGTCTGTAATACTTATTTTGGGTTTACTTAGGTTCTCCTGTGGAAAATATTCTTTATCGCTTCATCACAAATATAAGAGCCATTAAAGGATTAAAATCCTGCCATTAACATAAAATAAAAATCCTCAAATGTTAGGATATTTATGGGTAATGTAGAATTTGCTGTTAAAGATATGTTTGGAAGTTCTCAAATAACCCCTAGAGATAAGGGTGGGGGTAATAAATTCTACACGCTTATTATTTTAGAATTAACTTTCACTTAGGAAATGACATTAGCTTCATTGCATTCCTAATCTCTGGAAGCTAAATATGATTTAAGGGCTTAGCTTGGCAAGGGTATTTTTCTATCTTTGGTGGTAAGGAAAGGATAACAATTTTGATGATCTATTCTCCAAGGACATCATTATCCAGAAGGAATAGGTTTGTTGCCTCTTGCCTATACTTTGTCTTGGAATGCTGTGCTCATCAGAGAAAGCCAGAGTGAAAAGTGTAGCTGGCTGTTTGGGCCCAGTTTCCAGAAATACTTGGTCCCGTGTAGCCTGGTGTCTCCCGTTTCCTCTTTTCAGGGCTCTCCAGGCTTATGATGCCGTAGTGCCGAGTGAAAGAAAGTGAAAGTGTTAGTCACTCATTGTGTACAGCTCTTTGGCCGCCAACCCCCCCCCCTCCCCCCGCCCCACCATGGACTGTCACCCTCCAGGCTTCTCTGACCGTGGAATTCTCCAGGCAAAAATACTGAAGTCAGTTGCCTTTCCCTTCTCTAGGGGATCTTCCCGACCCAGGGATTGAACCCTGGTCTCTCCCGCGTTGCAGGCAGATTCTTTATCATCTGAGCCACCATGGATTTAATTGCAGCTCCTCTTAGTTATCTTTTTGTAGACATTTGGACTTAGTCTTTTGATTTCTAGGCAAGTCTGATTCCCTGGAAAGCCAGCACTGTTACCTTGTTTACTGCATCTTCCAGGAACTGAAGAGTTTAAAGTGGGTTATGGGAGAGACTGGAGAGGCAGAAAGAACTTCACTTGTAGCACCTTTTTGCAGGATTTTTTCTCCCAATGCTTTCTCAGCTTGGGGGACTTGTATATGGAATTGGAATTTCACAGTTAGTGGACCAGAGCTCTTTAACATAACAATGATGGCTTTTGTTTTTGACTAAACTGTCTGGATTGTTTAAACAATGGGTGCTTATGTTTTTAAGTGTGCTTCAAGAAGTCAACCTGTCAATATATTTCAAGTGAAAAGAAAGTTCTTGGATAGAAGGAAAGTCAGTCTTTTCTTATTCCAACTACAAGGCCACAGAGAAAGAGTTAATGCTTTCTGTCATTTTGGGAAGTACTTGGAAACTTTAAACATTGGCAGTTAGTTTAATGACTGCTTGACAGCTCTGTAGTACTCTGTTTTGGAGTAGATTGAATTAGGGTTGTACAGTTACATATTGTGAAAGTTTAAAATATAGAACATAGCTATGTGAATCTCATGTTTCTTTTAAAGATTAATCATCTTTCGTTATTTCTGCTTTGGTTACTTTGCCTGTTGGTTAGTGTGTGTATAGTTGGTAGAACTCTCTTGTTGCAACACTCTCAGAGCGTAGAATTTATGCATTTAGCAGTGTAGTCCCCTGGTAAGTGTTAGGAAATCCCCAGATGTCTTTGTGAAATGCATAGACTACCAGGTTGTTCCATAAGGATAATGCCGGAAAAGAATGAATTAAATCAGAAACTTTAAGGATTTGAAAATGGGCTTCATGTTACTTTAATAGTAGCTGAAAAAATTTATCGAATTTTGTAGTATAGATAATTTATTGGATTCCTCCAAATATTTTCTAGTTTTAGATTGTGGCCATTATGGTACAAAGTTCTTTGTAACTAACTGTATGGTCTTGGGTAAGTCATCTGGCCTTCTGGAGCTTCAGTTTCTAAAATCACATCAGTAATAATAACTATAATGTGGATGCCACATTATAGTTTTCTGAGTGATTTTACATAAATTACATAATTTCCATAAATTATTTCATTTATTCCTTGTAACACTGCAATAAATAAAGACATTGAGACCTCAGACTAACCCTTCCCTCTCTTCAGTGGTGCCATGCATCCACAAACAAGAGTCGAACTGGTCCCCTCTCAAAGTGGGGGGGCTTTAACTGTTCGAATTTAATTTGGGGATTATCAGTATCAGTTGGAGGTACCAGAAAATCTGTCTTTAATTCCTTAATTTGTTCTTTTATGTGGATTTTGTTTCTAGCATCTGAAATTATCTTTCTCGTCTCTTTCTAGAAAGAACTCTTAGTCTCTGAATTGGTGAATGTCTATTAATCAAGTTGTTTAAATGGACCGTGTTTCTTGAGAATTTGTCCAAAATTGGTTAAATCCTTAGTATTTTTTTTAAGTAGGTTAAAAGTTGGAGGGAAAGAAAAGTTTTTGCCTTTTGCCTTCTCTAAGTACAACTGAAATTAAAGTGCTTTCTTTCTTCAGCTATCCTTGGATGCATTTCACCCTTTATGTGGTCAATTCACCATCCTTTCACAAATGCTGCTGCCCACCATTAAGTCTCTTATCACAGGGCATTTAAAAATAATGCCATAAAATGCATGTTGAGAATCTTTGGATCTCAAATGTATAGAAATCACATCTAAATGTCAATTCCTGAGTTAAGGAACTGACGATTTTGGCAATTGCAGTCTCTTAGTATTTAGTAGACAAGAGATTATGGTACTGTAGGTTGTTCCTTATGTGTCTGTAAGCTTTACTTGTTGAAAATATTTTTTATTGGGGCTGTGTATTTCTGCCATTGTACTGATTTGCTTACTTGAGTTACAGTCATCCTTTAATTGTTTTGGGCTGTATCTATAGGTTGAAATTTAGGACTGTCCCCTGTGTACTGTGCACCAAAGGTGACTTATCAATGTTCAGTTATTACACAGCTCCTGTATGTCTGTATTGAAGCCATATGGCTGGGTTTATTTATTTCAGTATTAAGTTATTTTATAATAAAATATCTATAGGAATGATGATGTTTGATATATAGAGGCTAAATTTTCCAAATTCATGTGTGTCTCCTCTGGGCATTCCTTTGGGATATGTTCAGATTTATGGGTTGTTGTTTTTTTTTTTTCCCCTGATTTTAAAATAATTTTCCTTTGTTGTAGGATGAGCAGTTCTTAGGTTTTGGCTCAGATGAAGAAGTCAGAGTACGAAGTCCCACAAGGTCTCCTTCAGGTATGACCCTTTAAACACATGACACCTTGAAGTTTTGTTTGTTAAGACTGTGACTTCCCCTTGCCTTCTCTGCATGTAAAAGGTGGTCTTAGATTTCTTTTGGAGAAATTGCTCCCTTTTCCTCACACTAAGTAGGAAGTGGCTTTATGAACTAGCACTCTTTATGGGGCTCCTCTCTGTTAGGTCACTTGTGGTTTATCTTTAATTATGCTTCTCTATGGGAACCACCTGTGGCATGGGGCTAGGTTTCTCTCGAATACTTATAAAACTTGGTAAGCAAAAATGAAGGTTACCTACTAATGATAGCATCCTCAGATTTATGCATTTTGAATTGTACAGATAATTTGACCGTTGTTTTAAACAGATGAAATTTGGTCTACTTTTGTCAAAGAACTAAAAACAAAATATTGGCACTCTATGAAACTGTTTTACCTGATCCTTGAAAAACTATGTTAAAGAAAATAAAAATGACATGGGTGTTTCCATTTATTAACAATATTTGCCATTGTTCTCACCAAGAAACTATCTAGAATGAGTTGAAATTCTAGACTTAACAGCAGTTTCCTGCGAGATGATCCTCAGTGGAAATAACATCTAATGGCTTGCAGAATTCTGTTCTGTATAAGAGAGGGAGATAGATCTTATGATGAAAAAAAATTCCCCATTTGTGCTGCCATTCTGACTTCTTGTATGGTTGTCTTTGAGTTTATGTGGGTAGACAGGCTAGTTAAATATGATGTTAGCTGTGCTTTTGGTTCTTGTCATTGACGTTTGTGATTGTTATCATTTGCATTTCATTCAAGAGTCATCATGTACTATATAGTAATCTAACTCAAACAGTACGTTAACAATTTTTCCTTTCCCAAGTGGTGATAGTATTGCTATTCTAGCTGGAAGGACTTAACCATTAGTATTCCTGTACCTGTGCCATTTAGAGAGTAGCAGTTTTCTCTTTTAAGATGTGATAAAATCTTTTTTTTTTTAAGGTGTGATAAAATCTTAAAACTTCATATCAGAAGGTGATTTTAGAGATTGTCTAGTCTAACCCTTCACTTACAGATAACAAAATGAGGCCAGGAAAAGACACGCTGAGCAGTTACTTCTGACTTATGAGTTCTTTGAGTATATTGAGGATTAAGGAAGTTAGCAGCAGAGTTGGACTTTTCTCTGTTGTGCATTTTCCTACTTGTCCACCAAAAGTTTCTTGTAAAAGATGGATTGAAGAGGTTTTCAGAATTAATAAAGGCCTGTGAGTGGCCACATTCAGATTTACCAAGATTATAAGGAATCTTGTGATGTACATCTGGGTAGAGTTTAATTTGTTGATTCACAACCCTTGATGGTTTCCTCTTGTTTTTTTTCCCTTGGCTGTCAGTGTATCTTGAATAGTCTTTTTTTTTTTTTTTTAATTTAAAAAACCCATCTATATACATTATTATTTTAAAGAAATGAAGCATAGTTTTTCTGCTGTCCCCCAGTCCATTTTGTTGTAATTTGTTGTAATTAGTATATACTGAGAACAGATATGTGAATCCTTAATCTGTTAAGAGAAGTCTCAAGTTAATTGGTGAGGAAAGCATTTATATTTAGAAAGCTCAACAATCAGACCTTTGTCGATTTCTGTTCTGTTAGGAAGCCGGTTCCATAGTCTAAAATGTTCATCATAATGGCATAAATCTCTTCTGGTGCCTGTTAGAGGAAGTTTTAACCTCAGAAGAATGTTGAGTCATATAAAACATTGAAAAGTCATGAGAGAAGAGATGTGACAGACGAGGCAACTCTTATTTATACATTTAGAAAGTACAGACAATACAAAGAATTTTAGGGAGTTCCCTGGTGGCCTAGTGGTTAGGATTCTGGGCTTTCATTGCTGTGACCAGGGTTCGGTTCCTGGTCAGGAAACTGAGACCCCTCAGCAACACCCCCTCCCACCCAAAAGAAAAGAATTTTAGAAAACTTTGGTTTTCTGAAGACTCTTAATACGTAGCAAATTGAGTTGATTAAAAGTTGGCAGATTCCTTTTATTTAGAATAGAAGAAATCTGATTTAAATAGTCAGTTTGCTCTTGACATCAATTATAGTTAAATCTTTTTTGTAATTTAAGACTGGTTCAAGAACCTATAGGTAGGGGAGTAGATTAACGGATATCTCATGCCATTTCACTGATTAGTTCACCTGCCACTGAGTTCAATGATCTTTTTCTGATGTCTCATGAATGAATATTTTTCTTTTCAGTGAAACTTTCTTAACTTAATTTGGCAAAGCAGATTGAAAATATAGCTGAGCAGCCTGTAGAAATTGGTGTGGTGTATTATTGTAGCCTATGGAAGTTGGTATATTATTGATTGGAGAGCACCTTGTTCATATTTATTAAAGCCAAAATTCTGAGTTGAAAAAAATGGGATGACTTTACTATAAATGTGTTCTCAAATGTTACTCTTGATGACTAGAATATGGAAAAGGTCATACAGTTTTTTTAAAACAGATTTTTTTTTTTAAATTCAGAAAAAAAGCCTTGTTCACCTAAAGATGTGGGAAAATTAGTTTTGTATATTAACTGCTCAGTTGAAAACCTCTTTGATTATCTTAGTTTTTCTATCAAAAAAGGAGTTAAGGGTTCTTTTAGGTAGAATGTTATTTACTTGATTTATTTAAGGCTGGTTTTTGGTGAAAAGAAACTAAGCACAATAAAGATGTTTTATTGACTGATTAAACCCAGATAGAGTTCAGTACAGAATGACTTTTGCTAAATTATCTTCAGTTTAGTTAAGACCTAAACTGCAAAGCTAAATATATGCTCTTCATTGTTTAATTTCTATACACAGTTAAAACTAGTCCTCGAAAACCTCGCGGGAGACCTAGAAGTGGCTCTGACCGAAATTCAGCTCTCCTCTCAGACCCATCTGTGTTCTCCCCTCTAAATAAATCAGAGACCAAATCTGGAGATAAGATCAAGAAGAGAGATTCTAAAAGTATAGAAAAGAAGAGAGGAAGACCTCCCACCTTCCCTGGAGTAAAACTCAAAATAACACACGGAAAGGACATTTCCGAGTTACCAAAGGGAAACAAAGAAGATAGCCTGAAGAAAATGAAGCGCACGCCTTCCGCTACATTTCAGCAAGCCACAAAGATTAAAAAATTAAGAGCAGGTAAACTCTCTCCTCTCAAGTCCAAGTTTAAGACAGGGAAGCTTCAAATAGGAAGGAAGGGGGTACAGATTGTACGCCGGCGAGGACGGCCTCCATCAACAGAAAGGATAAAGACCCCTTCAGGTCTCCTCATTAACTCTGAACTGGAAAAGCCCCAGAAGGTCCGGAAAGACAAGGAAGGAACACCTCCACTCACAAAAGAAGATAAGACAGTAGTCAGACAAAGCCCTCGAAGGATTAAGCCGGTTAGGATTATTCCTTCTTCTAAAAGGACAGATGCAACAATTGCTAAGCAGCTCTTGCAGAGGGCGAAAAAGGGGGCTCAAAAGAAGATCGAGAAAGAAGCAGCTCAGCTGCAAGGAAGAAAGGTGAAGACACAGGTCAAAAACATCCGACAGTTCATTATGCCTGTTGTCAGTGCCATCTCCTCGCGGATCATCAAAACCCCTCGGCGGTTCATAGAGGATGAAGATTATGACCCTCCAATTAAAATTGCCCGACTGGAGTCTACACCGAACAGTAGATTCAGTGCCACATCCTGTGGATCTTCTGAAAAATCAAGTGCAGCATCTCAGCACTCCTCTCAAATGTCTTCAGACTCCTCCCGATCCAGTAGCCCCAGTGTCGATACCTCCACGGATTCTCAGGCCTCTGAGGAGATTCAGGTCCTTCCTGAAGAGCGGAGCGATACCCCCGAAGTCCATACGCCACTGCCTATTTCCCAGTCCCCAGAAGATGACAGCAGTGACCGGAGAAGCAGAAGGTATTCGGTGTCGGAGAGAAGTTTCGGATCCAGAACCACGAAAAAATTATCCACTCTGCAAAGTGCCCCCCAGCAGCAGACCTCTTCCTCGCCCCCTCCACCCCTGCTGACACCACCGCCCCCACTGCAGCCAGCCTCCAGTATCTCTGACCACACACCTTGGCTCATGCCTCCAACCATCCCCTTGGCATCACCATTTTTGCCTACTTCCGCCGCTCCCATGCAAGGGAAGCGAAAATCTATTTTGCGGGAACCGACGTTTAGGTGGACTTCTCTAAAGCACTCTAGGTCAGAGCCACAGTACTTTTCCTCAGCAAAGTATGCCAAAGAAGGTCTTATTCGCAAACCAATCTTTGATAATTTCCGCCCCCCTCCACTCACTCCTGAGGATGTCGGCTTCGCGTCCGGGTTTTCTACGTCTGGTCCTGCTGCTTCAGCCCGATTGTTTTCACCTCTCCATTCTGGAACAAGGTTCGATATGCACAAAAGGAGCCCGCTTCTGAGAGCGCCGAGGTTTACTCCGAGTGAGGCTCACTCTAGGATATTTGAGTCTGTAACCTTGCCTAGTAATCGAACTTCTGCTGGCACATCTTCTTCAGGAGTATCTAACAGGAAAAGGAAAAGAAAGGTGTTTAGCCCTATTCGATCCGAACCAAGATCTCCTTCTCACTCTATGAGGACAAGAAGTGGAAGGCTTAGCACTTCTGAGCTGTCACCTCTCACCCCACCGTCTTCTGTCTCCTCCTCGTTAAGCATTTCTGTTGGTCCTCTTGCCACTAGTGCCTTAAACCCAACTTTTACTTTTCCTTCTCATTCCCTGACTCAGTCTGGGGAATCTGCAGAGAAAAACCAGAGACCAAGGAAGCAGACCAGTGCTCCAGCAGAGCCATTTTCATCCAGTAGTCCCACTCCTCTCTTCCCTTGGTTCACCCCAGGCTCCCAGACTGAACGAGGGAGAAATAAAGACAAGGCCCCCGAGGAGCTGTCCAAAGAGCGAGATGCTGACAAGAGTGTGGAGAAGGACAAGAGTAGAGAGAGAGACCGGGAGAGAGAAAAGGAGAATAAGCGGGAGTCCAAGAAAGAGAAAAGGAAAAAGGGATCAGAAATTCAGAGTAGCTCGGCTTTGTATCCTATGGGTAGAGTTTCCAAAGAGAAGGCTGTTGGTGAAGATGTGGCCACTTCATCTTCTGCCAAAAAAGCAACCGGGCGGAAGAAGTCTTCATCACTCGATTCTGGGACTGATATTGCTTCTGTGACTCTTGGGGATACGACAGCTGTCAAAACCAAAATACTTATAAAGAAAGGGAGAGGAAATCTGGAAAAAAGCAACTTGGACCTCGGCCCAACTACCCCATCCCTGGAGAAGGAGAAAACCCTCTGCCTTTCCACTCCTTCATCTAGCACTGTTAAACATTCCACTTCCTCCATAGGCTCCATGTTGGCTCAGGCAGACAAGCTTCCAATGACTGACAAGAGGGTTGCCAGCCTCCTAAAAAAGGCCAAAGCCCAGCTCTGCAAGATTGAGAAGAGTAAGAGTCTTAAACAAACTGACCAGCCCAAAGCACAGGTACTCTTTTCCATCTTGCCTGTTAAAATCAACAGTTTCTCGAGCCGCTTCTAGGAGCAGGTTTGAGGCTGTTTCAGTTAACATCCAATTATGGGAATCAGGAAAAGACGGTGGCATTTGCAGTGGTCCTTTAAGAACAGATAGGATTTTGATAGGTAGAAAATGATAGAGGAAAATTTAAAGAGGAAGAACAGTGTAGATAGAGACAGAAAAGTATAAAATATATGGGAAGAGCAGGGAATAGCTGGACTGCTTCATGAAGGCAAGTGATGAACTAAGACCCAGAGGTGCATGGGGCCATATTACATCGAATGCCAAGTTGTTTGTACTTAATGGGTTTGGTGTGATGGAATCTCACTTAATTTTGAAGGTACATTTTTGCAGTCTAATTGTTTTACTGTTGTTTGCTATAGAAAACAGGGAGGGGGGGAATCTTTTCCCCTGAGTAGTGAGTGACTAGAACAGTAGGTAACAGGTGTTTGGAGAATTCATATGAGAAACACTTAGCCTCAAGTTGTGGTACAGAAAAGCTGTACAATTCAGTTAGTTAAGATGATGACAAACAGATCTTTGTAAAGAGCAGCACTTTTTTATTTTTTTACAAAATGAGCTAGACACTGGCCTTTTATGAGAAAACCTGCCAATCTTTAGATTGTTTTTTAAAATGGTCATGTAGTAGTTGCATGCTTATATTGACACATCAAGGTTAAAATGACCACAAACTTAGGCTCTAATATAATTCAGTGTAGTGGCACACTTACATTTAGTAATTCTACCATTTGGGAGGTCTAGCAGGAATATGATGAGACTTCTGACACCATTTTGGATGTTTTTGGTTAACCTCCTAGTGATAGGAGCTGCAGCTCCCTAAAATGTGAGACATTTCTGTTTGGAGCTGTGGCCTTTTATGCCTCCATTTGTAAGTTATTTCCCCCTACTTCTCTGCTGATCAGAGAAACAGTCTGTTGTTTGATACGCTCTATTTAAACGAGACTGAACTCCTTGATAATACAGACTGGCAGCTTGAATTTTTTTGAGGGGAATTTTAAAGTAGTATAATTGGGAATAGAAGCTTAGTTGATTTCTGTTTTTTTATTAGAATCCTTTTCTGCCAATTTTAGAAGTAGGTGATTTCTATGTATTGATATGGCATATCAGCTGGGGATAACTCGAGTTGTATGTGTTGACTCTAGACTATAATAAGTTAATCAACTATACCTTGGCTTCATTCAATTTTGTTTTCAACACAGATGGTTGTTATTGTTTGTTCTGGGCTTGCCTCCCTCTCAGGGTCAAGAAAGTGACTCCTCGGAGACCTCTGTGCGAGGACCCCGGATTAAACATGTCTGCAGAAGAGCTGCTGTTGCCCTTGGCCGAAAACGAGCTGTGTTTCCTGATGACATGCCCACCCTGAGTGCCTTACCATGGGAAGAACGAGAAAAGATTTTGTCTTCCATGGGAAATGATGGTAGGTTGGGGATGACCTTGGGTTTGTGTGCTGATCATCCTGCGGGTACGTAGTGGGCTCTGCACAGCATTGTATATTAGGCTGGGCCCCCCAGGAACCAGATGTCAATGGGAGGATTGACCAGGTAAAGATCTTATTAGAGGAAATGCCTGAAATACAGGGAGGGAGTTGGGAAAGCTTGGGGGAGCTGTCAGCCTACTCTGTAGGTCTGACCCTAGTAAAGGAGAATGGAAAGGAAGGCCTGGCAGAATCTTCCTGGAGGCCGTGCAGTTGGAGACAGCTCAGCAAGGCTGTCAGGGAGAACACGGACTGTCAGGAAGTCTCATGTCCCCTCGGAGCAGGGCCTACCTTAGTGTCACTGCCATACTCATCACAGACTGAGAGCAGCCCTTGTGGTGAGTGTGGCCTCTGTACCCCTGGATTTCAGAGTGCCGCAGCTGGGGCCCCGTGGTCAGTTATGCTCTCTGTGGTTGGAGGTCCTAAGACATATTCTCATGGTTTTATATCGTACCTAAACTCTGGGTGACTGCTGAAATGAAATTTAGAGGTTAGAGTCTTCAGAAGCCTTCAGTTCATATTCTTGACTTTTGGTCACACTGTATTTTGTTTTCAGTGTTTGGATTTCTGCTGTTGTCAAGCTGCAAGTTGTAGGCATTTAGAAACTTTTAAGTAATTACTTAAAACAGGCTCTGAGTTCTGCATATGACTATTATAGTGAATTTCATTTCTGGTGTTCCAGTTAAAAGAAGGTTTGAATGTGTATACTGACATCAGTAGGTTGTGAGAATCTCCCCTCTGCTCACGGGAAGGAACCAGATACTCCCTCAGAGCTGATGACGCATTCCTTTAACAGACAAGTCATCGATCGCTGGCTCAGAAGATGCTGAACCTCTTGCTCCACCCATCAAACCAATTAAGCCTGTCACCAGAAACAAGGCGCCTCAGGAACCTCCGGTGAAGAAGGGACGGCGATCCAGGCGGTGCGGGCAGTGTCCCGGCTGCCAGGTGCCTGAGGACTGTGGTGTTTGCACTAACTGCTTGGATAAGCCCAAATTTGGTGGCCGCAACATAAAGAAGCAGTGCTGCAAGTGAGTGCACGTCCCCCCGGGGGGCTGGCCTTGGCTGCTGTCCTGGCCTGTCGCAGAGAAAACGCGTCCCAACACCCGGTGTGCTTGTGCTGAGTCTCTTCGAGTTGCACAATGAGTTGCACAGTTGGACTTTGTGCTGTGCTAGGTTTGGGTCGCGCTTAAATAAGAAAACCTTGGGGGCAGTGCTGGGAACCCTCTATATTTGTTCAGGTCAATCAGGTAGCCCTTAGCCACATGGCTGGTTAGCACCTAAAACGTGTTTGGTGTGACTGAGGAACGACACTTAAAATTTTCATTTAATTTTAAACTTAGCCACATGCGCCTAGAGCTACCATTTATCCGAGCAGTTCTGATGGGTTACTACTTAAATGCTGACAAATTTAGGCATAGTATTTGTTAGGTCAGCTGAAATTACCTTTTTGGCATTCAGGAAATATTGGTGACATCAGTCTCTCTGCTGTCTAACTCTCAGAATGTTTTCATGCCTGTGGAAGCCTCTCCCACCCTGCACACAGCTTGCAGAAACTTCGTTCCCTGACCAGGAACTGAACCCGGGCCATGGCAGTGAGAGTGGAAGTCCTAACCACTGGACTGCCAGGGAATTTTCTGGAAGTTCTGATTACTCTACCTTTTCCCTCTTTTTTTAGTCAGTTGTAAAAGCACTTTATACTCTCTGGGATAATTTGTTTAAAATGGATCCAGAGGGTTGCATAAACAGAAATTTTGGTGTCTGAATATCTCATCAGGTGCCTGGCACCAGGAATAGATATTATCCATAAATATTTGCTGAATGAATGAATAACATAAATGATTTATATAAAATATACTTGGGAAAAATGCTGCATTATTTACTTAAGGTGAGACAGTTTCTAGGACAAACTAGGTAGTTCTGGGCTTTGGTGTAGTCTGGCCCTGAGCAAGAATCTTGTCTTGGTCCCCTTAGTGGAAAGAAGTGAGACAGTTCACAGATCAACAAAAAAGGTGCATGATAGCAAGATAAACTTGCATTAAAATAGGCATTGCAGTGGATTCAGTTTAATTTTAGATTTCAAATTGAGTTTCATTAAGTTGAGGACTGAATTATATATATCCAAGCCCTAAGACAGACCCTGTAGCATTATAGTGGTAGACAAAGGATTTGTTGGGTAGTTTCAGTCCATTTTACATTCAGATTACTATGAATATTAATCTCATAAGAAAGCAGAACTAATTTGACTACAAGAAATAATGACTGATCGTTTTATGTGGTGCTAGTCAGTACTGGGAAGCAAGATATTTGAGTCCCATTTCAAAAATAAATTGATAATTTCTCCTTTAAATTTTCGAGGTGGGTTAAATTGCTGATCAAAGGATTCAGAGACTTGGATTTAATCTAAATAATGAGCAGTCCTTTTTTCAACTCCCAGAATGACCCTGGATAAAGTTTAACTGATTCTTGCCCTCAACTGAACACTTGTTTCAGTTGCTTCTCCTAAATGAAGTTTGCTTATGGTATTCCTTGTTATTCTAGGATGCGAAAATGTCAGAATCTACAATGGATGCCTTCCAAAGCCTACCTTCAGAAGCAAGCAAAAGGTAGTGTTATAAAAAGATTGTTTCCAAAATGCTTCCTGCTTTAATGTCATGTAGTTGTGTATACCTAGTGTAAAGAGAACACGAGATTCTTTTCAAGAACTGCTCTTTCCCAGGGTGGTTGTTGAAGCTGGGTGATAGGTACATGAATGTTCATTTTACTATTCCTTGGAATATGTTTGAAATTTTCCTTAATAAAAATTTTTAAAAAATCATATAAAATTACATTATGTTTCATTTCCTTAAAGTACTAAAAGTATACCGATTTGACTTGCCAACTTGGCATTAACTTTCTTGAGCCTTTCAGGGTCAATGTTAGCTGTAGGAAACTCAGACTAAGATTTTTACATTCCTATACTTCTATTTTATTTATTTTTATCATCATTATTTATTTAAATAATGCTGGGCCTTCTTTGTGGCACTTGAGCTAGAGAATTCTAGCGCCCGTATCATGAGGACTTCTCTGGTTGCAGCGTGTGGGCTTAGTTGTGGCATGTGGAATCTCAGGGATCAAACCCAAGCCTCCTGCATTGGTAGTGCAGTCTTATCCACTGGACTGCCAGGGAAGTCCTTTTACTTATATTTGCAATAAGTTTTCTCGTGTAAAAAATCTTGCTTTCTGCACCCCCCTCCAGCTGTGAAAAAGAAAGAGAAGAAATCTAAGACCAGTGAAAAGAAGGAGAGCAAAGAGAGCAGCACGGTGAAGAACTCGGTGGACTCCAGTCAGAAATCTACCCCATCGGCAAGAGAGGATCCTGCCCCTAAGAAAAGCAACAGTGACCCTCCTCCCCGCAAATCCGTGGAGGACAAGAGTGAGGAAGGGAACACCGCCACCCCAGGACCTGAGGCCAAGCACGTGGCCACGCCCGCTTCCAGGAAGTCCAGCAAGCAGGTCTCCCAGCCGGCACCAGCCATCCCCCCACAACCCCCCAGCACAGCACCACCGAGAAAAGAAGTTCCCAAGACCACTCCCAGTGAGCCCAAGAAAAAGCCACCTCCACCTCCAGAGTCAGGTGAGTGAGGACGGCAGATGGAGCAACCAACACAGGACACTGGAGTCTTAAACAGCATCTGGAAACCTGAAGTGTCTGTTTTTAAGTCTTCGGTACAGGAAAATTAGCTCTCTTCTAACTGTTAAATGATAATAAAAAATAGAAGCGAAAACCAGTTAAGTTGGGGATACTGTGTTAATTTCCCATTTAAAGCCTAGAGTTTAAATAGTTTTTTGTTTTTTCTAATGCCCCCTTCCTCACAGGGCCATCAGTCCTAGAGTCATCATTGCTATTTAACATTAACTGTTGAGTGGCATCTGACTGTAATTTATTTTGAATCCTTTAGGTCCAGAGCAAAGCAAGCAGAAAAAAGTGGCTCCTCGCCCAAGTATTCCTGTAAAACAAAAGCCAAAAGAAAAGGTGAGGAGAGATTTGTTTTCTCTGCTATTTCTCAAGCATGGGTTCTGTTCTGGAAGGTGGCCCAGTCCTGAACAATTACAGGATTGAGTGATACTGCATTTTTGCTTCTATGTAGATGGCAGTGGAGTTTCTTAAAATTAGCATACTTCAGGTTTAAGCTTTAGCTCCCTTTTCTCCCCCTGGTTGTTTTCCCTTTCTTCGTAACCCCACATGCTTATGTGTACATTACAGACTGCTTAGTACAATTTTTTCCCCCCTCAACCTCCTTTAGCAGTATTTGTTTATAACAATCACCATTCTCTGTGTCCACTATTTTTATTTTATTATGTGGAGACAGGTCTTTAAGAATCTTCTGATTCTTTCTATGCCCCCATAATGGTGTGCATGCACATCTAGGCCAACGCTTTGGAGCACATGGGCAGCGCTGAAAAGAGAGGCAAATGCCAAGCTCTTATTAAGTCGTGCTCCAGAGTCATTGTCTGTTTCTAACTGTGATGATGAAGCGTGGTTCTGCTGCAAATTTGAAATCACTGATGATCACAGAGCTGGGAAAATTGTCTTGAATCTCATAGGCAGGTTACACAGATGTGGAGCGATCAGCTCCAGATTTGATGTGTGCAACTCCAAAGATCTAGAACAGTGGCAGAATAACCTGCTCCCTTCTCATCAGCGTGGCTTCATTGTACTGACAGCCTCAGCAGGCATCATGGACCACAAGGAAGCAAGACGAAGATGCATGAGAGTGAAAATCCTGGCATGTTTTTTCCAGGGATATAATACATACGTGCCAATAAAATGCCTCAGTGGGGGTGGGGGGGAAACTGAAGATTGCTTCTCTGTCTCTATAGGATACTTAAATGGGAAGCATGTTTTCCAGAACTAGTAGTACGGTTTGTTGTTTGCGTTGTTATTTGTTGTGAGAGTGAAGGCAAGCCGGATGTGGATTTGTTCTTTATCTGTCTTCTGTCCCTGCAGGAGAAACCACCTCCGGTCAATAAGCAGGAAAATGCAGGCACTTTGAACATCCTCAGCACTCTCTCCAATGGCAATAGCTCCAAGCAGAAAGTTCCAGCAGATGGAGTCCACAGGATCAGAGTGGACTTTAAGGTAAAAGTGTTCTGTGACCACAGAGTGTATCGAGTTCTATGGACTTTATGCACTTATTTTAATTTTTTGTCCTTTTGGCTGTCTTTATTGCTGCATGCAGGCATTCTCTAGTTGGCGGAGAGTGGGCTACTCTCTAGTTGTGGTACACGGGCCTCTCACTGTGGTGGCTTCTCTTGTGGAGCACAGGCTCTAGGCGCACAGGCCTCAGTGTTTGTGGCACAGGGGCTCATTAGTTGTGACTTATGGGCCCTGGAGTATCTAGGCTTCAATATCTGTGGGGCATGGGCTTCATTGCTCTGTGGCATGTGGAATTTTCCCGGACCAAAGATTGAACCCATGTCCCCTTCATTGGCAGGCACATGCTTAACTACCCTGCCACCAGGGGAAGTCCAAGTGTTGTGGACTTTAAATCAGGAAAATGATATTACCTGGAGAAGGAAATGGCAACCCACTCCAGTATTATTGCCTGGGAAATCCCATGGACAGAGGAGCCTGGTGGGCTACAATACATGGGGTCACAAAGAGTCGGATACAACTGAGTGACTAACACACACACACACACAATTGCCTTACAATGGTGTGTTAGTTTCTGCTGTGCAACAGTGTGAATCAGCTGTGTGTATTCATATATCCCTTCCCTCTTGAGTCTCCCTCCCACTCCTCTAGGTCCTTGCCGGGGGCAGTGTGGGTGGGTGAAGACCTGCCATTAATAGATGGGTTCAAGTGTGTAAGAGCTCTGGTCACTTGTTACCAGGTCAGTCTGTGAACTGACTAGAGGGCAGAGGCATGGAGACAGCCCTGCCCATCTTGAGCTCTAAAGTGCATTTTGATGAGAACCGTGTCTGAGGAAGTGATTGTTTCACATAGAAATTATCAAACCATGATGATCACTTGAATAAGCCAAACTCTAAGGGAAATCTAGTCCCAGTACATTTTTGCATTGTGGTTAACAGGTGATCCTTTTAAGAGATTGTGTTTGAGATTTAAAAGTTTCAAAGCAGCAGTTTTGAACTCATTGAAATGAAGTATTCTTGACGTTTTGGTGTCTCTCTCTTTTTCTGCTTTTCGTCCTTATTTTCCATGTAGTGTTGTGTCATATGGCTCTTGTAAATGATCTTTCTCTCTCTCCACAGGAGGATTGTGAAGCAGAAAATGTGTGGGAGATGGGAGGCTTAGGAATCTTGACCTCTGTCCCTATAACACCCAGGGTAGTTTGCTTTCTCTGTGCCAGTAGTGGCCACGTAGAGGTAAGATCTCCTGCTTCTTGGTACGCCAGACAGTATGAGAGATTATTTTGCTGTGATGAAACAAATCATTATATTCTGTTTCGTTGGTTTATAGCAGGCACTATACCCTGTTTAAACCAGCAATTTAAATGTTTTTGTTTTTTAGAAATTTCAGAAAGGAGTCTGCTTTTTTTTTTTCCCAGAAAATACTTTATTTATTTATTTATTTTTTTTTTATCCTCTTTATTTTTTTTTAATTTAATTTTATTTTTTAAATTTTACATAATTGTATTAGTTTTGCCAAATATCAAAAATGAATCCGCCACAGGTATACAAAAGGAGTCTGCTTTTTATTAGAGTAGCAGTTACTGAGTGTGAAAGTTTTAACAGTTTCATTTCTTATAATATAGAGTTCTGATTTTTCTTCTAGGTATCCAAACAAATGATAAATGCTTTTCTAGAAAAAGAATTGCTCTTGGTAGTCATTTTATAGTTTTGAATAGCAAAACTACCTTGTCTGTAAAGAGCTCTCAGCAATTAATAAGAAAAAGGAGTAACACCCAGTTTAAAAAAATAGTCTAAAGACAGGAATATATAATTCACAAAATGAGAAGTAAAAACATGGTGTGCGGGGAATGTCAAACTTTCCTATTACCATACACTGTAAATTAAAACATGATAAAAAGGATCAAGTGTAAATGGAGACTTCCTGTTTCTGAAAATCTAGTTAGAATCTTTCTGAGAAGATTGTTTGGAAATATGTATTTGTCTTTAGAATGGATATACCCTCTAACCCAGCACTTGCACTCCAGGCATTTATCTTGAGGATATAATTAGGTAACCCGGCAAATACGTATAGGTATGTATATATGTGTTTCTATATGTATACATGTTTGTATGTACATATGATAAACAGAAGGGCTTATTTCAGTATTTATGATAATGAATAATTGGAGACAACTCCAGAAGTTATCAATAAGGGGCTGCTACCTTGGTTCGGAGAAGGCAATGGCACCCCACTCCAGTACTCTTGCCTGGAAAATCCCATGGACGGAGGAGCCTGGTGGGCTGCAGTCTATGGGGTCGCTAAGAGTCGGACACGACTGAGCGACTTCGCTTTCACTTTTCACTTTCATGCATTGGAGAAGGAAATGGCAACCCACTCCATGTTCTTGCCTGGAGAATCCCAGGGACGGGGGAGCCTGGTGGGCTGCTGTCTCGGGTCGCACAGAGTCGGACACGACTGAAGTGACTTAGCAGCAGCAGCACCTTGGTTAAAATAATTATAAGACACGCATATAATGGCAAATATGAAGTCCTTAAGATAATATAGGTTCATATTGACATGGAAAGATGTCCATGACACAGCACTGAGTTAAAAGAGCAGGTCACAAAATAGTATGTAAAGCACAATCCCATTTTGGTTTGGAAAAATGTTTTTGAAATATATACATAGGAAGAATTCTGAACGATTTACACCAAAATCTTAAGCATGTAGTCGGATTATTGGTGACTTTTATTATTTTCTTTATTTTTTTCAGTGTTTTCGCAGTATTTGCCACGTGTACAATAAAGGAGAAAAAGATAGCACAGTTCTAAATAGGAAAGAGTAATATTTTCATTCATGTAATTCTCAATTCCTGAATACCTCCTTAGCTTATTATCTCATATGTATTCTGAGGTCATAAAACCCAAAGCCAAGTTGTAACCAGATGTTAAACAATCACTGGCTAAGAGATTCAGTCCTGCCCACTTGCTATTTTATTTTTATTTTATTTATTTTTTTTTCCCCACTTGCTATTTTAAATTATGCATTAGCAATATTACAAATTATTGCCTGGTATTCATTCTTTGGGCTTCCCTGGTGGCTCAGATGGTAAGGAATCTGCCTGCAATACAGGAGACCTGGGTTCGATCTCTGGGTTGGGAATATCTCCTGGAGAAGGGCATGGCAACTCACTCTAGCATTCTTGCCTGGAGAATCCGCATGGATAGAGGAGCCGGGCAGGCTCTAATCCATGAGACTGCAAAGAGTCAGACATGACTGAGTGACTAAGCACAGCACAGCACAGCACATTCATTCTTTGCTTCCCTGGTGGCTCAGTGGTAAAGAATCTGACTGCCAATGCAAGAGATGCAGGTTTAATCCCTGATCCAGGAAGATCCCCTGGAGAAGGAAGTGGCAACCTGCCTCCAGTATTCTTATTTGGAAAACCTTCTGGACAGAGGATCCTGGCAGGCTACAGTCCATGGGGTCGAAAAAGAGTCAGACAGAACTCAGCGACTGAATAACATCAATTCATTCTTTAAGGAAATATTTTCTTAGCGCCTGTTACAAACAATATATTGTTCTAAGTGCTGAGGTTGCTTTAGATAGCATTGAAACTAAGACTATTCAATCTGTAAGTGCCAGGCATCTACTGTATCTCTTTTCCTACTTAATCTAAGGCTTTGCATGCACACACATGCTCCCCAAAGGAATAACTTACTTTTGTAACACCAGTACTTCAGCTTCTGTGTTAAAACAGGTTGCTTTTTTCCCCAGAGTATAATTGCTCAAATTTAAATTGTATAGCTGTGCATAGCAGTCCCACAGGATTCCTAAAAACTGAATTAGCAAATGAACAGCACACTGCCCACACTGCGCTCCTAAAGCACAACCAGTAATTGGTGAGCTCTCCCACCATTGAAACCTTTTCTACTGACATGATTTCGGATTTACAGAAAAGCTGCAAGAGGGGTACAAAGAATTTCCATATACCTTCTACCTGGATTCTCCAAACATTAATATTTTTAATTTACCTTATCCTTTTCTCTTTGTATATGTATTTTACAGAATAAGAAATAAAATGTATATGTTTTACATGTAGACATTTTTTCTTAAATTTAAGAGTACGTTGCAGACATAGGCCCTTTTAAAAACCTCTAAATATTACATGGTGTATTTCCAAGGACATCCTCTTATATAATCACAGTATAATTATCAAAATCAGCAAATTAACATTGGTATGTTACAGTTATCTAAGTAGACTTTATAGTTTTGGCCCACTAATTCTTTCATGGCAAAAGAAAATTATGAGTCACCCTCATTTGAATTTTTGAAAATCCCTGTTTCAGAATGAGAATAACATGTTTCTAAAATAAGAGATGGGAAGGACAAACCAGAACTTACAGTTGTTTAGAAGGTTGTAGAAAACTTTTAAAACCCTCCCTATGTCCCCGTACGACAGTCTTTTACATTGCCTTAGTGCTTTATTGATAACTTCTTTTATGATACTTAGCACATTCTATTAAATTTTTAGATTATATATATATTTAATTATTCTATTTTATTTAAAAGTATTTATTTATTTAGTTGCACCGGGTCTTAGTTACAGCATGCAGGATTTTTTAGTTGTGGTACGTGAACTCTTAGTTGTGGCACGTGGTATCTAGTTCCCTGACCAAGGATGGAACCTGGGCCCCCTGCCTTGCAAGTGCAGAGTCTTAGCCTCTGGACCGCCGGGGAAGTCCCCACTTGGTTATTTTATAATTTTATTATTACTGCTTTAGTCCTTGGAAACTCCTGCAGTTCCCAGTATTCTGCTTTTTTTAACATAATCACTGCTTAGTGAACATATTGAATAAAAAGTATATACTACTGGACTTGTAAAGGTCAAGATAAGCAGGTAGGATTTGGTTGGTATTTCTGCATGGTATTTGATAACCTCTGTGCTCCTGTCTTACCCTAGTTTGTGTATTGCCAAGTCTGTTGTGAGCCCTTCCACAAGTTTTGTCTGGAGGAGAACGAGCGCCCTCTGGAGGACCAGCTGGAAAACTGGTGTTGTCGCCGCTGCAAGTTCTGTCATGTCTGTGGGAGGCAGCATCAGGCTGCAAAGGTACAAAGCTGGTGATGGAGTCACTTAGCGTATTACTCTCTCTCTCCATTTCTGCCTTTTAATTTAGAATTTTTGTGTCTATATTTTTTCTCTCTAGGCTTAGTCTGGTTTGACTATTTAACCCAGTGTAATCATTTGCCATCAATATAGCAGAAAATGTGATATTTGATAAAATCCTCGAACCTGCTTCATCAAAATGTTTATCACTGAGTACCTTTGGCAGGAAGTAAATCCCTATGCCTTGAGAGTAATTTATGAGGAAGTTTAAACTGTTACAGTGATGTGCTGGATTTACCTGAGAAGTATGAAATGGGGTACTAAGTGGTAGGTGTTCACTGGAGGTGAGATGACATCCACCGTTTTGCTCTCTTATTTTCCTACAGCAGCTGCTGGAGTGTAACAAGTGCCGAAACAGCTATCACCCTGAGTGCCTGGGACCAAATTACCCCACCAAACCCACAAAGAAAAAGAAGGTTTGGGTGAGTACACACAAGGTGAACTTTGAGGAATTGTCCTGGGGCCGGGCTGTCGGGCTTGCACAAGCTGTAAGAGGAATATGCTGCTTGAGGGAAGAGGAGCCGTTCCAGTCGAGAAGTCAACTCTGGAAATGGATTTTTTAAAGATCTTCTTAAATAAGAAGAGATATTAAAAATAAGAAGTTCCGATTGACTTTCCATCTCTTCCAGATCTGTACGAAGTGTGTTCGCTGCAAGAGCTGTGGATCTACGACTCCCGGCAAAGGGTGGGATGCACAGTGGTCTCACGATTTCTCACTGTGCCATGATTGTGCCAAACTCTTTGCTAAAGGTAACTCAGAAAAGCTAGCTTAGTCAACTTTTAGAGGTTGTTCTTAGCGTTTGGGAGGCGAAGTGGACACTGCAGTGGAAGGACCATTCTTGTCAAGGATGCCGTTTAGACACATTTCCTGAGTTTCTGGTCTTGCTCTTTTCTTGACACACGGAATTGTAGCAACTAAAAAGGTTTTCTTATCTTTTGGGGTGTGAATTAAGGAGATTTTTTTTTTGACAGGAAAGTTGGATTTACTGGTGGGCATGAGTAAGGATGGGACACCACCAAGGCTGTCATGCATGCAAGACTCGCCACTTATCCAAGGGGCCACAATTAGGGATGTATTTGACCCACCCCCACCACAGCCATCTGGGATAAGCTGCTTTTGAGGAAGAAGAGCCATTCAGTCGAGAAACAGAAAAACATTTGGAACCATGCTTTCAAATTCATCCCTGTAACACTTAATAAATCCCTGCTTCTTAGAGATGTGGCTCTTTTGGCAGCCAGGGTACTTGAACTTGGCCCTGCAGAGGGCCTCAATCACAGGCTTCTTGTTCTGCAGCTTGGTGCAGATGGACATTATAATTGGCCAATGTGGACCCTGGGCACTGTGCCTTGGGGCTCTCCAGAGGCTCCTGATACAGTTGTCTGGAGCATGGATTGGGAACAACATGCCAGTCATGAATGTCCACTGGAAAGGGCTGTCTCTAAGATCCTTTAGGGCAACCTGTACAGGTAACAGACTACCTATACCACCAAGGAGGCTGCTGTGTGCAGCCATCGCACACTGGGCCCCCATGGGAGAAGAGCACAGTCTGCTTAATTGGCTGCAAAGGGGACTGTTTATAGTAACTCACCACAAAGAAATGCTCTAAAGCATTACTTCCCAAAGTGAGGTAAATATACATTTGATTGTTTCAGAAATGATTTTAGGTGATACCGAGCCCAGGATTTTAACAGTTGTGTTAGAAAAAGATTATAGGCAATACATTAAACTGACTTAGGATAATAATGATACAAAGTTCACTGTTGAAGTTACTTAAATTAAGCAAGTCAACATTGTATATTAAGTAAAAATAATAGGGGATACACAGATAAAACAAACTGATGAAGATTGTATACTTTTCTGAATTTTAGGAAACACTGCTCTAAACTCTAATGTAAAAGCACTAGGAATAAGGGAGAAGTATAAATTAAGTGCGTCTTTTACCTTCTCTTTTTTAAAAAACTTAAACATTTCTTTGGAATGTTTAAGAGAGAGAGTTCTGTCTTCCATTCTTTTTCTATTATGTTATCTATAAAAGGCTACCTTGTGACCTTTAAAAATGGGTCTAAAGAAGAGAACTAGTGGAATATTCTGTGAGCTCAGAATAATCCTGACACATTACACATGTGTGAACATTTCATGGTAGATGCAGGCTGGCATTTGTAAGTAGTTTCAGAAGCAGACTGTGGTGGCTTACATTTTAGATCAGATTGACCATATGTTAGTCAAGGGCCTGCTGAAAACTTTGCTTTGCTTTCAGGAAACTTCTGCCCTCTCTGTGATAAGTGTTATGATGATGATGACTATGAGAGTAAGATGATGCAGTGTGGGAAATGTGATCGATGGGTCCATTCCAAGTGTGAGAATCTTTCAGGTACAGAAGGTTGGAGTCTTTTTTATTACAATTTCCTTCTTTCTTGGTACACTGCACTAGTAGCCCCAAAGTACTATAAATATAACACTGCATAACATTACAGTAGTGCTGTTACTTGAAGTCTTTTTAAGTTTATTTTTTGGTCTCTAAAATAAGATCATTGTATTACATTGTGTTCATTTACCTTGAACACATTCTTTAAAATACTTAAATGTTGTCCTTTGTGGATACCATAACCTGTTGGCTCTCCAGTAGCTGAATCCTGAGTTAGTGGTAATACTGTCCCTTTGGAGATCAGTACATAGGAGTTCTTAGGGGGTGTGAGAGACTTAACGTTTCTAACATACAGCCTGATGTTAAGTTCAGTGGAATAACTTCCTCTTTTCCCCCTCTTCCACTCTGAGAGCACCTTGTCACAGTAGGTTTTTGTCTCCCCAGATGAGATGTATGAGATTCTGTCTAATCTGCCAGAGAGTGTGGCCTACACGTGTGTGAACTGCACAGAGCGGCACCCTGCGGAGTGGCGACTGGCCCTTGAGAAAGAGCTCCAGATCTCGCTGAAGCAAGTACTGACAGCCTTGTTGAACTCTCGGACCACCAGCCACCTGCTGCGCTACCGACAGGTAGGCCCAGGTGTCGTTCTGTATCCTGAGAACTTGCTCTTTGGTTGTTTTGACCTCATTGTGGAATGTGTTGGTTGTTGTGCCTGTGTGCTTCCTAATTTGTTTTCTTTTGTTTCATTCTTCATTTAGATTTGTAGAGTTCCTTGTTTTGGCCTTTGGCCAGTAAGAAAAACTTCAGCACCAAGAGTAAAATGTTTCTCTGGGGTAAAAAGAAGGAAGGGGCCATGTCTCTTTCAAAAGTCTTGTTGTTGTAATACGAAATCTGAACTTTGTAATTCTGAAGGCTACAGGGAGTCCATGAAGGACTTCACTCAAAAGAGTAACCTGATGAGAGTTACTTTTTCAGTTTAGTTCAGTTCAGTTCAATTAAGTTGCCCAGTCATGACACCATAGACTGCAGCATGCCAGGCCTCCTTGTCCATCACCAACTCCTGGAGTTTACTCAAACTCGTGTCCATTGAGTCGGTGATGCCATCCAACCATCTCATCCTCTGTTGCTCCCTTCTCCTGCCTTCAATCTTGCCCAGCATCAGAGTCTTTTCACATGAGTCAGTTCTTCGCATCAGGTGGCCAGAGTATTGGAGTTTCAGCTTCAGCATCAGTCCTTCCAATGAATATTCAGGACTGATTTCCTTTGGGATGGACTGGTTGGATCTCCTTGCAGTCCAAGGGACTCTCAAGAGTCTTCTCCAACACCACAGTTCAAAAGCATCATTTCTTCGGCGGTCAGCTTTCTTTATAGTCCAACTCTCACATCCATACATAACTACTGGAAAAACCATAGCTTTGACTAGATGGACCTTTGTTGGCAAAGTAATGTCTCTGCTTTTTAATATGCTGTCTAGGTTGCTTTTTAGAGGAGGGAAAAAAATAGCTGTAACAATGACTTGAGTGAGACAGAAGATTGGCGAGGACTGAGCCTAGAGGTGGGAGCCATGGTTGGGAAGCAGGTATAGTGCTTTAGGTTAGAGGGAGCAGGGTGGTGACCTGATGTACGAGGGTGGTAGTGGGACCAGAGGCCCTTTGGCTCCAGGACAGTTCCAGGTCTCCTCAGGACACAATTTGAAAATCAGTATGTTTTGTCCATTCAAGTCATGAATTATACATAAATTTGTCATTGGGAACACAGGTATAACGTTGGAAGAACCACATAGCTAACTTTAACTCAGAGCTAAGCCGCTGCTCTCTCTTTTTTAAAAATAATTTTATGTATTTATTTATTGTTGGCTCTGCTGGGTCTTTACTGCTTCATGGGCTTTTCTGTGATTTAGCAAACAGGGGCTGCTCTCTAGTTGTGATGCACAGGCTTCTCATTGAAGTGGGTTCTCTTACGGTGGAGCACGGGCTCTAGACATGCAGGTTTCAGTAGCTGCAGCACGTGGGCTCAGTAGTTGTGGCTTTCCATTCTAGAACGCAGGCTCAATAGTTGTGCGTAGGCTTAGTTGCTCCGTGGCATGTAGGATCTTCCCAGTCCATGGATTGAACCCGTGTCTCCTGCATTGGCAGGTGGATTCTTCACCACCAAGCCACCAGGGAAATCCTGCTTTATCTTTTAATAAAGTCTATTTTTTAAATAGGAAATTAGTTGCTGTCTTACTCAAAAGCAAGTAGATGGTTTCTGTTTCTTCATACTAGGTTGGGAGTTACCAAGCAAAGCTCCTAAGTTAGCTAGCCAAGCTATTAGATAGCTGGCTCATTTTTAACTTTCCTTTTCTATTGTTTGAGAAATCTCTGATTATTTTCAAGTTCTTTGGGTTTTTATAATATGCATCATCCAGTTGATGTTCAACTGCTAAATCGTGTCCGACTCTTTGCCACCCCATGGACCGCAGCACGCCAAGCTTCTCTGTCCTTCACTGTCTCCTGGAGTTTGCTCAAATTCATGTCCATTGAGTCAGTGGATGCTATCTAGCCATCTTGCCCTCTGCCACCCCCTTCTCCTTTGGCCTTCAATCTCCCAGCATCAGGGTCTTTTCCAATGAGTCAACTCTTCACATCAGGTGGCCAAAGTATTCGAGCTTCAGTGTCAGTCCTTCCAATGAATATTCAGTGTTGATTCCTTTAGGATTGACTGGTTTGATCTCCTTGCTGTCTGAGGGACTCTCAAGAGTCTTACCCAGCACCACAAGTCGAAAGCATCAATTCTTTGGTGCTCGGCCTTCTTTATGGTTCACCTCTCAGATCCGTACATGAATACTGGAAAAACCGTAGCTTTGACTATACGGACCTTTGTCAGCAAAGTGATGTCTTTGCTTTTCCAGTCTCTATTCATTTTTTAAATAGAATTTCCATGGGTATACCTCATTTTCAGTGTTAGATAAAATAAACATATTTCCTGACAACAGGCTGCCAAACCTCCGGACTTAAATCCTGAGACAGAGGAGAGTATACCTTCTCGTAGCTCCCCAGAAGGACCTGATCCACCAGTGCTCACTGAGGTCAGCAAACAGGAAGATCAACAGCCTTTAGATCTGGAAGGAGTCAAGAGGAAAATGGACCAAGGGAACTACACATCTGTGGTATGTCTATACAGCAAACTACCCAGATTTCCAGTGCCAGTTTAGCTTCCTGAGTCTTTCTAGGGGTGAGGCTGGATGTTAGCACTAAAAGACAATTTATTAGCATTAAAAAATAAAAATATGTGTGTTGTTTTAGTTCTGTGTTTTGGAAGATGGGTTATGATAGAGAGGGTATTGTCTTTTGATTTGACTTTCATCTGAGTTCTTTTAAAGTTATTTTTATATTAACACTGTTTATGCAGAAATGCTAATGTGAAGATAACGGGTTTGCCTCTTATGAGATACACCTGAATAATGTGTCTTTTTACATTGGATGTTTATTTGAAGATAGAAGTCTTTTAATTTTATGGTTTGAAGAATGTGTAGGAAATGATTGTCTGTTGTCTCATATCCATTGTTCATTTGTTTATTCATTTCAGTCTAAGTGAAAAATCATGGCCCAGTATGGATAACTTACCATTATGCAGCTAACTTATTTGCATTCTTGCCTTATTAGTCTGGCATCTCCTGATTGCTGCAAGTTAACTATGAACTAAATCCCAGAGGCCTCCACTAAAGAGAAATGATACCATATTATATTAGGGTGTCCGTTTTCTGTTGGATCTCTTTGCTGGATGAGGAAGTGATTTTGAGAGCATACTATTCTATGAATAATTAATACTTTGTTTTTGTATACAGTTGGAGTTCAGCGACGATATCGTGAAGATCATTCAAGCAGCCATTAATTCAGATGGAGGGCAGCCAGAGATTAAAAAAGCCAACAGCATGGTCAAGTCCTTCTTTATTCGGGTGAATGATACTAATAGTTCATGTCTTTGATACTTAATCTGTGAGTTGTTAACCCCAGGAACAGAACAGACTTGTTCTTGTCTGTGTTTTGCTTTGCCATGTGTATAAATTATTTTGGTTTAATTAGTTCCTCTGATTTTTTGGGAGGAGATTGGTGAGGTCCCAGAGAGGATGGACTTTCTCTTGGTGTGGCCTGAAATCATCCTTATATTGACAAAGAAGCTGGTGTGAAGTTGTTAGTTTTTATGTGCTTTCCAAATGAATGGTCACATGCTTATATTTTGTATATTTCTCTGTTAGCAAATGGAACGTGTTTTTCCATGGTTCAGTGTCAAAAAGTCCAGGTTTTGGGAGCCAAATAAAGTATCAAGCAAGTGAGTAAATTCAGTTATTACTTTTTTTTCTCCTCATCAGAAATCTGAGTTTTCTTAAATTTTTAGATTGAGGTTTTATTTTAGACTCGATTTTATTATTGAAGATTAATCAGTTGAATGCCTTTTTATTGCTGGTTTAGAGACAACATTTACTGTTTATTGTAATCTGTTGCCCTTTTATTCTTTATGTATTTGTTATGTTTTAGGGAACTTGTGGCATATGTACAGTACATGTCCTATATATATATATATATCCTAGTAATTGGGCTAATTATAACTACGTTCTATTTTATTTGCTTCAAATGATGCTCTCAGCGGTTTCTGATTCTCCATATTTAACCTTAAACTTTTATTTATTCCAGTAAATCCTTTTGATTTTCAGGGTTATCATTTGTTTCTAGAAGTTTAACCAAGAGTCACAATACATCAGGATTTTATTTTTAAAAATAATAAAGTCCTGTGTAGGCAGTTTCCAAATTCTGTGATTTGTTCTTATATACTGCACAGTCTCGAGACCTGATGATATCAAGAATTTGACTGTTTTGTTCAGTTTTGGGTATCTTGTAGGAGTTCAATAAATACTTGTTGAATCGATTGTTTCCAGCAGTGGGATGTTACCAAACGCAGTGCTTCCACCTTCACTTGACCATAATTATGCTCAGTGGCAGGAGCGAGAGGAAAACAGCCACACTGAGCAGCCTCCTTTAATGAAGAAAATCATTCCAGCTCCCAAACCTAAAGGGCCTGGAGAACCAGACTCACCAACTCCTCTGCATCCTCCTACACCACCAATTTTGAGTAAGACACCAAATGAAGACATATTATCCATTTCTAAGTGCAAGTGATTGACTTTGTGAATCTAAATTTAATGTAATTCCATACTGGGAAACTTTCAGGTGATC